>NW_008804546.1:5144354-5269820 GCF_000145635.1 Gaeumannomyces tritici R3-111a-1 | reverse complement strand
GGGGGGGGAGCTACTAGAATATGAGTCCGGTGCTGTTGCGAGATTTCATTGGAGTTCCTAGCTGCCCGCCCAGGTAATGCTGCTTTTCCGGCCGCCACTTGGCACCGCTGGCAGAGGTGCCACAGGGTGCCTCAGGGTGCCTCGGCTTAATGCCTGGAAATTCGGCGCGGCACGGCGCACCCCAGTTCCGCCTACAGTTGACATCATGGCGGCCTAATATGCACCCTGGAAAGAGGAGGTTAGGTTGGAGCCAATAGACCCCGTGAACAACCACCAGCCTGCCTTGGCCTTCACCGACACACATGCTGCGGTACTACCTCTTTTCCCCTTCATACGAGATGTCTGCTTCCTAGTACGACATCATACCTCCATTACAACAAACTCGAGAGACGTCTTCTGTCGCCTCCCGTTCTGCATAAAGACCAGCCGTCCCAACCGCACGCAAACCCCCGCCCAGCATGGCGAGCTTCGGCGCTCAAACCAGCTCGCTTGCGAACGGCCCGGGTACCACCGCCACTTCCACTGCCATGCATCCTCTCTCTTCCCTCGCCCTGCTGGGCACCTACGCCGCGCAGATAGTACTTGGCCGCCCTAATTCCCACCAGACTGCGGCGCGGTCAGTGAGCGATGTAGACGCCTTCATCGCAGAGCAGCGGCCCATAGCCATGAGCGGCCTGCTCCGAAATATCGGGCCCGACGGAGCGTACGCCCCCGGCGTTGCTCCCGGCGTCGTGGTCGCTTCACCGACCACCGTCAACCCTGACTGTAAGCTCCCAATTTCTTCTCGACATGGTGACTACCGAGGTACCTACTTGAGTTTACGCGTGACCGAATCGGGCCATCGCCACTAACACCAACACATAGACTACTACACCTGGACAAGAGACAGCGCTCTCGTCTTCAAGTGTCTCGGAGACATACTATCCACCGAGTACGACCCGAGCCTGCAGCACTTAATCGAGTACTACATCACGACCCAGGCTCGGCTCCAGGGAGTTGACAACCCTGCTGGGTCCCTGACCGATGGGGCCGGCCTTGGAGAGGCCAAGTTCAATGTCAATCTGCGGCCGTACAAGGGTAGCTGGGGTGCGTATATGCTTTGATCGAGATTCTCTGTCTTGCGTTGTGCTAGGACATATGCTAATACCGCGTCATCTAAAAATAGGCCGGCCGCAAAGGGACGGACCGGCCCTCAGGGCCATCGCCATGATGGGCTATGCAAACTGGCTTCTGACCAACGGCTACACCTCTACCATCCGCGACATACTGTGGCCAGTGATACGCAATGATATTGCTTACGTTTCCCAGTATTGGTGGGTTGCGAATTCTTTCTAAAATTGCTGGTGAACGAAACTAACACCCTGGCTGATGCAGGAATCAAACCGGGTTCGATCTCTGGGAGGAGGTTCATGGCAGCTCGTTTTTCACCGTCGCCAGCCAGCATCGAGGTGAGCCATGGACGAGTCCCTGCGGTACCTCGACAGAGCGTTTGCACGCGGTCGTTCATCCAGGCAGCCTAAATATCTAACCAATGCTTCAATCTAGCCCTGGTTGAGGGGAGTACCCTGGCAAAGGCACTTGGCACATCATGTGCCTCGTGTGATCGAGTTGCGCCGCAGATTCTCTGTTTTCTTCAGAGCTTCTGGTCACCCTCCGGCAACTATGTGGTCTCCAACAGTGTGTTCTTTTGCCCTTGCCCTCCTGGAGCTGTATATGATGCTGACGGGTAGCTCCACAGTCCACACCGACGTCAAGCGGACTGGCCTAGACGCCAACAGTCTGCTTGTGTCTATCCACAACTTCGACCCCGCTGCCGGCTGCGACGACCTCACGCTACAGCCATGCAGCAGCAGGTCTCTGGCAAACCACAAGGCCGTCGTGGACTCCTTCCGCTTCTATGCCATCAACTCGGGGATCCCGGCTGGGCAGGGCATCGCGGTTGGCAGATACTCCGAGGACGTGTACTACGATGGAAACCCTTGGTACCTCGCGACCCTCGCCGCTGCCGAGCTCCTGTACGATTCCGTCTACACCTGGAAACTTTACGGAGCGATCAACGTCACGGAAACCTCCCTCCCCTTCTTCCAGGACCTATCCTCATCGGTGAAGACCGGATCATACACATCGGGTTCCGCAACCTTCACAGAGCTGGTCGACGCGGTGCGGGTGTACGCGGACGGGTTTGTAGGTGTCGCGGCCAAGTATACCCCCTCGAACGGGTCGATGGCCGAGCAGTTTCACAAGAACGACGGCCACCCACTGTCGGCTGGCGACTTGACTTGGAGCTATGCCTCGTTCTTGACCGCAACCGACAGGCGAGCCGGCATCGTGCCGGCCTCCTGGTGGATGGGCGGCGGGGGTCTCCCGGCGTCGTGCGGCACCGACTCGGAGCCCGGGACCTACTCTTCGGTCTCCCCGCCGCCGTTCCCGCCCTCCCAGACGCCCATCACCGGCGCTCCTCCCACTCCGACGACCACCGCATCCACCACCGCGACCGGCTGTGTGGTGCCCGTGGTGGTGGACGTGACCTTCAACGTGCTAGTCACGACGGTCCCGGGCGAGACCATCAAGGTGGTCGGAGACATCGAGGACCTCGGCAAATGGAACCCCGAGAACGCCACCCCGCTAGACGCGTCCGCCTACACGTCCAGCAACCCGCTATGGAAGACTGACGTCACACTAAAGGGCGGACATGTGGTCAAGTACAAATACGTCAAGGTTCAGAGCAACGGGAGTGTCAGCTGGGAGGCGGATCCGGACCGCACCTACACCGTTCCTCACTCTTGCGCCACGGAAGCGGCCATTTCCGACAGGTGGCAGTAGGAGCAGTATTGTTTCGCCCGCCCGCTGCCCTTGATTCTTGAAGGCGCAAGGAAGTCTCACAGTAGTTTGTAATTATCGTAATGCTCAAGGCGCGCACTTTTGGGTGCAGCAGAATCACGCAGGAGACGCCCAGATTGTCACGGCTTGAATAGTTTATACTTCGGTTTTCGTCCTAGCATAACAATCCTAAAGTGGCTTCAGTGTGTCTGCTGGTTCTTGCGGGCTGATGCCTTTGGCGGCAGCTCCTCGAGAATGGTGTTTACCGCCCACTCCAGGGTCGCGCTCATGTCAACGTCGAGGGCCTCGCCCTGCTGCACACGTATGTCCCTCGAGGCCCTCGCCGCCTCGTCGACCTTTCCCTCGACGTCGCCGCCCTCGAACAGCCAGGCGTGCGCCTCGGCGTAGTTGGGCCACACGATCTCCTCCACGTAGCCTTCGGGGTCCTCCCAGAAGCCCTCGAGCGTCACATAGCCCGTCCTCGCCTTGCGTCGCTGGATGGCCTTGTCGCGGCTGACCAGCAGGAAGAGCCTAAGGTCGATGGAGCTCATGACGGCGTCCAGGCGCGGCGGGTAGTAGAGCAGGAAGCCGTCTAGGAGGCACAGGCTCAGCTTCTCGGGCACGAGGACGTCGTGGCCCGGCTGGCCGGGTCGCGTCCAGTCTGCGACCTTTTGCTTGAGCTCGGCGATCTTGCTGTCGGGCACGGGGCATGCGCCGACGGAGTTTTGGTCCTCCTTCGAGTCTAGGTCCGGCTGTTTGAGGTCGGGTTGTGAGACGGGAAAGCTAAGCATTGGACTAACAGCCCCTGGACTCCGAGGACAAACCTCCAAGTCGAAGGGGCGAGATGAGCTACGTACCGGAAATTTGCCAGCCTGTCTGATATAGGTCAGCGACCTTTCCATCTGAGGGACATTTAGCGACTCGATGCTGTCCCAGTCCAGGAGGTCTCCTTTCTTTGGCTGTCTGCATTGTGCCGGCGGCGCGCATGTATACGCCTGTCATCAGCAAAACTTCTCAAAGACGCCTTCTCAGCCGATACGCCCCATGCGGATTCTGGAGTCTCTCACTCGGACTCGGGCCGGTAAAAGTCATCTTCGTGAAGCACAAAGGCGTTGGGGAATATGTCCCGCAATAGCCGCGCGAGTGTCGTCTTCCCGCTCGAAGAGCAACCGCTAATCCCGACAATGATGGCCTTTTGCTCGGCCATCTCCTTTGTCTGTGATAGGTATGGCTAGATGGTGATACAGGGCTGAGATCTTTGCCAAGCTTGTTAGTGAGTGATTTGTGTATGACACGGGCACCAGCTTTTGCTGGGAATTTTATGATAAGAGGTCTGGAGGCCCCTCGAGTCGGGCGTTTCTTCACATAGAAGCAGCAATTTGTCAGACGCTAGGAATGTGCCCCAAAATCAAGGACTGTTACAAAATCCACTCGACAACCGCATCGGTACTCAGGTAAGCGGGCAGATAAGTGCCCGTTCAGAGGCTTTCCAATGACAGTGCGCGTTGGAGGAGTAAGGAATGAAGCTAAAACATAGACGGAAGTTCTGAAGTCACACACTTATCGCTCCCGCGAAACAGTCTTTTTAATCACAACCTTCAAAGTGCTATAGCCGATGAGGAAGAGGGATAGGTACCTAGGTAGTTCGGGATGGATAGAAGCCTAAAACATCAGGATAAGAGTCGACGAGACAAGATCCATGTCGGCGAGCGCCAGGTTTAGCCGCCTTGCACATGCAATTAGATCTGCAGCGTGGGGGCCACCTGTGGTGGGCTTTGATTGGGTCCAGGGCGCTGTAAACCTGCTGGGGTTAGAGCAGGATGGACATGTCGAAAATCGATCCATCAAATTCCACACGTCAATCGAATAACACATCGCCAAATGCACGATGGCAGAGGCCGTGGACAAGACCCTCCAACAGCTGACTTGACCTGGCCTGACTGCTAATCCCGAGAGCGAAGCGACGTCCTACCCCCAAGCTCCCTACCTAGTGCGGGCTTGAACTCAACATCCTTGACACTCAAACCCCAACATCCCGGGACAGCTGCTACTTCCCCCCCACCCAGCAAGCATGTCCTGCGCAGCCTCCTCCTCCCACTCGCAGCTGCCCGGGCTGGCGACGGACAAGTACTCGTCGAGCGTCATCGTGTCGACGAGCGTCGTCGCCCTCATCTCGGGCTTCCTGCTGGGCATCTACTCGATCCGCGGCTACCTCATCTCGCCCGCCCTGGTCGAGGAGCGCCGCCGGTTCGCCCAGGACCCCGTCGAGAGCGACGAGTCCGACATCGACGAGGACGACACAATCCTCGACCACGCCCCAAACTGGTCCAACGGCGTCGACGCCGACCGCAGGGACGGCCTGCGCGCCACCGCCGCCGGCAGCAAGAAGGCAAAGGCCAAGAAGGGCGCCCCGGCGGCCGCCGCCGTGGAGGACTCGAACGAGGAGTGCAAGCTTGTGCTCGTGGTGCGGACGGATCTGGGCATGACCAAAGGTACGGTTTTTTTCTTTTCTTTTGCCTTTGGTCAAACAAGACCCCGTCCCTCAATACACATGCGCTGCGTCGCCAGTTCCTGTTTGCTAACCAGGCGCCCCTTTTTACAAAAACCCACAGGCAAGATCGCGGCGCAGTGCGGACACGCCACGCTCGCCTGCTACAAGGCGCTATCCAAGGCCGCACAGCGGACGCCTGGCGGCGCTGAGGCCAAGGTGCTGCACCGGTGGGAGAGGCAGGGCCAGGCCAAGATCGCGGTGCAGACCAAGAGCCAGGACGAGGTTCTGACGCTGATGGGCCAGGCGAGGAGCCTGGGCATCACGGCCGAGGTCATCCAGGACGCCGGCCGCACCCAGATCGAGGCCGGCAGCATGACGGTCCTGGGCGTCGGCCCCGCGCCCAAGAGCCTGGTCGACAAGGTCACCGGGCACCTCAAGCTGCTATAGACAAAAAGAAGGGGGCATGCCGGTCGGACGGGGATAGACGAACAACGCCAGACACAAAGGGATGTGCAGCTGGCGATGCTGATGAACAAACCATCACGAAACAATTTGGACTGGGAACCCGGCTGGGTTGGTACAGGGAAGCGGGCACATCATGATGACGTCTCGAGCTGGACTCAATACCCAGCGCAAGGCTCCGGGCTCTGTGCCCGGCGAGCTGCTCTGGGGGCGAGTGGCAGCATGGACGGGTCGGCGTGTGCCCAGCCCGCCTTGCTTTTTGATGCTGCGCGCGCGTGCGCTGGGCGGAGCAAATCGCTGACGCCATTGCAGAGCATAGCCATGGCGTTGGAAGGGAAAACCGAAAAACAAACGGTCATAGAGTCACATAGAAATGGGATAGGTATAAACGGACGAAGGAACCTAGATCACGGTCACTGGTCGGCACACTAGGAAGCAGATGCGGTCTTCCCAGATGAGTCCTGTGCAAGTGAATATAGTAGCTTCCGGCACAACAAAACAGGGTAGCATGGCCATTAGTTGGAGAGCATTGGTGGCATTGGGTATCTTCGTGGTAATGCATGCCCTCATCCAAAAAAATCTCCAGCCCCTCATTCTTTTCGAGCGAAGCGAGCGAGCGCAGGCCCCAGCTCTTCTTGCTGCGCCTTGTGCTTCTCCTGCCTCTTGTCCTGCTGCTCCTTCCAGATCTCCTCGACCTTGAGCCTCTTCTCGTCGATGATGTTCTTCTTCCGCTGCTTCCTCAGGTACTTCTTGAGCGCGCTGTTCTTGCCGCGCATCTTGTTCCTGATCTCCTCGGCCACGTCCACCGCCGGCGCGTCCAGGTCCTTGTCCGCCTGCCGTTGCTTCTCCGAGCGCAGGTCCAGGTTGCCGATGAAGTTGGGGTCCAGGGCGATCATCTCGGGCTGCAGCTTGTTGAGCAGACCCTTGACCTCGCCCTCCTGCCTCTGCTTCTTCGTCTCGTACGGGTTGACCTCGAGCGCGTCAAAGTTTGCCTCCCCGGCACCAGGAACCAGTGTCGACGAGAAGCCCTTCTCATGGCCTATCCCGAGCACATCTTCGAAGGGGCACCACCTGACGTTCTCCACCCTTTTGCCCTCGCCTCCCCAGGTCATGTATGGGCTCTGCACTTTCTCCTGGACCGCCACGTTCTTGTCAAACAGCCCCTTCCATATGGTCGCATGCGTGTTCCACCCGACGGCGGTCAACCCCGAATCGGATATGGCGACAGACGTCGCAGGCGCTTTCGTGAAGTAGTTGTTGACCTCTTTGAACATTCGGATATCCCAAACAGCCATCCTCTGGTCCTGGCCGGTTGAGACCATGTAGCGGCCCTCGCGGTCGATTGCTATTGACCGCACAGGTCCCTTATGTGCCAGCAGCTTCACCAGAGGGTCCGAGGAGTTGGGGGACCAGAGCGTCACCGTGCCGTTCTGGTGGCCCATATGCAGGATCGCGTTCCAGGGGTTCTGGGCGAGTGCGCCAGGCGGGCCGAGCTTGGTCGCAATCTCGGAAACTATTTGGCCTGTCGATGTATCTTGATACCTCAACATGCCTCCGCGGTTCTGTTCAGGGGTCAGTCTCCTAGCCTGTCTGCCAAAGGTGGTACCACTCCCATCCGCACTGAGCCATAAGACTTACGGCAGTGGAAAGAAGGAAATGGTATGGCAGGAACTGCATGTGTGTAACGTCGTTGTGTTTCCGTAGACAGTGCAGCTCGATGCCTTGGTGGTCGTAAATGAAAACGTGCTTCTTCTGCGCAACAGCGAAGAACTGGTTATTGTGCAGCCACCGGACATCCCTGATGGTCTCGTTGAGCTGCAGCTCGCACCCAAGCTTTCCTTCTCTCCAGTCAAAGGTTGCGACATGCCCTTTCCTCCCGGCGAGCAGAAGCTCCCGGCCGTTGCGGGAGTAGTCGCATAGGTAGGGGCCGAGCTGGTCGAGGGTGAGGTCAAAGCGCTTCTGCGCTGTTTCTATCGCGACATCACGGGTGATCTCGTCCTGGCGGATCTTGTATGTCCTCTCGAGCTCCGTCTCGGCCTCGAGGAAACCGGCCGTGTTCTCGTGGAGGATCTCGGCGTCCTTTGCTTTGACAGCGGCGACCTTGTACTTGTCCTCGAGGGTCTGGAGGTTTCGGCGCAACTTCTTGTCCTTGATCCCCCTGACGTCGATCTGTCTGCCACGGCCGTATATGCGTTGTGCCTGTTTATGGCGACGGATCTTTGTCTGCTCGGCCTTGGACAGCAGCTGGGTCCGGGCATCCTGGACGACGAGCGCGCCATTGGGCTGTTCCTTCAGGCTCGAGCCCAGGGAAGATATTCGGTCGGTCTCCATTCTGGGGTCGTTTGCGCGCAGCAACAGCGGCGGGTGGGCAAGCGGCCGGTGGAGGTGTCGATTTTCACTATCGAATCCACAGCTGCCAACGGCGGCGCGGAGCGCAGAACAATAAATTTTTAGGAATTCCGCCCACTTTGCGCGGACCCCTGTCGCGGCGATAAAGCCGATAAGAAAATTTCCACAACGCCGCCCGACTGGCACCCACCTGCCCTGCCCCTCATTCGCACACTTGCGCCGCGACCAAATAAATTCACCAGCCGATTCTCAGACTCGCGATACGTACCATTCCCACCACCGCCCGTCGACCTGGCTTCTCTCCCGTTTAGATTCAAGGCCGGAGGCGACGCAAAAATGCCTGGCGCTGTCGCGAGCCATAGGCCGACCACCAAGGTCGCCAACAAGGCGTTCAAGTCGAAGAAGGCGACCAAGGGCGCCATCCGAGACCTTTCCAAAGGTTGGTGACGTCGGTGTTGTGATTATAGGTGGCTCCTTGTGACTGGGCGGCTGTGGCACACGAAGATAATCCATATCTGGATCTTAGAAGGAAAAGAGCACCATCTATAAACATGCACCCTTGCTGACTGGCTCGCCATCTTCGCACTTACAGGCAAGGTGCCCACCGAGAAAGGGCTGCGCAAGACGCCGCACCAGCAAGTCATGTCCAAATTCGACCGCCGCAACCAGGCCCGCCAGCGACAGCTCAACAAGCAGCGCGAACACCAGAAGGAGAACTCGATCTTCTCCGGACGAGACGCCGCCCCTCGCAATGTCGCCGTTATCCCCCTCTGCGAAGACTGCGATGCCGCCGCCGCCGTCCAGTCCCTGAACCAGAGTCTGGATATTGAGGCAGAGATCGGCCAGGGCCTTTCCAGGGTGCCCGTCGACCGGTTCAAGCAGAAGCTCGCCTACTTCCCCGTCAACCGCGATCTGGCCGCCTGCATGGACGCCGCGAGGGCTGCTGACTTCGTCGTGCTCGTCCTGTCTGCAGACGTTGAGGTTGACGACCTAGGGGAGCTCATCCTGCGCAGCATCGAAGGCCAGGGTCTGTCTACCCTCATCACAACCGTACAGGGGCTGAACAAGATCGAGCCTGTCAAGCAGAGGCTGTCCGTCGTCGACTCGCTTAAGTCCTACATCAAGTATTATCACCCAGAGCAAGACAAGATCTATAGTCTGGACAACCGCCAGGAATGTGCCAACCTTATGCGCTCCATCTGCAGCACCACGCCCAAGGGAGTGCGGTGGCGAGATGAGCGCAGCTGGATGCTGGTTGAGGACGTCCAATTTCCCACCTCAGACGCGGTTGACGGCCTCACAGTCCTGACGGGAGTTGTCAGGGGTAAGGGCCTGAAAGCCGATAGGCTCGTCCAGGTGGGCGACTGGGGGACTTTCCAGATTGAAAAGATCACTGCTGCGCCGCTCCCGACAAAGAAGAGCAAGCCAGAAGGTTCAATGGCGGTTGATGAAGCTTCAGCGCCCGAAGAGCCTCTCGACGTACCGAGCGAGGACAGAGACGACCTTGCCGAGTTCGCCCCTGAAGAGGTGATGATGATGGATGAAGACGGGGACGACGCCCAAACCTCAGTATCGGCCCCGTCAAAAAAGGGTGTGCTGCTGGACGACCACCACTACTTTTCAGATGACGAGGAGGGACAGGCACCACGGGCGAAGAAACTCCCAAAGGGAACCTCGGCATATCAGGCGGCCTGGTATCTCGATGACGGTGTTTCAGACTCGGGATCCGACATGGAGGATTTCGACATGACAGACGCCACACAGCCAGAGCGTACCCACGGCCCCGAGGACGGAATCGAGGGCATGGCCATGGATACTCAAACCGAGGGCGGTGCATCCGAGTACCCACAGTCTGAGATGTTCGTGGAGCCTAACGAGGACGAGGACGCGAAACAACTGGAGGCCTACCGGGCGAGCAAGCGAGACGAGGCTGAGGACGACAAGGAGTTTCCCGACGAGATCGAACTGCATCCCAACGTTCTGGCTAGGGAACGCCTTGCACGGTACAGGGGCCTCAAGAGTCTCAGGACAAGCACCTGGGAGGAGGAGGAGGACCGCGCGCACGAACCGGAGGAATGGCAGCGACTCCTCCAAGTCCCCGACTACCAGGGATCACGGTCTCGATGCGCACGTGAGGCGCTGGTTGGCGGCGTGGCGCCTGGTACCCGTGTCTCGGTTCATCTGAAGGGCGTGCCGGCCTCGGTCACGCAGATGCACAGCGCCGCTAAGCCTGTTACCATGTTCTCGTTGCTGAGGCACGAGAACAAGCAAACTGCTGTCAACTTCCTCATCAACCTCAGCTCAGAGCACCCGACTTCCATCAAGGCCAAGGAGGAGCTTATCATGCAATGCGGCCCTCGGAGGCTTGTCATCCGACCCCTTTTCTCAGAGGGCGGTAACACGCAAAACGACGTGCACAAGTACTCGCGATTCTTACATCCGGGTCAATCCGCAGTCGCCACCTTCATCGGACCGGTCATCTGGGGGTCTGTGCCTGCCCTTTTCTACAAGAGACAGGTGCCCAGCGCCGACTCCAAGGATGTAGATGATGCCTCCCTCCCACTCAAGTTGATCGCAACAGGCACAGCGCTACCCCCATCAACATCACGCGTTGTGGCCAAGAGGGTCATCTTAACAGGCCACCCCTACCACATCCACAAGAAGATTGTGACAATCAGGTACATGTTCTTCAATCGCGAGGATGTTGAGTGGTTCAAGGCCCTGCCGCTCTGGACCAGGCGTGGGCGAAGTGGCTTCATCAAGGAGAGCCTGGGCACTCATGGTTACTTCAAGGCGACATTCGATGGCAAGATCAACCCGCAGGACAGCATTGGCGTCAGTTTGTACAAGCGTGTATGGCCACGCAAGTCGGAGCCCTTCCAAGGCTCTCTGCTTTCCCAGAATGGCGCGAGCGCGGCACCAGGAGAGGAGGTCATGGAGGACATTGCATGATGTGATCACGAGCTAACGTGGGAACGGCCGGGCTGGGAATGGCGTTTGGGTGTTCTGTTTTAGGGATGGGCCAGAGAAAAAAAAGATAGGAATCGGACTTGGCGATGGCAGGACTACGTGCGTAGCATGATTTATGAGGTCAAAACTGCCCAGGTGGAAGAAATTTGCGCTTTGTGAAGTAGAGTACAATGTCGTTATATACGAATTTCACGTATTTTCTACGCCTGTGGTGCTAACTGGAGTTATTTTGCGGTTTTTATGTGCTTTCCTATGCGCCAACCTGCCTGGAATGAGATTCCTGTTATCCAGAAGCTATCAAGATGCCGTTTTGAGTACTTCAAGCAGTCAAGGCATCCAGGCCCTCAGTAGGCCGGGGCCCGCCGTTCGCAGCGACCACCTCGGCGGCGCCGCTAGCCTTCCAGGCGCTGAGGATAAGGGTGACGATGTGGTCGACGCCGACGTCCTTCTTGACCTGCGCGAAGACGGTGGGGCCCCCGTCACGCATCCTGCGGGCGTCGCGCTCCATGACGGCCAGGTCGGCGCCCACGGCCTCCGCCAGGTCCGTCTTGTTGACGACGAGCAGGTCGCTCTGGGTGATCCCGGGCCCCCCCTTGCGGGGGATCTTGTCGCCCCCGCTGACGTCGATGACGTAGACGATGAAGTCGGCCAGCTCGCGGCTGTAGTTGGCCGCCAGGTTGTCGCCGCCGCTCTCGATCAGGAGCAGGTCGGCGCCCCCCAGGCCGCGGTGCAGGTCCTCGAGCGCGGCCAGGTTGGCGCTGATGTCCTCGCGCACGGCGGCGTGGGGGCAGCCGCCCGTCTCGATGGCGCGGATGCGCGACGCGGGGAGGGCCTTGTGTGCCGTCAGGAACTCGGCGTCCTCGCGCGTGAAGATGTCGTTTGTCACGGCCGCGATCGAGTGCGTCGACCGCAGGGCCAGGCAGAGCGCCAGCATCAGGGCCGTCTTGCCCGAGCCGACGGGGCTGAGGGAGGTGGGGGGGAGGGTCAGCTGGGCCGCGAGGTGAGGGGGTAAAAAGAAAGGGGCTCACCCGCCGATTCCAATGGTGAAGGCGCGCTCCTTCCAGTCGCGGCCTTCGACTATGGGCATCTCCCTTCCGAGGTAGCTGCCTGGCCCATCGAGGATCTCGTGACTGTGACCGTGTTCCTGGGCGTTGAAGCCGTCGTGGGAGTGCCCGTGGGAAACCCCGTCGTGAGAGTGCGACATGGTCACGGCTATATAGGAGCAATCACGAAGATATAACTGGTGCTCAGAGACAAAGTTGGGCTGGTATCACCTTGATGCAACACTACATTGACCAGAGATCATCGTTGAGAAGCCGGTTAGAAGTAGATTTCGGTGCATGGTGGGGTGTTTATACCGCGCATGAAAACAAGACCCAGTCTGGGCCTGGGGGTTCCCAATCAGGTCCCATCATCTCATCCGCTCGACATGTACGTGCATCAAGGTTCAGGAGGCTTGAGATATGGTTACAACCACAACCCTAAAGTTGAAACGAGCAACGCCAACACCAGTATCGACCATATCATAAAATTTCGACGTTCTGCAAGGCGGATTTTGGTTTATTGACACGTGCCGGATAACAGCGAGGGGGCGGCATGCGCTTGTTGGCTCGATTTGTGACGAGGAAGGCCGCTCGAAGCGCTGTCAAATGCGGCTGGGCCACGTCACAGCCGTGGCTTAATGCTAAGGCCCGATGAGAACTAGTAGTCTGGGTCTTCCGGAACCAGTCGTGCATGCAAGAGCCGCCCACTGCAACGGGCGGCCAGATCTAGGCGTTTAAAGGCTGGAAATCTTGCAGCCAGTTTGTGGGAGGACCGTGAACCTTATGAGTCCAAAGACGATTTTTTTTTTAAAAGCCTGCCATCAATCGCGACTTTCAATGGGCACCCAGGCCCAGACTTGAGTGTTCCACGATAAGCCATTGTCATAACATACGAAAGCAGATTCGTGCCATGGCGCCAGCCCTGGGCCCGCACCAGGACAGCAACGTCTCGGACAGGCCTCAGAACGAGGAGGATGCTAAGAAGCACATAGCCCAAATTCAAAAGGCACTGAGTGAATCGGGGGACCAGGCCATTCGGATTATGGAATCAATGATTGGCTTGTAAGTGCCTGGATCCCGTTGCTACTGCCGCCGTCGCTAAACTTGGAAATCTCGCCCGCGCGCGAGCTAGGCTTGCAAATACCTTGAGCACGAAGCCCGCCCAGTTCCTCCTCGAGCTGCTTCAAAACGCCGATGACAACGCGTACGCCGACTCGGTCAACCCGGAGCTGGTGATCACGTTCACAGATGAGACTCTGCAGTTCGATACCAACGAGCTCGGCTTCCGGCGCCAGGATGTCCAATCGATCTGCAGCATGGGCCAGAGCAGCAAGAAGGAGCCCAAGAAGCAGGAGGGAAAGGCCGCATCGTGCATCGGGGAGAAGGGGGTCGGATTCAAGGCCGTTTTCCGCGTCGCGGAACAGGTCTTCATCCATTCGGGCCACTACTCGTTCCAGTTCGACAGTAGAAGGGAGCTGGGGTGCATCAAACCGGAATGGGCCGTCTTCCCGGGGAAACCGCGGATGGGGTGGACCTCGATTCACCTCAAGCTCAAGCCCGACCTAAACCGCGAACAGTTGCTGGAGGAGATGGGCAAATTCGATGCGACCCTCCTGCTCTTCCTGAAGAGGATTCGCGTCATTCGGGTCCAGATCAAGCCGCTCTACAGCTGGCTCTCCTACAAGAGCTTGAACCGCACGATACGGAGACTCGACGATGCGAGCGGTTTGGGCGGGCTTGCAATGCTGAGTCTGACCCCAAGCACATTTCCCGGCTACGTTGTCAACCATTACACGGTTCGCAACATGCCGCCGGCGCCCGAGAGGCCAAGCTGCGCCGAGTCCGAGATCGTCCTGGCCTTTCCAAAAGCCCCCCAGCAGCAAACGAAAGCGGCTGGGTTTCCGGGGGAACATAAGGTGTACGCCTTTCTTCCCATCCGCAGCTACGGATTCAAGGTTTGGCCCTCCTTAGGTTGCTACTCGTTGGGCGTTGGCTGATTGTCGGATACTAGTTCACCATCCAGGCCGACTTCTTGCTCCCGGCTAGCCGCGAGGACATCATGCTCGATTCGGATTGGAATCGAGCGCTGAGAGAGGCGATCCCTCCTGCGGTGGTCGACTTCATTCCCAAGCTCCGCGCCGTTCCGGAGCTGCGATACCAGTGGCCGAGATTCTTTCCCGTGAGACACGATATGGATGATTTCTTCCATGGCCTGTCGACCATCATCGCGAACCAGGTTGCCGGCGAGCAATGGGTGGAGCAGGAGAGCTCGAAGCCAAGATTGCCTGGACGCCCTTTGGATTTGCGTCTCGTCCCAGAGGAGTACGCGGTTGCCAACGATAAGGTGACGGGATGTCTCCTGCGGCCCATCATCCCCGTTGATCTCTCGCTCTTTGCATATCCATCATCCATGTACCCGATCGAAAGCTGGGACGGACTGGCCTATCTCGGGATGAAGGTCCTCTCGGCGGCCGAGTTTCTCGGGGACCTATCCAACCTCGTACGCAAGCACACGAGCCGGTTCCAGTCGATGCCTAGGCCATGGCACTCGCGGCTCGCTGAGATCCTTAGCCCGCTCGTCGACAAGCACCAAGGGCTGATCTTCTCCCTTCCACTGATCCTCACACAGCAAAACACCTGGGTTGCCCCACAAGACGGGCCGCTCTTTCTCCCATCCAAGTCTGGCTGCGCTGCGATGCCCTGGGGGCTGATGGTGGGGTCGATGGTGCATGCGGATGCTACCGAAGACACCGCGCGCAAAGCCCTGCTCCTCAGGTGTGGGACAACGCCCATGGAGGACAAGGCAACCATGTGCCGCGCCGTCACTAACGCCCATGCTCACAACACTCTCGGTTTCGACAATCCCAACAAAGTACCCCTGGTCCATCTAATCGGCCACACCAAGTTCCTCCGAGAGCAAAGCTGGGTTCTGAAAGGCGGCGCAAAATACCTCTGGGTCGAGACTGAGGGCGGGAGGCGGCTGCGCAGCGCGGAGGTGTACCTGGACTCTGAAAATCCGCTATCGGCCAGCGAGGTATTCCAAAGACACCGAGGAGGCCGGTTCCCTTTCCTCCATCCCGCTTACCAGGACGCATTCCCCAGCAAAGCTGACCAAGGGTGGCTCATGCACAACTTGAGCCTCAGCACAATTCCGCGTCTGGTCCAACCGTACCATAGTCCTGACAACTTTGAGATCAGCCCCGACTTTCTCTTTCTCGTGCAGGAATTTCCCGCACTGGAGGTGCTGCAACTACTCAAAACACACTGGACCGAATACGAACCATGGATCAATCCCACGTATCGCCCCCGCCGCGGACCGTCTGGCCCATGGCCCGCCTCGGCCTACAAACGCCTGCGACTCCATGTCGCTCGCTGGCACTTGCTGGTCCGGAGCGCGACGCCCCTTGAAGGAACACCACCCCATGATCGCTTACGGGGACATATATCATCTATGAAGGTGCCATGCTGGGGCGGGCTGCTAGCCCCGCTCGGACAGACGTATCTTCCTCGCAAAAACGTCTTGGCCGTCCTGGACCCGCAGGGAAAAGGCCGTGGGAGATTTCAGTTTTGGGGCGCCCGCCCGAGCCGGCAGAATAGCACAGAGACACGAGTCGAGCGGATGCTCGACGTGCCCGATCCCGAGGCGAAGAAATGGGATATCCTCCAGCACTTCGGCGTCGTGGTAGAAATTGGCGCCCTGGCCATCGTTGAGGCTCTCGACCAGGTTAGGCGGTGTGTTGGGGAGGGTGCAATCAAGGAGCACATCGTCAACCTCTACAAGGCGCTCCAAGCCGCTCTCGAAAAGGCCCAGGCTAGTGAGCTAGACGCGGTTAAGTAAGTTAGAAGAGAGCCGGCGCCGAGGGTGTTCGCTCCGCTGATAATCAATCTTTCGCAGACTTGCCTTTTCCAGCAGACAGCTGGTGTTTGTTCCGGCTCCGACCCCCAGGTGGCTCAAAGCGGGTCGGTGCGTGTGGGATGGCCCGTCCGTGCTGCAGCAGTCGGCTGTCCTGAAAAAATGGTACGGAGAGCTGCGTCACTTTTTCTTTACTATGCTCGGGATCGGCAACGCGAACTTGGAAACGGTGGTGGCTGAAGTCAAAGCCCTAACTGCGCACACGGGAGGGGAGCTGGCCCGCATCGACGGTCTCCTCGAGCTCCTGGCCGACCCCCCCGGATCCCAACAGCCGCACGCCAAGCTCGACGGGTTGCCGATCTTCCCCCTCTGGACCGGCAAGCGCAACGCGGAGCGCTTCGACCGCCTCTCGGCCGGCGGTATTCTATCGCGGAATAACGAGTGGTACATTGCCGACGCACCAGGTTACCTCGAGGGCTTCGAAGGCAAGATTCCGCTTCTGGCCCTTGCACCACACCTCGGCCCTGTCGAAAAACTGTTGCATCTGTTGAACTGCGGCGACCGAAAGCTGTCGGAGCTCGTCGGGACCAAGTTTTTCTCGGCCGAGAAAGCCATCCTCGATCGCAAGCACTCGACACACCTGCGGGGGAAATGGAAGTGCATTGCTCGGTACGTACTGTCACGTCACCCCTCCCCCACTTTGCTCATCGCGGACCGCAACATGACGCCTTGGCGAGACTTGGAGACTTGACACCTGACGCCAAGCACCCAGCCTGATCCCGCGCTCGCGGCCGGACCGGGAGAGTGACATACGGGAGCTCAACCGCGTCCTCGTGTACCGCGCCGACGTTGTCTCGGCTATGCGGACGCTCCGCAAGCCGTGGTGCAAGGACGAGACCGAGGTAGTGGAAGGACACGCTATCTCGGTCAGCGCGGCTGTTGCCACAAACCCAGGCTCCACACGTAGTGATGGTCTAAGGATCTACATAGCCAACAACCGCCCGGGGCCCGGACATCTTCCGCTGGAAGTGCACCACCAACTAGCAAAACTGTACGGCATAAAGAGCCCAAACTCCCTGGCACACCTCTGCCGCGTGCTCTCGATGGACGACGTGGAGGCCCTCGAGGGTGAGTTGGACCTCGCCGGCATACCAAATGATTTCGCTGATATCAGAGAGCCACTTGCCGGTGTTGATGGCACGATACCCCTGCCGCCGCACCACGGCCGGGGGAAGGAGGAAGAGCGGGACACTGCCGAATTACCCGCCACTCATAGCACCGTTGGCGATGGAACACTTGATAACAACCCCCAACCGACCGGGGCCAGCTGGGGTTCCATCCGTCCCGGCAAACGAGCGACCCTGCCGCCGCACCACGGCCGGGGGAAGGAGGAAGAGCGGGACGCTACCGAATTACCCGCCACTCATAGCACCGTTGGCGATGGAACGCCTGATAACAACCCCCAACCGACCGGGGCCAGTTGGGGTTCCATCCGTCCCGGCAAACGAGCGACCATGGGGTTGGGCAGGGAGGGTATCAGGCTAACGGGGTTGAAGATACCCCTGCCGTCGTACGGCAGCTGCTGGCGGAAGGAAGAGGAAGCGCAGGGCATTGCCGAGTTTTCGGTATGTTCAAATCAGCCCCGAGATACGGGCCGCACCCCCCGGGGGTCTTTTTGGTCGCATATGATGCTGACCTGTTTATAACGTTTGTCATAGGTGAATATCTTCTTCTCTCGGACCCTTGGAGATGCGTATAATGCGCTCGATCACTGGACAAGCAATGCTCGGAGCAAGTACTGGCACAAATCGTTCCACAGCCGCGACGCAGATGTATCGTCGTTTACCATCCACGACAAAAGGGGGCTGCTCAAAAGCTATTTCGAAAAGCATGACTGTGATAAGATGAAATCGCTGGCAATACCCGATCCGACTTTTCATGTACAGGTTGTTTTCACCAGCGACCCAAGAAACCCATGCTTCCAGATCGAGACGAAGCAAGTCCAAAAGGCAAGCATCTCCCACTTCTTCCCTCTAAATAATTATGCTACAGGCCGGCCGGCTGGCTACCTGATATTAGCTAGATACGATACGACACCCTGGGTTGCAAGTAGGCTAACACTTCCTGGTTTTGCAGGCCGAGAAGATCTGCTTGAGTGACAGGGAGGTATTCGTGCTGGCACTCGTTACGGACCTCGATACGGACCCGAAGGTGGCGCTGGTCCTGGATCCATGGCTGCTCCACCGCGACGGCGCCCTCTCGCTCGTGAACCCGCACCCATTCCAGGGCCGTTTCGAGGAAGCCGTACCGGCCCTGTACGTTCGCGCCGCCGGCGAGGGCGGTGCCGAGCCAGCGCCCGAAAGCGCCGAGCCGCACCGGTACCGACCCCTGAAGACGGAGGAGATTCGCATCCTGCGGGTGACTCCCGGAACAGGCGACGCACCCATCCATGGCAGAATCGAGCACGTCCACATTCGCCAACCGGGAAAGTACTGGGCCATCTCGTACGTCTGGGGCCTACCCGACCCTGCACGGGACCAACGGCACTATGTCGAGACGGCCGGGGGCGGCCGAATCAAGACCACGCAGTCTCTAGACGCCGTCATCCGCACGCTGCGCGAGGAGAGCGAGGGCCCGCTCTGCCTGTGGGTCGACGCCGTGAGCATCAACCAGCGCGACCACCAGGAGAAGGCGCAGCAAATCCGCAAAATGGGGAAAATTTTCAGCAAGGCCGAGCGCGTGATCGCCTGGCTCGGCGACGAGGCGGACGGCAGCCACGAGGCCCTAGAAGCGCTAGCCAAGATGCAGACACCCGGTGGTGGTGGTGGTGGTGGGAGTCTTTGCCGTGCGGTACCCAGCGACGATGATCCCATCTGGAGGAAGATTAACGCGCTGGTGCGGCGGCCGTGGTTCCGGCGGGCCTGGGTCACGCAAGAGCTCGTCCTGTCGTCCAAGGTTGTCCTCCGGTGTGGCCGGCGGTCGGCGATGGACTGGGACGCCTTCTTCGGGGCGCTGGAGGTTTGCGAGCAGGGACCGGCGGACGGGGGATTTCTCTCCGGATTTCTCTCCGACGCCGGCTCGGCGCTGGCGCTGGGCACCACGCGGCGCAGGTGGAGGCCCGAGTGCCCGTACGGGCTGCTGGAGCTGCTGGAGCTGTTCAGCCACACCCGCGCCACCATCGAGGCCGATAAGCTCTTTTCGCTGCTCGGCCTCGCGCGCAACGGCACGAACAGGTTTTTCCGCCCGGACTACGACTCGGCTTTTGAGGACGTGGTGTGGAACTACGCTGCGGGGCTTATAGACTGCGACCAAGGCATGCATCTGCTCTCCCTCGCCGGCGGTAAAAAGTCGTACGACTTTAGCTCGTGGGTCCCACGGCTCACACGGGGGGACTTCCCGGCCACCATCTCGACCTGGAACGCCGGTGCCGGGCGGTTCCGCGCCGGGCCCCCCATCTCGCCGTCGTTTGTAATCGGAGGCGATTCCTCCAAAAAGCATCTCCGCGTCCAGGGCTACGCCATCGACACGGTCTGGCGCACCACCACCGTCTTTATAATACAGCGGGACTGCCTCTACGTCTCGGAGGCGCTCAGGACCTTTCGTAGGTTGCTGGAACCCTTCCGCGACGGTTTGTACCAAGACTCGGAGTCGCTAGAAGACCTCTTGTTCAGGGTGCCGATCGGCGACGCCCGCGCGCCCTGCGTCGACGCGTCGCCGGTGTGTTTGCGGGGTCGGAACGACCGGCCACCCCTGGGCGACCAGAACGGCGACGGCTCGTCGGGCCAGGCTGCGACGTGGCCGCCGAACCTCCGGCAGCTGGTCTTGGGCCGCAGCGAGCTGGATCCGGAGAGGGACGTTGAAGCGCTGTCGGAGCCGGACAAGGAGGCCTGGGTGCTGTACTGGCAGACCGCCGCGGCCTTCTCGCGGCGCCTCGGCAACGCCGTCTTTTGCGAAACGGACAAGGGATTCGTAGGCCTGGCGCCGGAAGATACCAAAGCCGGCGACAAGATCTGCTTGCTGCACGACGCCAAAGCGCCATTCCTCCTACGTAGGCGGCCTGGTGTGGCTCCCACGTGGTCGCTTATTGGCGAGGGCTATATTCACGGCATTATGTACGGCGAAGGCGTACCTAGCGGTCCGGCGGAGGATTTCAGTTTAGTGTAACGTGTGTAAGGCGAGCCGCAACGACATTGACAGATTCTTGCTACCATTTGGCCGTGGTTGGGCATCGCGGCAGAGGGTGAAATGACATGATCAACACTAGTTTGCTGGCAGCACGAAGGAAGTTGGATATAAGGCAATCCTTGCCTATGCACCCTACTACGGCTAAACCATCAACACGACGTCACCCACAATGGTAGGCAATACAGATTCGGCCAAAGGCTCAACATCGAGCAGATAAGGCCTGGCTTGACAACGCATAAACACAGCCGCAGATCCGAGGGCGGTTGGAAGGAAGCGGATCGCCCGATCTTTACGATGCGGCCCAGAACGGCGTACGCCACCGCTCCTGTCAAGATGAGCTGAGAAGCGAGTCGAATTTTGCATGTGGCGTGACCCGTCAAGGATTAAGGGCATGCAAAAGCCTACTGCCATCCGGATACCACCTCGCAGAACAGTACCGGAAATGGAGCCGCCCTGCAAGCCCCCGGCACAGCCAACACCATACCTATCCATGGGCCGAGGGCACCGCTCATTGTCTGGCCTTGAACACCAGTAGTCCTTTGAGCTGCAACCGTCCCCGGCGGCGCGACCCGACAAAGAGCACTACCAAGGTATCGTCGGCGGAAGCCGGAACTTTGCACGCGCCAAGGAAGAAACCCCTTGTCAAGCCAACCAGATTTCGTCGAGCCTAGCCTGCGAACTGTTAAGGAGATACAAACAGCCACTAGGAAACAGATGTTGTGTAGAAATATCAGCGGGAAAAGAAGCCACCAAGACAAATCGGCAGAAACGAGAGGGATGCGATGGTGGCATGCTCGATGCGGCTCGGGCGGGCCGTCAATGTGATTCCATGAGCCAGCCATACGAAAAAGATGGCCGTCAGCGGTGGCTCAGCAGTCCAGCCAGCATGACCACACCACAACGACAATGCTTGATCAGCGTCGGTCAGTGCACCTCACCATAATCCATTATCGCCATACAGACCGCTGCCTCCAACCTGCAGGTGCTTCTGTTGAGGGGCCCGACATCGCCACCGACACCGGCCTCAGCAATCCCAATGGTCAGCAAAGTGACCAAGCGTGGGAGTGAAGGTCCGCGCCAGGCCCAATCCAAACACGCCAGAAAATGCCTCTTGCATCCAAACCGCTTCGGCGTCTGCGAAGCACCGAGATTGTGAATGCGGCAAATATTTCACCATGGCCGCGGCGGGATACGATGGGCGATCATGTAATAGTATAAGAAATGAAAATAGCGATGACTCAAGCAGGCGAATTTGCCTCATAGTTGTCCCCGTTGGAAGTTGCCGTTCCAGGTCACCCACTAACACTCCAGCGCTTGCTCCAGATGCCCGCCAGGATGCCCTGCCCCGCTGTGGACCTCGAGGATGCAGAAAGCTTGGGCGGTGGGGTGGGACGTCAATGTTGCGCGCCGGAGCTAGGGCGATGATGTAGCTTGGCCGCCACCCCACCATGCCCCACCCAAAAAAAAACATATCCCACCCACCCTTTGTCTGTGTTGTCCAGCCTGGCAACGCGTACATATTGGAGCACGTCGCCGTTTTTCGTTATTTCTGGCTTCCTGAACTTTTCATCGCTCAAGTAACCTCCCAAGACCATCCAAAGACCAACGCCCATTTTGCCCAGGAGAAACTTCAGATTGCCAATAGGTGAGGCCAATCTGACGACCTCTACCCACCTTCCTATCTACCCCTCCTCGAACCCTGCCCCGCCATACCCCTATGCGAACGAGAAGCTGCCCTGCATGCTCGATGCAAGCCGGTAGCTTCATCGCTTCCGTCCAATGGATATACACGTTCCCAACATGGAAAGCACGGCGTCTGTTTGGGTTACGATACAGATTGCACCTGCCCCTGCGCCCATTACTTAGCTTGGCTGTCTTGCGAACGAGAACATCCCCAACCATCCATTCCTATTTCTATCATCTATTCCCAGGCATGCATAACCGCCATCCATGGATCAGGTCCATGGATGGCTAGGGTCTGTTTGGGAGACTCGGTTGGCCCACGAAGTGGGAAGGGCAGCTCCATCCATCTTGGAGGGTGGTAGTCAATCTGGTCCTTCTCACTGGCTGGGCAGCGCCTACTCTCCTGCCTCGCTCTGCACCGATGACATGACATTGCCCCTCGGCCGCACCTGCTGGATACCCACCAGCTGCCAGCACTGCCTCTCGTTTGCTTTTTGCTGGTGGAACTCGCTTCCCCATCTGCTATAAAACCCTTACCCCACTCTCTACTCCCGCCGTGTCTGCCTCTGAACATTCACACCACAAACACAACACCTCCCTCCTGGTCTCCTCTCAGCCAAAGAACGCAAAACTACCCAGACATAAAACTGACACCAGTCCCAAAGCCCAACATGGTCAAGGTCGGCATCAACGGATTTGGCCGTATCGGCCGCATTGTCTTCCGCAATGCCGTCGAGCACCCCGACTGCGAGATCGTCGCCGTCAACGACCCCTTCATTGAGGTCACCTACGCCGTAAGTCTTCCCAATCTCCGCTCCATCAGCCCGCCAGCTCGTGGCTCCGGGACTTGATGAAAGACGGGAAATCCATTACCATCGAGCTTCCCAGCTAACAACCCCGTCCCCTGCCACCAGAAATACATGCTCGAGTACGACTCGACCCACGGTCGTTTCAAGGGCGAGGTCGCTGTCGACGGCACCGACCTGGTCGTCAACGGGAAGAAGGTCAAGTTCTACTCGGAGAGGGATCCCGCCAACATCCCCTGGAAGGAGACTGGCGTCCAGTACGTTGTTGAGTCCACCGGTGTCTTCACCACGATCGACAAGGCCAGCGCCCATCTGAAGGGCGGTGCCAAGAAGGTCATCATCTCGGCCCCTTCGGCCGATGCCCCCATGTACGTGATGGGTGTCAACGAGAAGTCGTACGACGGCAGCGCCAACGTCATCTCCAACGCCTCATGCACCACCAACTGCCTGGCTCCCCTGGCCAAGGTCATCAACGACAAGTTCACCATCATCGAGGGTCTCATGACCACCGTCCACTCCTACACCGCCACCCAGAAGACCGTCGACGGCCCCTCGGGCAAGGACTGGCGCGGTGGCCGTGGTGCTGCCCAGAACATCATCCCCAGCAGCACTGGTGCCGCCAAGGCTGTCGGCAAGGTCATCCCCGAGCTCAACGGCAAGCTCACGGGCATGTCGATGCGCGTTCCCACCGCCAACGTCTCTGTTGTCGACCTGACTGCCCGCATCGAGAAGGGTGCCACATACGACCAGATCAAGGCTGCCCTGAAGGAGGCCTCTGAGGGCGAGCTCAAGGGTTAGTTGTTCCTACCATGAAATGCGCTACAAGGGTTGCATGCATATGACTAACATCTCTCAACTAGGCATCCTCGCTTACACCGAGGACGACGTCGTCTCTTCGGACATGATCGGCCACAACGCCTCGTCCATCTTCGACGCCAAGGCCGGTATCTCCCTCAACAACAACTTCGTCAAGCTGGTCAGCTGGTACGACAACGAGTGGGGCTACAGCCGTCGTGTCCTTGACCTGCTTTCGTATGTCGCCAAGGTTGACGCCTCCAAGTAGACCTGCCCGCGCCTCGACAGGAATCAGGTTGGGTGAAAGGAGCTTGCCAGCATGGCCTGAAATATGACGCATCAATGAACAAAAAATAATAATGAACTAAGGATGGCTGGAATGCCATCTGTGGTCTGGTATGGGTGGAAATAAGGGTGCTTTGTTTGCCGCGTGCTTCACCCATCACACTTACCGCCCGTAGAATAGACATAGCCGAGATGAAAAGAAGTCTGCGATGTTTGCTCTATGACGGTATCGGAATGATCTCGGGTGCAGCCATGAACAGACGAGAAGGATGGTTTGAAAGGCCACACAAGTTACGATTGTTCCCAGTCCCAAGGTAGGGGCCAGTTAGTAGGGTATCGGCACGAGGGGTCAAAGTAACGCTGCAACATTGCAACATCAAGTTTATGTCTAGGGTGTCTTGCCGACGGCTTAAGTCGGGGCAAGGATTAAAAAGCAAGGCAGCTAGGTTGTCGCTAGAGGGAGCAGAGATGGCAAATGCCCGAGAAGAACAAGGAAGCTCAAGGCATCGACAGAACCATGGCGAAAGAAATCTGATCTATCTGTCCCGTGGGGGATTCCGAGGTGACTATTCGTATCCCATTCAGTGCCATAAAACTGAAGCCTAACCGAAGAGGAAAGGTATCCCAGAATCTATTATTCCCTAGTGAAAAGAAAAGTGACTGACCGACTGGCATTGATTTGCGGCCTGGGGGTTGGTTTAATGGCACTCAAGGGGATCATGTGCCAAGTCAAGGTGAAAAGAAGTTGAAAGCATTCCGAAGGGCTTTGCAACTAGGCCTGAGCGCCAGAAACCATCAACCATATCGGTAGCGTTACTTCTCTTTTTTTTTGTTCTTTTGTTCTTCCAACACCCACACGCAGTTGCCGCACTCAGAAGGCGGCGCCGCCGGCGCCGTCACCAGCGACGGCCTGGAGGCTCTTGTCGCTGAGCTCGGTCCGGAGGACGTGGCCCTTTGCCTCGCGCTCGAGGCGGTCCCACATGCGCAGCGACTTGCGGAGCTTGTCCTCCTTTGCGCGGAGCTCGTCGCGGATGCGCTCCTCGTCCTCGCGCAGGCGCTTGTGGTGCAGCTCTAGGTCCTTGGTCAGGCCCGAGCCGAGGCAGGCAAGGGACGGGTCTAGCTTGCCGCCCGGGACGAGAGTGGGCATGGTCGCGATTGCTTGCTGCACGAGCGACTGTTGCTGCTGTTGCTGTGGGGGCTGCGGCTGAGGCTGCTGCTGCTGCTGCTGCTGCTGCTGCTGTTGAGGTTGCTGCTGTTGTGGTTGCTGTTGTTGTGACTGTGGCTGCAATGCGCGCGGACCGGTGGGCGGCGTGGATATGACGCCGTTGCGCTCTGTGCTTTGTTGCCGCTGCTGTTGCTGTTGTGATGCCGGACCGGTGGGCGGGTTGAAGGGCTTCGCGGAAAGGGAAGGCGAGGTTGTGCCGGCGGGCGATGTCACGTTTGAGGTTGAACCTCCAACGGTGGCTGTTGCTGTTCCTGCTGCTGCGGCTGCGGTTGACGAAGAGAGAGACGAGATCGAGGTGGCGCGCGGGCCTGTGGGTATTCCGTTGGCTCCAGACGCGAGCGGCGCGGCCGGCGAGGTCGTGGTGGAGCCGCCGCCGCTGCCTGTATTGTGGATCCCATTGTGGTGAATGCCGTTTGCGTGGCCGCCGACGCCGTTCACAATGGGCGCGCCGCGCACGGGACCCCAACCGCTGCCACCACCACCACCGCCACCGCGGCCGCCACGATAGCCGCCACCGCGCGCACCCTCTCGGTAACCTCTAGGACCGGAGGGAGGGTTGATGGGCATACTCGGGCTAGTGGCGACCTCGATCCGGTTCGGGTTCGAGGGACCAGTTGGGGGCTGCTGCGAGGAGCCCGGGGTCGCCTGCGGGTGGTGGCGCGGCCCGTGGGGGGTCGCCGGCGACGAGGAGGCCGGTCCGGTGGGAACCGACTGATTTCTCGTGGCACTGGGGCCGGTCGGTGGCGCCCGAAGTGCGGCCGGTGCACGCGGGGGAGATCGTGCAGGTGGGACGAAGGTAGAGGTGGTAGGACCAGTGGTAGGAGCAGCAGCAGCCGCCGCCGCCGGCGCGGTGGGCGTATCAACGGGCACAATGGGCTTCTGGACCTCTCTGACCGGGATCGCGTTGGCGGCCGACACGAAGGCGGGCGAATGGGGGCGCGACCTGTCTCCCGGGGCGCCGACTCCTCCTGGACGTCCGCCGCGGACGGAACCAGGACGTGGTGAGGACCTCCCCGAGACGGAGCGGGAAGTCAGCGCAGAGGGAATGTTGGTCTGATCCCTGGGCCCTATCGCGGGTGAGCCCCTGCGGTACGAGTTCGCGGATGCTGGGTATCGGTCGTCACGTCGCTCGGGGCTACGAGTGCGTGGGCGGTACGATCGGATGGCGGGCGCGGGAGACCTGCGGACCGGCGAGCGACTTCTTCGGCGCTCTCGGTCGTATGGCGATCGCGACCTTCTCCTGAAGCCAGATATTTATCAGAATTTGTCCACGCAGGTAGGAAACTGGAATTGCAACAAACGCGGGGAATATAAGACGGGACACAGAACGGAAGAAGCAAGCCCGCAGGTGGCCTGTGTGCTTGTTCATGCATCCAGGCATGTGGGGGAGACTCCTTACCTTGCAGCAATGTCACGAGCGTCATAGTCCCTCCGCACAGGGGGCGACCTCGCCCTGTCAGGCCTGTCGTCAGCTCTGCGCGGCGACGCGAACCTCGGCGGCGGACTACGCCTCGGGGGGCTCCGCCGCGGCGGTGGGCTGGCTCGCCTGGGCGGGGGAGACGGTCGCCTCGGCGGCGGAGGACTCCTCGCCCCACGCCTGTCCCTATCCCTATCACCACTAATGATGCCGCCGCCGCCGGGTCCGCGGCTGCTATCGCGAGGCCTGCGCCAGCAGTCGGCGCCCTGCGGCTGCGGTCCGCGCTCCCCGATGCCGACTCCCGGCTTGTTGTCTCTATCCCTATCGCGGAAGCGGTCGCCGGGGCCGACGCTCCTGGAGCGCGGTCGACGGGGAGCCGGCGACCGGCCCGGCACGTAGCTGTCGCTGGCCGTCGGGGGAGGGCTGCGGGCGCGGTCCCTAACGTCCCTCTCTCGATCGCGGTCTCGATCTCGGTCTCGCTCGCGGTCCCTAACGTCCCTGTCTCGGTCCCTGTCCCTGTCGCGGTCGCGGTCGCGCTCCCTATCCCGCGGCAGCGGGCTCCTGGCTCGGCGGGGGGACCTGTCGCGGTTGAAGGGGCGGTAGGACTCGCCGGCGCCGTAGCGGGTCACTTCGCCATCCTCGTACCTGTAGGGTCGGATCATCTTGTCAGTTGGGTACGTCGGCGATGGACAAGGCCTGCGCCTGATGGCGGGGCGGCGCCTTCTGCTGACTTGGGCAGCGAAGAAAGAACGGCGGGGTGCATTCCGAGTCGACTCGGGGTTTGCAGGAATCGGGCAGAACTTGCCTCCTGCTTCGGTCACGATCCATAATCGTAGCCCTTCCCATGGATCGGAACTAGGGGCTGAGGGTCGCGACGCGGCGCGGCGACCCTTCAGATGACTGTCGGGGGTGGCGAGAGCGTAGTGATGATTGATGTGAATTTTCTTCCACGCGTTGTCTGTCGTCGGGGTAGACTCGTGGCTCGGTTTGGTGGACGGCACCGTCCTCAAGCGATCCAAGACGCGGTTTGGAGACTTTCGCTGGTGAAACTTTGGCCCCTGCCTGCCTCATGGGGCCTGACCAACCCTGCATGTTTGCTTATCGATAAGACCCACCGCTCTCTGCCCGCGGGAGAATGCAGGGGCAATAGGGGCAAACACATCGATCAAACGGCTGGACGCCATGAAACCGACGCCGTTGCACTCGAATGAGGATAAAAAAAAGAAGAAAGTCAGCTGTTTCTTCCGTCGTGTTGCCATTTGCTCAATGGCCTTGTGTTACAAATCCCTGCCAGGCGGTGCGGCTGCCCACATCAGCCACGCGAGCCAGTTTCCACTGTTGAGCAAGAATGGTTAGGTTAGCTTGGCACAAATCTGGACTGGCCTTGACCATGGCGCCAGAACGGGTTTCGGGTTCCTGAGGTTTCATTCAGAGATCTGATGCCTATGTAACACCTGGCTGAAATGCTCGGCCGTGGGATTTGACGCGGAAACAAAGAGAAGAAAAAAAAGGCAGGAAACGTAGTTTTTGGGGTGATTCAATGGGGACATCGGCGACGACGGCCGGCCCCACTGTGCTGAATGAAAACCACTTCCGCGGTCGACGCTTTCTCTCGGAGCGCCTAACTCCAATGATGGAAAGGGGAAAAGAAGTCAACCTCAGACACAAAGCAGAGTACGATATGAAGGAAAAAAACAGGCAGTATAACAAACCCCATTGGTTCCCTTGTAGCGGGATCTAAGGTGCCAAAGTAGAGGTCGGGCTGTTAGCCTCTGACGACGAACTCACAGACAGCCGTTGGCATTTGCCCTTGTCGACGCTGTTCCGCGCGGAGTTGGCCACCTAAGCCAGAGCGCCGTCCTCGTCTTCGGTGGTGTCCCCGTCAAGGCTAGGGGACGGGGCGACGCGAGCCTGGATCCAGTCCCGCGCCTCCTCGGCGTGGTGCTTCATCATGCGGTTCAGGCCATCGTGCGGGCTGCGCAGCACGGACCCGAACCGGCGCTTCTTGACCTTGCTCGCAAGGTCCTCACTTTGCCAACAGGCATGCGCGCTGCCCACGTAAATGCGAGAGTTGTTTTTGTACCATGTCGAGAGGTCCGGGTCGGTGTCACTCTTAACAGGCCGCAGGCTGCCCGTAACGAAGCTGAGGACACCAGTGATGCGAGATTTACAGTCTCGGTTGATCAGGAGCGTCTTGATACCGAGGTATGCCGCTCCAACGCCGAGCAGGATGATGTCCTGGACGTTGTCGTACAATTGGAGATAATTATCCCAGACGTATCCGATGATCTCCTGAATCTGCAGCTGCAGCTGCTGCTCGGGGGTCCGCTGAGTAAAAGAATCCGTGTCCTGCGAAGGTGACGAGACATCTTTTTAGCGACTGCCAGTGAACTATTGCCCCCTCTTCCCTTCCAGCCCAGACGGCCGGGCTTGGAAAAGAACCTACCTCGGGAAGCGTGATGTATTGCGGGACGTTGATGTCTACGACACCGAACTTCTCCTGGATGGCCCACTTGATGTACCCATAGACGCCATCATGCTATGCGTCGTGTTAGCGACCACCGTGGCCTTGCCGGCGAGGAATTTACCAAGCAAAAAGAATGTAGTGTAAACTCACAACCCAAGCGTTATGCGAGCTCAAAGTGTTGTCAAGGGGATCTGGCTGCGCAAGAAGCTCGGGACTGTGTTTTGTAAACCGTGAGTATAATGACTTAATCTCTCCCGACTCGAGGCTTCTGCAAAGGCTTACGGATCGTGAATGATGACTATAATCTTGCGGGCATCGTTAATATCCGGAGTCACCAAGACCTGATTTTCAAACGACTTGCAGGAGCGGTCGCGCTGGATGTACAGCGGGAGCATCCCGAATTCTGTGGCGAGCTTCTGCCGCTGCGCTTCCCTGACCATGTCGTGAAGGCGCTCGGCACCGAGCGCCAGCGCGTCCGGGACGTCGACGATTCCCGGCCTCATGCAGTCCCAGTACGGCGCCTGACACGCCTGGACCTGGGATAGGAGGCGGGCGGCCTCTCGGTTGATCGGCGGCAAGCCACCCGGCATCCTCGGGGGTGGCTCGCCCATCAGCGTCCTGACGACGGAGAGTGCGGATTGCGAGATGGCGTGGAGGTTGTAGCCGCCCTCGAGGCAAACGGCCACCTTCCCGCCAGCGAGCGACATGAGCATGTGCGTCATGTGGGCGTAGCATTCGGGCGATACGAAGCAGCCTCCGAGCTGATCGCCTGCGGCCGCGTCGAAACCGGACGAGATGATGACCAGGTCCGGATCGAATTCGCGACCAATAGGCATTATGATCTTCTGGAAGGCCGCCATGTACTCACCGTCGCCCATACCTTGCTTATCCCATCCGATGTTGACGTTCCGGCCAAGCCCAGCCCTGTCGCCGCACTTATCGATGCCGCCGTCGGGAATGCTGGGGTTCTCCGGCCGGCCAGGGTAGAATTCGCCTCCGTCATAAACGTGGGTGGAGATGTACAGAACGTTGGGGTCGTCGTAAAAGATATTCTGGATTCCGTTGCCGTGGTGGACATCCCAGTCCACGATGAGGATCTTCCGGCAGATGTCCGGAAACTCCTTTTGGCACACCTTGGCCGCAACGGGAACGTTGTTGAATAGACAAAAGCCCATGGGCGCGTCCCATTCGGCGTGATGGCCGGGCGGGCGGATGACAGCAAATGCGTTCTTGACCTCTCCCGACACGACTGCCTTGCACGTTTCGATGGCACCACCGGCTGAGATTAGAGATGCTTCGTAGGTCATACTACCGACATAGAGCGAGGCGCGGCCTTGGTCTAACCGTCTCGAAAGTTCACGCAGCTCCTGGGTCGGGGTATCGGCGAGTGACTGTACCCAAGCGTAGTGCTTGGGGTCGTGCGCCAGACATATCTCTTCTCGCGACGCCTCCCGGGCAGGAATACGCCAGAGATAAGCGTTGGGGTTGGTTTGCAGAACCTCAACCAACTCAGCATCAGAGCCCCTAAAGATCAGGTTGGCGCGCTTGAGAGTTTTGAAGATTTCCTCGATGCGAGAAGGGTCCTCGGGATGATGCGGCGAAGATCCAAAGTCAGCATTAGAATGCAGCTTCATGCGGTCGTCATAGCAGCAGCCGGTAGGCAACTGGCCGCGTCTGCGCATGTACTCGGGATACTCCTGGGGGTCGAACACGCGGTCATCCTCGTCCGACTCATTATCCCCCAGGCCTTCGAAGGGGCTCTGGGCGTCATTAGAGTCCTCGCGGGAAGGCGCGACCAAGTCGCGCGGGTCAATGAAGCCGTTAGCTAACGATCCAGACGCCGAGGGCGCCACACTGACGCCCTCCATGACCACGTCGTGGTCGCCATCCTCCATCACGACGCCCGGGCCCAGCAGCCAGCCGGCAGCCGGCGAGGGCTAGAGCCTGAAGAGGCGAGACGTAAGGTGGCTCACGATCCTTGGCCGTATCATCCAGAGGCCACAGGCCTTGTGCGGCGCTTGAGGGTCAGACCAGCAAGTCTTCCGCTTATGTCCAGTGAAGCACGTGTAATAATGTCCTCAGAGGGTCTCCGGAGAACAGAGCTTGGGCGAGGTCAGCCATGTGTTGCAATGATAGATGCTAGAAATATGAAATATTTAAGGGAGATATGCTCTGTGGGTGCGCATTGACCATGTTGGATGTGAACGATCTCCATCCGCCACCTCTTGGGTGATGAGCCCTGCCGGGTAAGATCATGGGTTCGCGAGATGGTGAGCAGTGAAGTTGAACAGAGAGTGTGCCTACATTGAACTGCCTCGAAGTGAGGGGGTAGCTGAAGGTGTTTTCTGGCTCAAAGTCCGTGTGCGCCGTGTCGCTCAGTGCTTCGCAGTCAGCCTCGCATGCGGACGTGCGGAAGGTGCACCAAGGGCCGAGGCTGAGATTCTCAGATCGATGTGCTCGGCACGATGCAGCAGGGCAGATGGCGCGCTGCGGATACCGCTCAATTGCGGAGCGTGCTGATAAAGGCGGCGAAGGGCCACCTGCCAGCTTATAGCAGCAACCGCGGAAGAAAAGAAAAATAAGAAGGCGGATACGTGGGTTGGGTTGGGTCAAAAAAAAAAAGAGCGTGGGCTCCAGTGTGAGATGGGAGGCTGTCTGGCGTCTGGTGTTGTGTCGGTGGTTGAGATCAATTTGATGGTCATGGGTGCTGTGCGCGCAACCGCACCTTGCGTGGCGCGTAAAGCTCGGGCCCTGCCCACCCCCATCCAGCCTTGCAGCCTCCAAATACAGCCACTCCCTACGCTGCGCTGCTCTTACCTCAAAACTACACCAAAGGCGCAACAGCAAGTAAACTACAGGGTAGGTAAGTACAGTCCTTTTGGTCTTCAACTGTCTTCATGTGTGTCTGCTGGGCGATACAACAAGAACACAGGTTGGGTAACAATCAGATTGCACATGGACATTGATGGGCACTGCGTCGTATAGGATATGACCAGAAGAAGCCATTAGGAAATGGCAGTTGATCGGCTACCCGTCTGGATTAGAATCCCAGGCCTCCTGCCAGCATACCATGGGCATCTCCTTCCTCTCCTGCAACTTCCTCCTGGTCCTCGCTCTCCTCCTCATCCTCCTCCGCATCCTCCTCATCTTCATCCTCCTCATCCTCAGCCAGCCACCTCAACCCAAAACCAGCCATGACACTACCTCGCAGCGACTCGAGCTCTTCCTCACCCCAGTCCAGAATACCCCCAAAGGGCTCTCGTGGGGACGAGAAGGGACTGGGTGGCACCGGGGCCTCGTGTGAAAGGCAATGATCGTACCGCTCTCGGTACACCACGCTAATGGCTGTCGTCAAGCTCTCCGTATCAGACTCAATGGAAGGGCGTTGCCGGCAGATCTCGTCGACCAGCCTCGCTTTGCTGTAATCGTGCGCGTGCTCAATGTAGTACAGCAGCCTTTCCGGACCGAGCTTCAGCATCGTCGAGACGCTCATCGAGTGCTCGTGGTCTGTCGCGCCCCAGGCAACGCCGGTGAGTTGTTCCTCCGTCACCGACGACTCCTGATTTCCACGACAGTGTTTAGTCAGCACATGACAGCATATTGGTTTGTTGTCGCGGTAGAACTCACCACGTCGAGGCGGACAGCGGTCAGGCTAGGGCACAGCGACGCCGCTGCCGCCTTCACGGTGATCCACAGGTCCGCGAGCTCCGATGCCTCGCCGCTGTCGAGCATGCGGACAAAGTTGCAGCGTTCGTCGGAACCGAACGGCTCCAAGGGCCCCGGCGGAGGGAGGCGGTCGCCGTGAAAATAGTAGTCGTATCTCATCCAGTGATACAGCGCCCTGCGCAACCGCACGGCCTCGTGAGGCCGCAGTCTTCGGGCGTGCTCCGGGTGTTGCCAGAAGCGGAAGCGTGGGAAAATGCGCTCCCATCCCCTGGCAACTTTGGAAATCTCCAGGAGTCGATCGATATCGGCCTCGCCAAGGCATGCGACCCCGAGAGGGAGCACGGCCTCGTCGGCATTTGTCTTGAACTTCGCACGCTGGGGATTGCGGCCCTCGCAGACCCAAACGGGCAACTGCCCACCGGGGCAAAGCAGCTTCCTTCTAAACCATACCTCCTTGTATAGCCAGGTGCCCCAAGGGATGCTGAGGTCGCCCGGATCCATGGCCGCGACCTGAAATAATCCATCTACCGGGCTGATCTCGGGGTCAGATGGCAGTATCGACAAGACAATATGAGACCTGTGGTTGATGAAGAGCTGCCGGAGTCGTTTGCAAGTGGTTGCTAAGATGACAGCGCTCACAACGTCTAGATCTTTGAAAATTTCAAGGATGAGCTCCCCAGGTAGCGTTTCCAAGCCAGGGCATGAGCTGCAGGTACCAACAACGAATGAGAGGATCGCCGTCAAACTGCTGGAAGGCAAGAGGTTGGTGGTGCCGCCCAGGTCCCCCCAGGGGAAGAGGTGTGACCCATCCACAGATGTGGACATGGTGCTGACAGCCGCCATATTTTTAAGCTCCGAACTTTATCAGTGGCTGTAGAAGATGTATAGGTCGTATGATCTCTTCAAGCAAGGCGGGCGGGCGGTGGCACTGCTGAGTATCCTTTGAGATCAAGAGGAGGAATTTTAATGATAAAATAGAGCTGTGTGTATAAAAGCGAAATGAGTTATTCCGTGTAAAACGGCTTCCCCAGGGCAGACAACTGTTGGTAAACAGCCGTCCTGGATATCCAAAGGGTGATATGGGTTCGTCGGACTGGATCCAATGAGGACGGCAGCTCCAAACCCTCGCCTCACTTGATGAGGCACGTATCCCCCTTTCACCTAGACGGTCTCGACCCCGCCGTTGGGGTTGTCCAGGTGCTGAGGAGAGGTGATGATGCGCTGGGGCATCTCGGATGAGGCTCCGCGCAGCACCACGAACGGCGCTGCCGGAGTTGCGTGTTCAGCTTCCGCCATCGCTGCTGGCGGATCCGGGCACACGCTTCTGATGTTATCGCGTGATGCACGGGAGCACAGGGGACTGGAACTGCAAACAGAGAAGGAGAGAGGAAGGACAGGAGCGACGGTGCAGCCGGCAGAGGGGAGCAGCTTTGTCAATGTTTATTTAAAGTCGCGGCCGGAGCTGATCAATCGCGTCAGTTGTCCAGCACCCCAGCTTTCGGGGTGGCTGAATGGCAACGCGGGCCTGTCAACCTGCGTCGGGCAGGGGTTCAAACACCACCGCTCAGGGGGCGAGCGGGGAGTTTTGGTCACCCCAGCCTGCAGGGGCCCGCTCACTCATCTGGGGTGAGAAACCTCAAGCCGAGCTTGTGAAAGCTGGAGGCGTGGGCTTTCCGCTACCAACCAGGAAAAGACCCAGGGGCAAGGAGCTGTGAGGATTTCCACAAGATATAAATGAAAAAAAAAAAAAAACAGGCACACATTACGTACGCAGCGATTGGGAAGTGTGTTTTGAGCGCTTTCAACAACAGCATCTAGCATCTCGGAACCATACCTAGAAAGATTTTGAGAGTTCGGAGGTGCTCATCCCCGCATCAACCATGATCCCAGCTCAAAACAGCCCGAGGTATCTACACGTCCTATCTTGGCAACAAACAAGCCCCCGCCCCAGCTAGCGAGCGGCATATCATGCAAATAGCTTCTGGGTATCTAACTCGTCTTCCCGCTGCCTCTTGCCGCCGTCGGTCCGCAGGCCGAGGTCGCCCTTCTTGGCCGTCCTGTCGGCCTGCTGACTGGAGCGGAGGTGCTGCCGGCCGGCCTTCTTCCTCCTCAGGTCCGCGCGCACCTGGTTGGGCGACACGAACTGCTTGTTCTCGTATATTATGGGCCCGCCGAACGCGCCCTCCTGGATCACCACGGGCGTGAGCACGAACCTCGGCCCAATCTCGACCAGGTTGATGTCCGTGTCCTTGCCCCCCTTGCTCTTGCTGCTGCTGCTCTTCGACTTCTTCTCGCCCTCCTCCTTGCCCTCCTCGCCGTCGCCCTTGGACTGCTCGACCTCGTTGATCTGGTAGTTCCGCACCCAGATCTTGCCGTCCGCTATGCTGAAGCCCATGACGTGGTCGACGAACGGCTTCGACTTCCTGGCGCCCTCGGGGACGCCAAAGATGTGCAGGAACAGCTCCTTGATAACGCGATAGTGTGCCTCCTTCTCGAACGCCGCATCGAACGACAGGATCGGACGTGACCCTTTGAGACAGTTTCCGGTGAAGTTGAGCTCGTCCATCGTGTGCACTGTGCATGTCAGGAAAGTGGTCAGCACGGCGTCTCTCGCACCCGGCCATTGTCCCGCCGTTCCATCCTCATCCCGCAACCGCTCTTTTTTTGCCCTTCACACGAGTTGTCCGTGGCCTTACAATTCTGAAGATGCATCTTCACTGTCGGGCCGTTGGGCACTTTTGATGCCCACACATAAAGGTCCTGTCCCTTGCGCGCCTCGAAGAATAGGACGTTGTTGCAGTTGTACAGCTCGGCGAGCTCGTTTAGTTGATAAAGCTTCGACTTGGAGTCAAACTTGACGTCCTTCTTGCCGTGGGGCAGCATGGACGCGAGATCGTTGAGGAGATGGCGGTGCCTGCATCATTGAATGGTCAGCGCGAAGCCATTTTGCCCAGGCGCAGAGCCGGGGGCCCAGACATCAGAGCTCACCGAAAAGTGACGCCCCTCGACGACAAGATTAGAACCCTCTGCTTGTTCTTGCGCGGTCCTGTCGACGCGGCGCCATCTTTGTCCGATGCGCCCTTCGAGAGGGACTTGTAGACGGACGCCATCCTAAAAGACAAAAGTCACAGAGCCGATATATGTGGATCGGTCCTTGAACTATCCGTTGCTCTGGGTCTTTGGTGTGAAATGGGCGTCGGGTCGTGTTTAGAGGGACCTGGTATCGTGGTCAATCGCTGGATGTTGCTTTCAGCGCACTTCGCGTTTGCGCTGGGCTCCAGATTCCTTTTTTCCTTTTTTTTTTTCTTCTTCTTTTCCTTCGCTATCATTCCTTATCGGTCTGCTATTGTGGGCCCAGCCTCGAAGGTGACGTCCCACCAGCCATAGTGGGGTCTTCAAGTAGGGAGCCTAGACCCAACTTCTCCTCACTGCGGGCGCGCGATGAGCTAGCGGTCCGCCTCTGCGTTCACATAATGCCAGGTGGCGGCCAGCGTCTGCCTTCCCCTCTAGCCTCTGCATCACCCAATATGAAGGCGTTGGGCGATCTATAACCTCGACGCAAATGGAATGTAGGAATTAATGCCCACTTGGTTGTAAGCAAATTCCGTCGTAAACAAGCGCATGCCTATATTATCTTGACTGCCAAGGCCCGGAAGAGCCATGAAAACCCTCCTTGGAGGATCCCATACAATCCGCAAGAGAGAGAGAGATAGAAAAGCAGATACTAGAGCAGAGCAAAGCGGAAAGCGGAAACAGAGAAATAATATGATAAAATAAACACTCCCTTCCTTCCCACCCAGTCCCCCCTTTCAGCCCGATATCGTCGTCACACTCCATGAAAGACACCAGCGAAATTCGTGAGAAAAGCCCATTTGATGCTCCCTCGGTTGACGTAAGTCCGGCCAGTGTACGCCATTGTGTGTATCATTCCTGCTCTAATGAGCGGTGCGACCGGCGCCGTGAAGAAATTAACAGCACTTCCCTCCCTGACCCGCACCGTCATCCGCCGTCTTGCTGAGAGGGATAGTCGTGCCCCCTTGAGGGATCGCCTGTGCGTCGCCGCTGTCCAGGGCCTTGCTCGAAACGATACGGTAGATCTCTGTGGCAATATGTCAATACTGGGACGCGCGGGGGGTGGGTGAGAGCAATGGCGGCCTGCGTTCATAGCACGAGTGCGCGAGGGCCATGCGATTTGCGTACCAGTCAGGATGTTTTGGAAAGCAAGCTCAACGTTGCTGGCATCGAACGCCGAGGTCTCGATAAAGGAGAGGTGGTTCTCGCCTATCGCAGCGCTTTTGTATTAGTTCCCGTGGAGCGCCAAACCTTGTTGCACTCGCTGGAGGGCGGGGGACTCCCAGGGGTGGCACGTACTTGCGAATGCCTTGGCTTCCTCGGTCGGAACGGCGCGCAAATGCCGCAGATCGCTCTTGTTTCCGACCAGCATGATGACGATGTTCGCATCAGCATGGTCTCGAAGCTCCTTGAGCCACCGGATCACGTTCTCGTAGGTCTGGTGCTTGCTGATGTCGTAGACGAGAAGGGCGCCGACGGCGCCTCGGTAGTAGGCCGAAGTGATTGCCCGGTAGCGCTCCTGGCCTGCCGTGTCCCAAATCTGAGCCTTGATGGTTTTGGAGTCGACCTGGATGGACCGGGTCGCGAACTCGACGCCGATGGTCGACTTGGAGTCGAGGTTGAACTCGTTGCGGGTGAAACGGCTAAGCAGGTTGGACTTGCCGACGCCGGAGTCTCCGATCAACACGACTGCAATCGGGGCATGGTAAGCAGGGGGACACAACGAGGGGAGGCGGGCAGACTCGGTCGGGCCGGCGGGCGCAAGGGCGGTGGGGAGTCTGGGTCTTCACCTTTGAAGAGAAACTACGCGCGCAATGTCTGCGTGGTCAGCCAAGGGCGACATGGTGGGAGAAAGCAATGTCAAGCTGGCAGGGGAGGGCATGGCGGCGGGCGGGGATGGGGGCGACCTACGTCGTACTCGTCGTTGGCCATATTGACAGCGAGGGGTAAGTCGTGCAGGGAATGCTGTTGTCGAAAATGGTAGTAGATGGTAGCCAGTCGTGTTTTGCGAGGCCTGGAGCGCGGGTTTGTTTTGTTTTCAAGAGAAAAGTCGATGATGCGGGCTGCAAAGAAGGCCCATATGAAGATGGATGGTGAGGTGGTGACATCCATTCATGTGGCGGCAACCTCCCTGGGCTTTGGTCGCCCCACACGGACACAACCACCACCACCCAGAGGGAGGCTTAGAGCACCCCGAAAACTGGACAAAGCAGCGGCCCACCAGACAAACTAAACTGACTGCCTGATCGACTGGAGGCTTATTCCGCACGCTTCACTTCCGAGTTCCATCTCCTTTGATTCCATCTGGCATTCCACGCAATCACCTTTCCCTCTTTTCTTCTCGTCGTTTCTTCTTCTTCCTAATCCTCACCTAGTTCTGGTTCTCTTTTCATATTTGGCCAAGGCGGGTATCAATTGGGCCGTGCATTTCCCCCTCCTCTCATTGGAATGCGACAAGCGTTCCACCCTTTGTACTCGGCGCAGCAGACACGAACTGGTGACAATACAATCAGCGAGGTGGTTGGTGGTGCTGCCTGCGAGCGCGGGAGGGATAATGTGCATGTGGTATATTTAGCACTACTAGTCACAGTCATGGTGGGCTGTGGTCGCACAGCCCAACACAGAGGCGGTACTTGCGCGATCCCGCCCACCAGCTGGGCTGCCGTCGCTTGTATCGTCGTCAGATCAGCGGTGCTGCAGGTCTCCTGGTTGGTCGAGTCCTTGGAGGAATTAACTCGCGGCAGCCTGCACGCCATTATCTCTCCTTTGTTGCTTGATTGGTTTCCGCCCCGAGGTGAAGTCGAGATGCGAAGGTGAAATAGATACCTAGGTACCTACCTATCCTGGTTCCACAATAGTGGCGGCTACTGAGGTGGGCAAGGGGAGAGTTTGCACAAAGTTTCATGAGTATATTTCAATTTACAACCTTCTCCCAGACGGTGCTTTATCAGGTCGCGGCAACCTATCACCTTGTCGCATCCTTGCCTGCTCATGTACTTCTACGTCTTTGGTACTCACCTTGAAGCGACGCACGTGGTATCCACCGGCAACTGACACACCGAACAGTGCTGACTGCCTAGCACAACCACTGCAGCAGGCCTGGACCTATATCCACGCTTGGTCAATAGGTAGGTGCCCGTGGGATAAGCGGCGTCGTTGTTTAGCGTCGGGTCTCAACTCAACTCAACGTCGCGCAATTGGCGTCATATCCATGCTGCCGCCCATAGACGGACGCTAAAGGTCACGTGCATTGGGTTGCGACATGACATGGGGTGGTCTTTCCTCGACAAACGAGAAAGCAAACGCGACTTCTTCATCACAGTTGAAACAATTCTATAACTGCTGCTTCTAGGTACGGGGAACAGAACATTGGAAAACTGCACAATGCGACGTCGTGCCGTCTCATCATTGTGCAAATCCTGTGCTCACTCTCGCCCAGCGTCGATATCCAAATCAAACCGACCCGGTCATGTCGGCGCGGCAGGGTTCTCTGCCTCTGGTCCGCGCATCGGCGCCGGACGAGGCGCGTCCCGCCGCGCCTGAGGCCCCCAGTGGCCAATATCAGCCAGCGGCGCTGCCTGTGAACGCAGCGTCAGCGGATCAGGCCGTCGGGGCGGCAGAAGATAAACACCACGACGACCATGTCTCGATTGCCTCGTCTGAGGACCCGGACCTTGGGCCCGATCACATGTACGAGGTCGAGGCGCTTCATGCAGAGAAGATCCTTCGCGATGGCAGCAAGAAGTATCTCATCGAGTGGACAAACTATGCCTTCAAGGACTGGTCGTGGGAGCCGGCCGAGGCAATCAACGACGTTTTGAGAGACGAATGGGAGCGGACCAAGCATGAGATTGCGGCTGGACTGAAGCCACCACAGCATGAAGTCATCGCCAAATGGAGGCAAGCAAAAGCCTCCGAGATTGAGCGAAGGGAAAGAAAAAACGCTGAGCGGGTGCGCCTGAACTTGGAGCCCATCTACTACCCAGACTTTCCCACTTCGGACAGCGAAATGTCTGATGAGAGCGAGGCCGGGGCTTCGGTCGAGGCGCTGACCGAGACCCCGACTGAGGCTGCTGAGCCTCCCCGCAGCTCCGTATCGGGCTCGGGTGGCGGTGCGAACGCGCAAACTATCGACAAGCCGAAGGATAGTCTACCGCATCAAGCGAAGCCTCCCGCCACGCCCCGTGGGAAGCAACGCATTTTCACGGGTCTTCCAGCAGCCGCACCAGCAGCCGCAAAGGCCACCGTGCCCAAAAGCACAGTCAGCTCATCTTCGGTGGACTCGGCAGCGCGTGGCAAAGTAGCGGTTGAGGCGGGGGTCAGGTCGGCCACGGGCTATCAAGGGACTGCAAGGCCTCTTGGTTCCAAGACAGATGCCCTCTCCAAGTCACTCGCATCCCAGCGACCGGCGGCGGCTGCCAAGACCGCCGCCAGCCGGACAGCCCGCAAAAGCGCGCCGCCAATACGAAACGTATTCATTGATGGCAAGAAACGAAAGCCGCGCCGGAAGAGCTCGACTGAAATCCCGGCAAATCCTGCCTTGGAAACGTCGCCAACTAGCACCAGCGGCGCCAAGTTTTGGAACCTCTCCACCAAGAGAAAGATACAGCTAAGAGGGCGAGACCTAGAGAATGCGGATCCCGGCTTGTCGCTGCAGAATGTGGTTTTTGCTTCGCACGTGGACCCTGCTGTCCTTCGTGCTAGTGCCTTGGCTGAGGCGACCACGCCGGGCAACATCAGGCCTGCCCAAGAAGGGCACGCGGGCGAGCCCAACGCATCCGAGGGGGCTACAGCGGGAAACAGCCCAAGTGTCGTCGCAGCGAAGCGGCAGGCAGATCCGGCTGCAGCAGGGAACAGCGTTAGCGCCCCCACAGAGAAGCGACAGGCAGAGTCGGCTGCAGCTCCAGACGCACCACGGGCCAAGAAGCGCAAGTCGGTACACTTCGCCGATACTCAGAGCCCCAAGGCTGTGTCGACCGCCGTCATGGATATCGATGACCCCGTTGCTCCCAATGTGGATGACAACAATGATAACAATAGCGTCGACGATGGTATCCCAATGGTCCTCGACAGCCCTGTGATTGCCGAATCGCCCTCCGAACAACACACCGTCCGAAAGTGGACATTGTCTGAGTATCAGGCGGCGCGGGTCTCGACGCGAGATGTCATGAAAAAGGCTGTGTTTGGGGCAGGATCCAGCACCAGCCTGGAAGTCTGTTTCAAGGGCATTCCAAACGAGAGACCCTGGCTCCCAGACTTCCTCGCGGAGGAGTCAGTACACTTCAGCCACACCTGCCTTGCCGACACTTTTCTTGCCCGCCAAACCATGCGCTCGCCTCTAGAGCCCCATTGGCATGGTAACTTGACCAGCCCCGTCGAGCAGGGTGAAGAGGCGCTGTCAAACGTTGCCGAGCGGCTCAAGGCCACTGGGTCAGGAATAATCTTTGCCAGACCGTGCTACAACATTTTGGCCTACCCGTCCAAACTAGACGACTGGGCGTTCCCGGAGCTGCAGGGCGCGGCCAGCTCGACCCTGAGTGAGGAGAATAGCGCGCTGAGGTACCACATATTCATCCCGCACGTCGAAATCCCCGCGTTCTTGAACTGGAAACTGCAGCCGCAGCCGATTGGCGGTTCTGACCGCCATCAGGCTATGGATACCGTCTTCGGAATGAACCAGTCGCTTTACAACAGCCTCGTTGCGCCCAAGCCCGAGGGCGCTGCGACCCATAAGCATCTCTTCTATATGCTTTTCCCCCCGTCCAAGGTGCCTTACTTCCTCCAGCTCATGCTCTGGATTCGGGATTGCAATCCCGATGCGCAAGTATTCGTGCCCATGAAGGATGGGAGCTGGAGGGCTTTCCTCCAGCTGGCTAGCAGGAACCAAGACTCGGCGGTTCTCATAGTGCACGAATCGTCCATGTCGATGCTGAGGCAGGTTCCGTCACTAGCCAGCTTTCTGGGTAACGGCCGCGATCATCTCGTCTGGTTCTGGCCGGACAAGGGTAGCGCATCGCCGGCCCTGATACCGTCGGTTCCAGAACTTCCCGGTGAGGCGTCAAAAGGGCGCTTCGATATCCAGCCCGTGCGTCTTTTCCCACACAATCACGTCTTCCTCCTGACACCAAGCTTCTACATCGCGGAGCCAGACCACGCCCTTGATCTCGTGCTCGCGCTGCCGTTGAGCAACAACAGCCGCCATGGGGCCCGGAAACTTCTCATGGTGCCCAAGGACATCGTCCCATTTCTGGATCATGTCTCGGCTCACCACGTCAAGGATGACAAGACCACGGTCAGGCACGAACTGGCATTGGCGATGCTGGATATGATCGGGCCTCGCTTGACAGTTATACCTGACCAGTCTTACGCGACTCCAGTCCTCTTTGTCGATGAGGAAATTGATGCCCGCGACGAGCAGAGCCTTGTCAACTGGTTTGGTGCATGGTCTATCGCACACTCGGATCAGTACCGCAGGTTCCACGTCGCCGGGACGACTTCAAAGTCCCCAGCCGAGTGCCCGATGTGGATGCCGCGGTATGAGCCGGGTACCACGAACGACCCGGATGCTCTCCGGAGGGTGCAGCAGGAAGAAACCCAAAGGGCCAAGCAGGCTGTGTCACAGCAACTGCCACAGCCAGCTCCTGTGGTTCATATGGCGCCTCCCGCAGCCAGGGCGCCCATCAGGCCCGGCAGATTTCAAAGTCGAATCCTTAAGTTCGATGATTTTGATTCTCTGCACAACCATCTCTTTTCTCTGCATCGCCCAGTCCACAGGAACCCTGGTTTCTGGAGGCTCTATGGATACCCGGTAATGTACACAGAGGGAGATGTGTACAAGCCTGGACATGTGCTGAACCATGGAACATTCGAAGCCTGGTGGAATTACACGTGGCCCTTCAGCAAGAAGTACCATCTTTACGCAAGCTTTTTCTACACCGAGGACGACGCGTGGGACCCGGATGCAGAGTCTTCGGGACTGTATGCGCCCCGTCAGCCCTGGCTTGTCTTCCTCCGGTCAAAATGCCGGGAACAGACGGAGCTGCTCATCGTCGATCCCGCAGCCCACCATCGGCTCAGCGGGGTCGCGCGGCCTTTGTTAACCGACCTGACCACTGCGCAACAGAAGCTTGTGAAGCTTGTAGTCGAAACCTCGAAGAGGAAGTTCTGCAAGGACTACAATGCTCCTCAGACTCTTCAGCAAGTGTGGTTGGGCGACATTCCGAATGACACAGGCTCCGACTTTGATGCGTGCCTAAACTTTGTCGAGTTCGTCATCGACAATTGGGATACGGCGCTCCCGGCGGGAGACGAGATGCTGGATCATGGGTTCAAGCCCGTCAATGTCCCAGAGCTCGAGCCGCTACCAGACCTGGTCCCTCCGGATTCGGGCCCGAAAGATGGCGGCAAATACTCCGTGGTGTTTCACCCACCCGCGGCCCACAAGCCGCCACTGGGCGCGTCCCTGTGCAAGAATCACATGGTTGAGGTCGCACAGCGGGAGGAGATGCACGGTAGGAGCGCCGCCTGGGTCAAGTACAAATACAGGCCGACGACGGCGTGGTACGCTGACCAGCGGGCCGAGGGCCGGGACTTTACGCATATCAATGTCGCTGGTTGGGATACCATCTCCAAGATGTCGCTCCCCACCCGGAAGCCGACTGGCTGCCAACAAGACGAGAGCTCAAGGCCGAGCACTCGCGAGTGACAAGAACCTGACTGGACGGATCCCTGGAGGGGAGGCAGATCGAGATGGGATGGGTAAAGCGGCCACCCCAAATACCGGCACGTCTTGGTTCAGTCGAGTGTTGCCGGACCCAACCACAGACATCGGTGGGCTGTGTGTAAGACTAGTGTATCTGGGCAGTCTGGGCCGGGGCAGCTAGCCACATGTCACGAGCTGCCCTCCTTTAATATTGCTTATATCTGGAGCTCGGCATCATTAAGAGTCGGTGTGGGCAACCGACACTAAGAAAGCACAAAGTCACTTGATCTCGGCGCCAGGTGCCCCTTAGGGGTATGTATATAATTCGCTCTCGGAAACACAGCCCGGATCATTCGTTGCGTTTTTTTTTTCTTGTATCTTGTTGTCAGACCTAGAAAGCGCGGAGCTGGGTAGGCAAGAAAGTTCCGCCAAGAGGGAGAAACGCGATGAATTTGAACTTTTCACATCGGAACGGCCTGCTCCTCATCGGCAGAACCTTTTGAAAAAAAAATGAAAAAAAAAAGCTGCGTGCCAGCCGCGAGCCGCGGGCCGAGCCACGGCACGCAAGGGGCGGGACTTTGGAGCAGAGAAATACTTGGTTTCGTGTCTCTAGAGTATCTAGCCTGTCTGGGGAGTAAGAGGGCCGGCACAGTTGTTGGGAACAAATGAGTGATCAGAGTCTAATCGAAACGAAACCGACCGTAGCGACCACTCAAGCCGGATATTAGAGTCTCCAATGCGCACACTACCATGTAGCGAGGCTTAAATGTATGTACACGACCAGAAAGCAAATCCCCATTATAGTCTTAGTTGTGTAAGGATGCAGCTGGTGGGGGGACTGGGTCAAGTATAAAAAAAGCGTACGATAAAGCCCCGTCGTCGACACATGCCGTGCTTTCCTAGGCTGGCGTCTCGACCCTCGGCCAGGGCAGGCGGAAGAAAGCATCATATACCATTACGAAGACTAAGGTGCGGAGACAGAGGCGTATATACCAACTAAAGCCATCTACTTCTTTATCTATCGGCGTCATGTTCGCTGCCTCGATGAGAATCATCTTGGATCAGCGAAGGGATGCGGCAATGGCAGCCGTCGTGGTGGTTGCTTGGATCACGGGCGTCTTGGCCGGGGCAGGTGCCTCTTGGAGCTTGGGCTCCTGTGGCGGCGGGGTCGGCGGGCGAGGAGGGATCGGTATGTGCTTCCTCCCGTTGCCTTTGTAGTGGAGGACCACGTCGTTACCGCCTCTCCAGATGTGAGCGCGGAGGGTGGCCAGGCTCATGGAGTTGGGAAGTAGCTTGATGGGCAGGTAGGGTAGTCAGTATTGAACATGTATAAGAACATGAGATAGGGCCATGAGACAGAAGCAAGAGCATCAACGTACCTGGTCCTGGCAGTAAAGCTCAAGGTACTCCTCGGGCTTGAGAGCGTCCGGGTCCGGGTTCTCGGGGTCCTCGGGCGGGTCGATGCGCTCGGCGACGTAGGCGAGGATCTTGCGGACGCGGAGCATGCGGTTCGCATTGAGGCGGTTATTGCCGTCCGTGGTGGCGATGTGCGGCAGCGTGTCCTGCCAGGGATGCAGCACGAACGACACCTTGACGGGGTCCTTTGGCGGCACCGAGTTGAGCAGCAGCACGTCACCGAGCCACATGGGCGCCTGCTGCTCGATAGCGTCGGCGTCGTGTCCCACCGTCTCGACGGTGCCGCGGTACAGCTCGGCGCTGCCGCCCTGCATCTCCTCCTGAATGATGACCTTTGTGCCGGGAGGCAGCTTGAGCACCGGAGTCTCGCTCGGCAGGCTCGGCACCACGCGCGTCTCCACCAGCCTGTCGGGCGCCTCGGCCAGCCCCTTTTCGTACTCGTTGCGTATCTTTTGTATGACGCCGTAGAAGCTGTCGTCCACCTCCTTCTCGTGGCTCGACGACGACTCCGACTGCTGCTCCTCGGCCTTCTCGTCCACCACGGCCGGCTTCTCGGGCGCCGTCGACGACGCGGACCGGCCCAGCTTCTTAGACCCGAACGGCATGCCAATACGGAACTTCTTACCGAACGGTGTGCTGGGCGATTTGCCGTTGTTCTCCTTGTCCTTGTCTTTGACGTTTTCAACGCCAGGAGTCTTGGGCTCGGCCGTAGGGGTCGCTGGTGTCGGAGGCTCGGCCGGGGTGGCGGCCGGCTTGGCCGACTCGACCGAGGCGATGGCGTTGGAGAAATAGTCGTCCTTCTCGACCGAAGGACGGCTGATCTGGGACGATCGCTTCTCCACCGGGGTCGCCGCCGGCAGGGAGTCGCCCAGGGACGAGCGAGCCTGCTGAAGCGCGGGTGTAGCGAGCCCGATGGTCAGCCCAGGAGTGGCTCCGCTTCCGTTCGGCCGGGGCGTCGCGACTGGGGTGACACCATCGTCGGGGCCAGGCAGAATAGAGGGGTCGGGAAGATCTATAGACATGGGCGGGTTCGCCTTGGCCGCCTCTATCCTCTTCTCAACAGCCTCGTTGAGGGTTGCCCTGTGGGCCTCGTCGCGCCTGATCTCCTCGTCGATCAAGTTGGCAAACAAGTAGTGCAGAATCCACTTGCCGAGGTTTATCCTCTGGTCTTCCCTAAACTCGACCGGCTCCTCTGTCACCAGCTCGTCGGCGTACATCTCGGCGTCGAAACAGTTGAAGGGCTCGAGAACCACGGTGAGGTTTCCTGAGCTCGTGTCGATGGAGCACCAAGGGGCCACGGCCTCGACGGTATTGATCTCGGGCTCGACATCCTCCAAGTGCTTCTTGCCAAAACGCTGGATTGGCCGACACTTGATGAGGTCCCACAACAAGACATCACCGGCCGTGTCCAGCGTCAGCACTCTCCGGCGGTCGTTCAGCAGGCGGTGCTTGACCAGGCCGAACTGGCCCTCGATGGTCTCCTCGGGAAGACGCTGGATAGGCTCGGCAGCCGCCACGGCCGGCTCCATTAGAATCTCAGAGCCCTTCCTGTGGATGCTCGCTCCCGATGTTGCGTTGGCGTCTGATGGGTTGAAGGGTATGCTGGGGAAGACGGCCGTGTTGGACACCCTCAGAATGGCGCTGGCCGGGATCTCCTTCTTGGCCGAGCCGCCGGCCGCGCTCGTGGCGGCGGCGGGGGCTGGGGTAGTGGTCGTGGGGGATGACGGGGTGGAGACGACGGACGGCCTCCGCTGTTTGTGATACTGCGCGCGGTAGGGCTCGGGCAGGGCGACATCGGGACCCGTGTCGACGTCAGACCACCTGTTGATGGAGGAGCTCGCAGTGGCGGTCCAGAGGTGGCTGCCGCAAGCGACGACCTTGCTCACAGCGGCGGTCTCCTGGGCGAGGGCGAGCGAGAGGCCGTCGTCGTACTCACCGTTGGTACCGCGGACGTCCGTCTTGACCACCATGCCGGAGCGGTCGCTGCTGTAGAACACCTCGAGGTTGGGGTCCTCCGAGTACAGGGACCAGACGCTGTCGTTGTGCATGGTCAGGGTGTGCATGCAGCGGCCGGCCGTAACGCTCCAGACCTTGACCGTCTGGTCCGAGCTTGCCGTCATGACGGTGTCGCCGGCTTCATTGACCAGGATGTCACGGATCATGCTAGTGTGGCCAACGAACTTGGTGATGCGCTTGCCGGTGCGAGGGTCCCACAAACGCACCGTCGACTCGGGGCCGCCGTTGGCGATGATGCTGTGGTTGACGCTCAGGGCGTAGACGGAGCCCTTCTCGACCACCTCCTCGCCGCTCGTGTCGATCTCGAGCGTCTTGCCGGCGCCGCTCAGATCCCACAGGAAGACCCTGCGATCCAGGCCGCCAGATGCGACCCAGCTGCTCTGCTGGCTCGGCATGGCGACTCGCTTGACGTAGTCGGCGTGCTGGCCGATGGTGGCGGGCTCCTCGCGGGGGTCGGCGTGCGGGCGCCAGACCTTGACCGTGAGGTCCGACGAGCCCGACACCAGGGCATTGTAGTTCTGGGCGAGAACGACGTCGTTGATCCAGTGGGTGTGAGCCTGCGTCTGGCCGCGGAACTTGGTCGTCGGCCCGGGGGCGGCGCCATTCGCAGGAGCAGGCGGGCTCGAGTCGAGTGCCGAGGACGAGGGTGCGGCTGCGGCAGCGGGATTTCTCAAGTCGAGGTTCAGGTCCCATGCGCAGACGACGCCGTCGCGGCCGCCCGAGTATCTATGCAGCGGGCGCACGAGGAGCGAGGGTCAGAGGTCGGGCGGGCAGCAGAAGCGCCAGGGAGAGGGTGGCTCGGCACGTACAGGATGGCATTTTCGCGGTCGACGGCCAGGCCATTGACGCCCAGTCGATGGCCGCCGGACTGGGAACCGGCTAGCTCGAGAACTGTGCGGGTGTTAGCGGCGAGGGGAGCAGGAGGCGGGCGTTGCTGCCGAGGCAGAGCTGGCGCGCGCTTTGGCTGCCTCGAGCTCCGACGCGGCGCAAAGCAGTCGATGCAGGAATAAGGGGTAGTACAAGCAGCAAAGGGAGCACAAGGCAAAGAGAATCCAAGGAAACAGCACAGAACACTAACCATAACTTATCCTGTGGCGGCGCGCCCTCTTAGACATGGCGGGGAAGCGATGGGAAAAGACGGCGGTTCATGCGCGGGCCTGCGCGTGCTGGAGCTCGGGCAAGCTTCCGGTATTGGTGCCGGTCTTGGTGCGTGCTGCGCTGTCGAGAAGACTGGAATAAAAGGGGTCGCCCGCACATGCAGCAAGGAGTTGGGAGGTTGGGGGATCAAAACACAAATAAAAGTCCAAAAAAAAAGAGACCCGAAGTCGCTGCGTAATGCTCCAGATGCACAAGGAAGTTATTTTTTTGTCTTTTTGTTTTGCTCGGTCTTGTTTTGCAGCGTCGGGAAGAAGCGAAAAGAGGATCAATTCGAGGCTGGCCTCTGCTGCTGCTGCGAGCGGGGGTCGTCAGTCTTTCTCAGCCGAGCCAACAGCCAGCCAGACTTAGGGAAGGTACAGGGCAGGTCAAGTCAAGGCTGATTTGACAGGACCCAGGACTGATACCCTCAACTCAGTGGTGCGTGCAATTCACTCCGCATCTGGCGGCTGCCTCCTGCCTGCTTGCCTCGCCGTCGTCCCCGCCAGGGCACACCATGAGGTCGAGGGAAGGATTATCGATCTGGCCATGACCCCTGCACGACTCGACTGGGCTGCCACATGAGCACTAGCGTTGGGGCGGGCTGGCGGCCGACTCCTCCTCCGCCTTCATTTTTTAACCGAGAACTTCCCCGCTTCGTTTAGCCAAGAGAGAGGAGACACAAAGCTGAACAATGGCTGGTTGGTTATTTTGGTGTCTGCTGCTGCCCCAAGAGAAAAAGCACAGCTGACGTGCAGCAGTGACTCGACCAGGAACAGGAATTAGGAACAGGGGTCGAGGGTCGAGGGTCGAGTACAGTAGGCCAATTCTTAATGTGGAAGCATGTTGTGCCCGACAATCGTTAGCGTCTGGTCTTGGTTCTTCTGCATGCTTCCGCCCTTCCATGATTGTTCCTCCGGCACAGGGTCAACAGCACGTGCCAGGGTCCCAGCAGTTGCCAGGCGGCTTGGGTTTCCGCCCCACTGGGCCCAACCTGCAGCCCACTCCGCATTCAGGCGGGTCATGATGCACGAGGGGGCTGTCGGCGATGCAAGGAATTATGTGGCCATGCGAGAAATCAACATGAAAATCATTGCGGCTGCCACTACACACTCCCACCCCGATACCACTCCGCTACGGTTCTGACCTGCACATGGCTGGGTTCACTGTTTACCGTCTCCCATGCTGCAACTGCCACCTGCCATGTCTCATCGTCGCTGCTGAGGGGGCTGACATTATCGTCAATATCGGCGCTCGCGATGGAACTAACAGGGCTGACATCGCCATTGCCATTGACAGGAGCATTGGTCTTGGCAGGGCTCGGGTAATTGTTGGTCCTGACCGGACTGACCGTGTCGTTGGTCATGATAGGACTAATCATGTCGTTGGGCTTGACGGGACCGATGCTATTGTTAGCCTGGACAGGAACAATCATGTTGCTGGCCCTGACAGCGCTCATGTTATTATGACCACACGCGGCGGCAGTGGCAGCGGAAGGAGGGGTGCTCCTAATGTTCCCGTGGCCGTTCTGGAAGCCAAGGCGCCGCCGGTCCGGGTCATAGAGCGGCAGGTCGTCCGAGTCGAGCGGGAGGCTCGCGCAGACGCGGCAGGCGTGGCAGGCGCGCTGCGGCCGCGTGGCGTGCCTCCTGTCGTCGCAGGCGAGCCTCCTCAGCCTCTCGGGCACCTCCCTCCCGATCAGGCGCGCCGGCATGTACCGCCTCTGGTCGTCCCGCGAGCGCGGCCGGGCGTCGCCGCAGAAGCAGATGCTCTGCAGCACCCGGTGCCTGGGCTCGGCCTGGCAGGTCATCCACGACGTCCACACAAAGGTGCACATCTTTTTTGACACTTTTTGTTTTGTTTCACTCGTGCTGCTGCTTGCTTGCTTGCTCGTTTGCTTCTGGTTGAATAAGGATGTGGGCGGATGGTAGCGTCGTGCTTCTTCTGCCTTGTTCGCTGCCTCCCTCTCTCATCACCCAGCAACACCCCATGAATATGCCATGGCTCTGCTTTTATGCCTGTGATCTTTCCGCTGGGTGTGCTGGCTTCACTCTTGCCTTCCGCCTCACGTTCCGCTCTGCGCAACGCTCGCTCACGAGTCTTCCCGCTCTTGTACAACGCTCCGTATCCGGCACTTCCTCCTCAGTCACCCAGTTGTCACCGCGAGCAAGAGACCCAGCTGTCAGGCGAGCGTATAGAAGGTCGTGATACGCGACTGGTAGTGTGTCGTGTAAGTGCGATGTGTCAGCAAGGGATAGTGAATAGGTATGCATACAAACACGAACGGGAGCGGCTCACAAATACTTGATGAAATGGAGAACCTGGAGAACCTGGAGTATTTTGCTTCATCTCTCAAGGTAGGCAATGATATCTCTCTTTGGGGCGTGAGGAGCTAACCTCGCCTTCACGCCTGATTGCCACTGCCATCCGGCTTGGAGGTGGTGTTTTCATCCGGCTTGGAGTTGTCGTTGTCCCCCGGCTCGGGAGGCACCGGAAGCGGGCCCGTGTACGTGGCGCCCCCGGGAAAGGAGAGATAGTCCAGGCCCGAGTTGGCGACGGCGGGCAGGTTGGCCATGTCCAGCCACGGGCCCAGGACGTCCTTGTCCGGCAGCGGGCTGCCGGTGCAGGCGGGGCAGGCCGCCCTCGCGCACTGCTGCTTCATCGTCTCGACCTTGCGCCTGCAGTGGCGCGACACGAGCCTCCTGACCCCGTCGGGGACGCCCACGGTCGCGAGCTGCAGGGTCCCCTCGAGCGCCCCCCGGTAGCGGCCCGCCGGCAGCATGTCGAGCACGTCGCCGCAGAAGGTGACGGCCAGCAGGCACGCGTGGTTCGGCCGCTCGGCGCAGAGCGTCCACGTCGTCCACACGTACTGGCACATCTCTCCGGGGGACACGGGCGGGCTCTCTGCTGCTGGTGCAAGTCGGGAGGGGATGAGGGGATGTTTTTGTGTGTTCTGTTTGGTTTCTGTAATACCCCCATGGGTGGGTGTGTAGGTAGTTGGGTAGTAAGGTAGATATCTGACTATACTCAAGAGCGCCTACAGGATTGCCTTCACCGTTCATTTTATATCTAGGCAGACTTGTCTTGTCAACTATACTGCCTGTTCTGCTATATCCGATGTCACCCTTGAACACACATTCATAAAGATAAAGGTATCTGCTTTGACAAAGCAAAGACCCCAGCTTCAGAAAGACTACCAAAGTCATTCGTCGTGTCAAAAGCCGCCGCAACAATCAACCCCAGCTTCGCATCTCCCTTTTGGCCCCAAGCACAGGCTCAAGTCACCTGTGCCGTGTCTAGCTAGCGGCCCAGGCTCTCGGACACCGGCGGCTTCGGCCCCGCGAGCAGCTAGCCAGCCGACTAGCAAGATATTGGACCGGTCCGGCCGCCCCGGGCGGAGAGCTCCCACGTCGTGCACACAAAGGCGCACATTGTATTTCTCTTTTCCCAGATTGATACCGCCACCGAATGGACATAGAGAGTGAAGTAGTACGTGTTGTGCTAGAGTTGTTTCTGCCCACTAGTTGGGTTTGCATGCGTGTGTTTGTTTGTAGGTGCTAGACAATAGTCCACAAGCACGTCCTCGTCTTTCCTTTTGCGCTTGAATCCCCTACTCCTCCCAGCCCAACATTCCTTCCATCTCACGAACCCCGTTTTGGGTAACACTAACCAGACCATACGGCGTTGTACGGTACTATCCGGTGACCGACTCTCGAGAGCTTGTGCATCGGGAACAACAAGAGATGGCAACTCGTCGGTTGCAAGGCAACGAGCCAAAAACCATGCTGCTTGGTATAGAACGATCGGGTTATGCGGCCGAAAAGAAGAGTGAGACAAGAAACAATGCCATAAAATACGAGATAACGCCGTTTCCCTGCGTCCCTGTGATAGTACGAATCGCCCAGGGCGACAAACAGAAAGTAGCGCAAGTAAACAGCAAGAAAAATTACACAGCCAGACCCAAGTGACCCAAAAAAGAAACCCTTATACCTTGCCGCCGACGGCCACCTCGGCGTCCCCGCTGACAGTTGTGATAGCGACGGGCGAGCTGTCGCCCTGGCCCTGGGCGCCCTTGCGGGCGAGGACGTGCCTGTTGAACCCGGGCAGGTCCTCGCCCTTCTTGACGACCCGGACGCCCTTGCCCTCGATGTCGATGCGCCCGGACCGCGTGCCGACGTCGATGTCGCCCTCCCAGCAGCCCGGCAGCCGCACGCCGATGTTTGCGCTGGTGGTGCTGTGCTTGGCCCGGAGGACGCGCAGGAACCTCTCGGCGCCCGCGGGCGGGCCGCGCCTCCTCCTCGACGCGGTCGGCAGCGACGGGGTGATGATGGACGGGCCCGTGGTGGGCGGCACGTTGTAGGCCCCGCCGCCGCCGCCGACGGGAACGACGATGCCGCGCTCCGGGTCGCCCAGGTCCTGGCCCGGGCTGTTGAGGGGCGGCATGATCTGGCCGGGAGAGACGATGGGCGGTCGCGGCGGGGGCGGGGGCGGGGGCGGCGCCGTGCTGTATTTGTTGTCGCCCTCGACCCAGAAGGGGTCCAGGACGCGGAGGGCGGTGGCGCCGCTCGTCGACGACGTGTCGAGGCTGGCGAAGCGCGTCGGCTTCACCGCGAGCTCGGCCGGCAGCACGGGGAGGAGGTCGACGGCGGCGGTGCCCGAGGTGGAGCGGATGCGGGCCGAGTACGTGAAGGCGACGGCGCCCTTGATGCTGCCCGACGTCGTGTGCACGTCTACCATGTACTCGCGGGGCGGCAGCAGCTCCTCGGCGGGCCGGGGCGGCGGCGGGGCGAGCACGTTGGCCTGCCCGGACTGTTCTTGCTGCTTCAACAGCACCCGGCGCGCCTGGTGCACCGGCTCCCAGAACTCAACGTTTCCTGAGGTCGACTTGATCATGAGCTTGGCGTCGCGGGGCTTGTCCTCGTCGACAGGTTTGGGGTCGACGCCCGCCTTGATGGTGCCTGACGTGGTCTCGAGCGCCAGGAGGTCGAACAGAGGCCACGAGCCCACAATGTCCGCCGACGTGGTTTTGATGGAAACGTAGCGGGAGTCGAGGCGGAAGTGGCGCGGAGCCCCGTGGTGAGCAAGCTCGTCGAGATCGTTTTCACCATTAACCGCCGCGCCGACTTGACCCGAGATAGTGCGGACGAGGGTGGACTTGGTGACGCCTATCGATAGGTTGTCGAGGAACTTGACACCGAGGGTCTGGGTGGTGACCTGGAGGCTGTCAAGCTTGCTGCCCTCGGGGACGGTGACTGTGATGCGGACTTGCAGGCATGGCGACTTTTCCTTGTCGTTCCACGGGATCTTGTGCGGGACCTTGACTACCAGGCTTTGGGCCGACGAGTCAAAGTCCTGGTTCGCCACGATGCTCTCGTCGTTGGCCCTGAGCTGGATGGTGGCGGCTGCGTTGCCGTCGTCCGACTTGCGGAAAACGACGTCGCCGTAGACCTGCACGTAGGCCCCCTGCTCGGTCGTGTCTTTCAGGGTAGCCTCCTTCACTAGCAGAGTCCTGCCGGCCTCCACGGCGAGCAGGTACCTGCTGGACTTCCTAAAGTCTCCACCCTTGCACCGCGAGTTGTCCGGGAACGTGAGTTCGCGATCAAACGGCGGGTAGGCCGTGGGCGCAGGCTTCGGCGGATCGGGCTTGGGCCTTGGCGTGTCGGAATTCGGCGGGCCATCGGGAGGTCCCAAGACGGAAGATTCTTGGGGTACCGATGGCGCAGGTGTCTGCAGCCGTCGTCATCACGTCAGTTCGATTCAAAGGTTTACCGAGCCCATCAACAGCCCCTTCAGCTGTGACCAAGGGCGAACATGGTCCAACACTTACATCTATGACGCCATCTCGCAATGATTTTATGGAGGCGACCAGGAAGATACTGGTTATGGTGAGAAGTACAAGGCCGAGCGCTATCCCTCTGCAGAGTTTGGATCGAAGAAAGGGCAAGCGTCCCCTTAGGCGTTGCCTCCATCTAGGCTCGGGCTGCTCATAGATGTAGTCTTCCAAGTCTCCCCCCATGCTCTCGGGCTCCCGGGCAAGGAGCCCTTCGGCCTCTTGGCGATGGCCAGGCATGGCGGCGGCGGCGGCGGCGGCGGCAACGACAGGAACCGGACCCGTAAAGGTGTGGTAGCCCTGTCGCGGTTGGGCCGGCGAGGGCTGATGGCTTGGCTGGCGAAATGGAGGCGACCCGGGAGGGGTGGTGGTGACTAGGCTGTCTCTTCTTCTTGGCGAGTACGCGGGGGGAGCGTCAGAGGGTGGATGGCCTGCGCTCGCGGGCTAGCGATAGTGCTATTGTTGAGTATAGCAGCCGCGGTTGCCTTGAAGGTTAGGGTTGTGTAGGAAAGCACTTCCGTCGAGGGCAGAGCCTGCGATGCTGGCAGTGCCGGACCAAGATGGAGTGGCTACGGCAGCAGATGGCGAAGATGAGGCAGACTAGGTCTGGTGGTCGTGGTCTTGGTGGTGAAGGTGGAAATGTTGAGATGACGGGTCTGGCCAAGGGCGGTGCAGCGTCGCCTGGTCCAGTTGTCGAGACGACAAGGGTGGCTGTGGCGGAGGGCCCAGGGGGCGGTCGGCCGTGGTACCGGCTGCCAATGCACCGTGCTGCTGCCGGGAGTCCAGGTTGAGTGGCGGACAGACGGCCGGCTTCCCTTGCCTTGCTGTCAACCGTAGCGTCCTGCTCGAGCGAGGGGTCCCGGACCCAGACGCCTGGAACATGGGGAACTAGGATGAAGCGGCGGGCGCGGTGGAGCCTGGCCCCATGCCAGCCCCAGGCGTCCCGAAATAGCCGTCGCTAGGCGTGAGGGCGCTTTCGTCATGCTGCTGCGCGGCTCCGCCCCGTTGGAGGAGGTGGTGGTGGTGGCGCTGTTGCTGCTGCCTGGACTCGCTGTTGCCCTGCAGCGTTTGATAGCCTTCGTCGTTGGTGCCGTAAATATCTTCGTCCTGGCTGCAGATAGCGCCAGCGCGGGCGGGCCCTTGGCCAGTGTCGAAAGCGGAGGACATGGTTTCGAAACGGGGCTTTCCTTGAAACAATTCTGCGGCCGATCGACGGCGCGAAATGGACGGCGCTGCAAAAAAACAAAACTCGCAGCGGGCACGCACTCGCTCGGACCGTGGGGCGCTATAATCAGTGCAACCAGCGCCTGCCTGAGCCTGCCCCCCGACATGAGGTGCTATGCTGCGCTACTGTGTATAACGAGCGGAGACGGACGCCCCGATGAACGGAGGAGGCGGCTGACGACGACGACAACGATGACGACGCGGGGCTCCGCAAAGGGGCCGGGGGCTGACAGAAGTTGAGAGCGCGCAGGACCGCGTAAAGATGCCGCGTCGATGGATTCTAAGCGAGGAGAACGAGCTCAGAACAGGATAAGAGAGAGCGGAGAAGGAGGAGAATCGGCGAGAGAGGAAGGGCAGCGAGAAGGACGGGACACGAGACCCGTTATTCCATCAAGCCCAAGACGTGAAAAAGCAAAAAGTAAGCCCACCCGTTCACCCACCATGAGACACAGCCAAGTAACGATATCGCTTCCACGATTGACGTGGTGCAATTTGCCCGCAAACCGCTGCCGCTGGGCGTATACACCTCAACCCTGGGAACCCCAGCTGCCAGCCCTGGATTGCCTTTTTGATGCTCCGACACCTCCTCGGCCGCTGCCAGCCACTCCCCCGGCCCGGCCGAGATGCCGTCTGGCTGCCTGCTAGACAACCCCATTCTGGTCGTGTCCATGGCAGCCGAATGCTGCTGCCTTGCCTAGATGCCCACCTGAGTACTTAGGTATAGGTGCTTACCCTGTGCGGGGGCTGCATGTTGGAATGCGCAATGGGCTTCGTCAGCTCCGGCCCAATTCTGCCCTGGCCGAACGTTGGCGATGGTTGCATCGCATGCATTGTGGAGGGAACCCCATTGCTTGGTGAGCGGTACGTACCTGATCGGGTGGGCCTAACGGCGATGAGGGTGCTGGTGGTGGTCGCTTGCTCGATCGCAGCCTGGGCCCTGGAGGTTCGTATTGGCCACAATGGGCGGGCCATGCAAGCCGTTGTGGCAGCAGTCATGGCCTCAATTTCACCCTAGCCCAGCTCCTCTGAATGGCTCGCCACGGCAATGGCAGATTGATGATTTTGGGGCCTTGGGCGGACACGGCGAGCGAAAAGTCGAAACTAGGTCCTTACTTGGCCTTCCAGGGCTATATTGCTTCAGGTGAGCCTAATATATCAAACACACAGCTGCTCCATTGCTGCTTGTCATCCCACACGATTTGCCAATGAAATGCATGGCGGCATCAAGTCATTCGTGAACTGAGGTAATCTAAAAAGCTTCAGTTCCATGACCATGCCCGCTGTGTGTGCCGCATCTCCCAGCTTCAACCAGGATGGGGCGGGTCCTTCTGTCAAACAACAGATATCAATCCCTCGTGCCGACGTTCCCTCCAAGGCGGCCGCAGTAAGAGGGCAGGCTTGGTAGAGAGAATGGGATCGGTCAAAGCCCAAGTGATACTAGGAAGATAAATAACAAGACAAAGGGCCCGAACGTGTTCGGTTGGTATCCTTTTCCGCATCGAATCTCAGAAAAAGAAAAATGAAAGAGGAAAAGAACCCGAAGGAGTGAAAAAAAAAAAAAAACAGTAAAAAACGCCGGGTGACGAGATGTGCTCGTCTTCTATCCCTCGCCCATTACAAATTTCGCTTTCCCAAAACGCCTCGACCATGCGACAAGGTTCGCGCAGCCATCAAATCGTCATCATGGCGTTGCTGCCCCTTCTTGGGGGCAAGATCATGGTTCTTGATGTTCCTCTCGGCAGGCTCGTTGCCTGTCAATCCTTTCGGGGACTCGTGTTCGTCTTGAAATGCCGTTCGCGAGCTTGCCTCCGATACAAGCTCATTGGAGACCCATGAACTTCTTTGAGCTCTCATACACGATCCACGTGATGCTGAGGGCCGGCGCCACCTTGAGGAGGTTGGGGGTCAACCCCTTGTAGAGCCCCCTCACTCCCTCGTTCTTGATGGTGGTCGTCGTCACGTCCCAGATGCCCGTGTATGTTGGCCGGTGCATCTCAGTGCCTTGCGTCTGCAGCCGTGTGCGCAGAACGTTCAAGGGGTACACAACCGTGGCCCCAATAGCACCCGAGGTGGCGCCAATCACGCCCATAGCGAGATAGCCCGCTTCGGTGTCGTCTTCGTGAATGCCGTACGCCCTGGCCTTGTACTTCCTCAGCTTGGTCTTGAGGAACTCGAACGTGCCCATGTCGATGGCGCTGTAAGGGAACATGCCGACGAGACCCATAGTGACTCCCCGATATGCCGCAGAGATGCCGCCCGTCGCGTACATCCTCTTGGCCGTCTGCGCCAGGAGCGCGTTGCCCGTCAGGCCGCCCTGCACTGTTTCGCACTGCAGCCGGAACTTGAGTGTGTCCAGCGGGTAGACTGAGAACTGGGCCACCATACCGGCCACACCTCCAGCTACAAACTTGGAATAGGGGTTTATCTTGGTTGGATCATTGTGGCCTTCGAGATTTGCCAGTGTCCGTTTGGCGAACTCATAAGTGCCAAATTTGATGGCCGTCTCGGGCATGATCTTGACCACATTGAGTCCATTACCTTTTGCAAACGTCAGCAACCGAGTCCATCGAACGGGCGGGAGTCAACCGAGGGATCAGTGGGGTGCACCAAAACTTTGCCGCTGCCGCTTCAGACGCACGGCACCCCAGAGACACTCACCAGCGAAGAATGTGCGCAGACCACCAGACTTGTACAGGCTGGCCACGGCAGAGGTGATGGGTTTCGATGCCGTTTTGGCAGCCGCTAGCGGATGTCCGTGCGTGGCAGCCGAAATGGCAACCGTCGTGCTTGCCTTTGTGTTGACAAGCAGGTAGACCTTCAGACGATCCAGCGGTGCCGTCGCAGTTCGCGAGACGCCACCCGCGATCGCCCCGGCAACGAAGTAGCCTGGTTCGGGCAGGTAATCTGTCAGTTTTGACTCTTTCGGCCCCGACACGCCCTCCTGGAGCGATCCTGAATTCCCGGCGTGGCCGACGGCGAAGTGTGTCTGGAGAGCTTTGACGGCCTGGTCGTGCGCTTGCGATACGGACGCGTGGCGAGCATCGAGTTGAAAGCCGCCGTTGCCAGACCCGGAAGCAGCAGCCATGGAGGTCATGGTGGCTACTGCTGAAGGCGATGCTGATGGCGACGTCGCCTGCGAGGATGTCGAAAACGCGGGTTTTTGAGAAGATGCAGATGGAGATGTGCTGCGCGTCCCGGTCTTGGTTTTTGCACCGGGCGCCGCAGCAGGTCGCGGGGATTTTGTGGTTGGAGGGCTGTTGGCGAGACCTTCCGGAGACAGGGACGAAGGTTGGGAGGCGCGCAGTGGATCCACGGAAGCCGACGGTGATGGTTTGGCAAGCCTTAAAATAGAACCGAACAGAGCGTGCAGAAGGAAGCTTGTCGTACCTAGGCCCTCGAGGGTGTCCTCGCTCACCAGCGAGTCGCCCTCGGCGTTGAGCGTGACGATGTGCGAATAAAACGACAAGGCCGTGGCCAAGGCAGAGCCACCATCACCGTCGTATATATGCGTGGGCATGAAGAGCAGGAAGTCACTTTGGTCGCGGCTGAACGTTAGCAAGGCACCGACCAGGCTCACTCGCTCGGCCAAGTTCCGCCTCGGACAAAGACGCCTCGGCAACCCCCGGTGCCTGAGCCAGACACCAAGGTCGTGGACAGACAACCCATGTTGTAAGTGAGCACAGTGAGTCGCGGATGAATCGCCGGTGACGGTGTGTTGAAAACTCGTGGCTGGGATGGAGCTGACAGAGAGACATGTTCGGTGCCTAGTCTAGACAGACCCGAACCACTGACGAACAAGGCCCCAAACATCAGACCAACAAAAGGGGGGCGGGGCGCCACCCGCCATGGCGCAAAGCGATCGAGGCCACGGGAGTAGGTAACAAAGCAAGGCGGAAAACTGCGCGCCGAGAAGAAATGAATGACGACCAAAAGTAAAAGTTGCAGCTTACCGCCATTCCTCAAAGCTTATGTAGCCATCGTTGTTCATGTCAATTTCGTCGAAGAAGCCCGTCAGTCGGCGACTCGACACGGTCAGGCCACACTTTTGGAAGGCGGAGCGGAGCTCGTCCTTGTCCAGCCTTCCGTTGTTGTCCCTGTCGATAGAACGGAAAAGAACGAGCAGCTCGCGCTCTGCGGCCTCGACAAACACGCGGAACTCTAGAGTTGCTGTAGGTCAGCCACTGAGCAGTACTAGATCCGGGCATGGTCCAAGCTCCATCCATGGTTGAAGCTTGTGGCCCCTTGAGTGAGCCATCCGGGCACCAGCAAGCTGCCAGACCCGAGATATGGGACACCTAGATAGGTACCAAGATAGGTAGGCCCCCAGGTAACCACATATGTAGCTAGATTCGTTCTGCAAGCGCTAGCGGCAATGGCCGGAAAGCAACGCACCTTCGTACTGGATCTTGCCGTCGCCACTAGTATCGACAGTCCGGACGATCTCCTTGAGCATATCGTCGGCATTCTTCATGGCTGTGTCGTAGAGTCCGCCGTGGCCCGTCAGCAACACTGCCTTCCTCGCCAGCACCCCCGCTGTGGACAGAGACAGACATCCCCGGGGAAGCCGGCCGGAGGGAAACAGGTGAGGTAGGGGTGATGGTGTGGTGAGGCTAACGGTGGTCTATTCTCCTCAGTCCTCTCTGCAGCCCCTTCAGGTCCAGCTCGCCCTTGGCCTGGGGGTCTAGCTTGCGCCAGAGCTCCTCCATGCGCTTGTCCCGGGCGTTTTGCGACTCGGCCATCTCCGCCTCAAGTTCCGAGACCATTTTCTGCATCTTCATCTTCGGCGAGCATCGCAGGGCGGGGCAGGCAGCAGATGGGCCGGGGTGTCGTTATCGCGGCCCTGATAGTCGTCGTCGTTTGGGTGCGGGATTAAGCAACTCGGCCTCGATGGCGCATCAAGCGTGGGAGAGCTCTACCGCGGGATGGCGTTGCCTGCCGCTACAGGCTGCATCATCACCAGACGGCGCGGCAGGGGTCGGTTGGGGCGTGGACGACGGACAATGGCGGCTGCGGGCGTCCGACAAGAGCTGTGCTTGGTTTGCGGCGGCAGCGGCCATCAGAGACTCGTCGAGATAATTGGGGGTGGGTGACTGTGAGAGGTGACACGGGCAAGCTTGGGTACAGCATCAAATCAAATGCCGCCAGAATCGAGATGGGCCCAATTGACGACACCCTGCACCGCAAAAGGTGGTAGCCAAAATCGGGTGGGGCCAAGCTGATGGAGCGGCAGCAACGTGCAGCCAAGCTTTCACTCATGTCCACTCATCCCACGCCTGCTCGGTGCTGCCGGAACCTTCAGCTGGTCTAGCTCCAATGCTTCCCCCTTGGTCACCCCCTACTCAATTGCTGCCCGTTTACCAGCCACCCGGTTCTCGCAACAAAGGCACACGTCGTCCTACGTGTCGGCCGATGCATCGTAAAGCACCAAAACACCACCGTCCTGCGAATATTCCGGGCACGGGCATCTCGACGCGTGCAGCAGCAGTAGTAGACATAACCAGCAACCCACCCTCGGCGACCGACACCATCCACAATGGCCGCCAACTTCTGGGACTCGACACAGCGCAAGAACTGGCTCTTCACCAAGGAGCAGCTAGTCACCAAACGCCAGGCGCTCCTGGATGACGAGCCGACGCTGGTGCAGATGTACTCGCTGCCGGAATGGAGGCATATGAACATTTATTTCAACCAGCGTAAGCGACTACCATCTGCAGCCAGCTATCGCGACTGCCCCCGCCCCCGCGACTAACACGCCTGTTCTCTGCCAGAGATCAACAAGCTGGGTAGGAAACTCGGCGTCCGCCAGCAGGTCATGGCCACGGCCCAGATGTACATCAAGCGCTTCTACATCAATGTCGAGGTCCGCCGTACCAACCCCCTCCTCGTCGCCATCACCGCCGTCTACCTCGCCTGCAAGATGGAGGAGAACCCCCAGCACATCAGGTTGATCATGAACGAGACGCACAAGATATGGCCAACCGAGACATCCACTTTCGACGTCCCCAAGATCGGCGAGTGCGAGTTCTACCTCATATCTGAGATGCACGCCAACCTGATCGTGCACCAGCCCTACCGCACCCTCAACGCTCTACAAACCAAGTTCTACCTCTCCAACGACGATGTGGCCCTCGCCTCGTCCTTTATCAATGATCACTACATGACAGACCTGCCCCTGGTCTACGCCCCGCACACCGTCGCCCTGGCCTCCATCATGTTAGCTCTCGTCCTGCGGCCCCCAACCGGTGCCCAGTCGGGGAGCGGCCCCGGAGGTGCCGGCCAAGTCGGCGGCGTGCCGCTGAGCCTGAACCTCGCCAATGCCACGCACATCATGCAGCAGACGGCTGCCCGGGCGGCGCAGCAGGGTGGCGGCGGCTCGAGCGGCAACTACGGGGGCCTCGCCATCAGCCCAAGCCGCCAGCGTCAACAGCAACAACAGCAGCAGTACCGCGCACAGCAGGCCAAGTCCGCTCTGGCCCAGAAGGAAGCCCAGCTCAACAGGGAAAAAAGCAAGCTGCAACGCTTTGCCAGCTGGCTCTCGGAGAGCGGCGTCGACGTCGAAGCCATGATCGATTGTACCCAGGAGCTCATTGCGTTCTACGAGTGTCACGAGCAGTACAACGACAAGGGCACCAGAGACCAGATTTCCCGTTTCGTGAAGGGACGAGGCATGTGACCTCTCTATGTCGCCCATACATTGCGAGACCAGTCTATACACAGGTCCAGTGTCCTGGCATGCTTCTCCAAGCTGTACGCATGGATGCTGGAAATTCCGTCCGCGGTCCGACCCAGATCGCCAGCGCCAATTGGGCCGCTGGGAACGGGAGCGGTCCTTGCGGCACCCCATGCCACAGCGTCGATCTTTGCCCCGTGCTCCCGCCGGTGCCGCTCCGCTGTGGCATAGCTCTCCCGAAGCGATCGCTTTGGCCGGCTTGAAACGCAAGCGGACGCGCAGCGCCAAGGCCACATTCCCTCTATGAACCACATCTAGCCTTACAGGGCAGATTTGAAGGTCGCGTAAGCGGAGTGGAACGCGAGACTGAAGGCCCTCCATTCCATATGACGCTCAAGGCTGCATATGTAGGTATGGAAACGGGCCTCGCAGGCTGCCCGTGCATGTTTGACCATGCTGTCCCACGGCATCCGTGATGTTCTGTAGGGATTCCAGGCATCCTACATTTTTATACCCTCTGCAAAAGAGCCTCGGGACAATCTGGGCGCATTTTCGGTATCTGCTTGGGACCGCTGTGCCAGTGGGTTTCGCCCACGCCCCGTCAGCACCCACGCCAGACCAACGCCACGGGGACAAGGTTATGATGTGATATTTATTAAACCTTGCATATCATTCTTACATCTGTATATTGGCGACGTGGACACGTCTTGGGCTAGCGGCAGACACGGACCGAGGACCAGAGCAAAACCCAAAATTCCTTGCACCCACATGCATATCTGCATGTATCATGGCGCCTAATCTTGCAGAACGTCAATGGAGCATGCTTACGAGAGGCGCTACCGGGAAGCATCCGTGCTTTTTTTTTTTTCTCGATTTGTGTTTTCTGTGTGAACCCGATGGGATTATGCGCCATGCCTCGCGCCCAAGGCATAGAACCCGAAGCTTGATAGCGATGTGGCGGCTTTAGAATAGGCGGAAGACGACGCAAGACATGACCACCGAGTCAAGGGAACCGTGGAACTTTCGATGCGCGGGCGGATGGGGGGGTGATGGTAGACCGGGAGAAGGCTGCTTTTCACTAGCCACTACCATCCATGCCTGGGGCGTGAGGCGAGTGTAACCGTCGGGCTCCTGCTTAGGCACAACCTTCCTAGATCCATCCCATCAAGGCTTGAAAGAGCACTCGGGGGGGGTGCCCCCGGTTCTGCGTGCTTCAAACGCCGGCGCCCGGTTTCTGTCCGCTCCCCATCGCCCGTCCTGTTAGTGTTGACGTGATGGGTGGATGATTGTGCGGAATCAGCTCGACGCACCGGTCCAACATGCGAGCAAGACAGGCTCGTCTTGTTTTGTTTTTGTTTTTTGTTTTTTTTTGGCAGGGCGCATACCCCCTATTCTCAAGCAATACTTGGATCCCGAGAGAGCCCGCCCAAGTCAGCTCTAGTAAAGTGTTCCACGTCTATTGCACCTTTACAAATGAGCATACACATACCAAAGCGACAGAGATAAAGAAGAAAATACAAGACATAGGTATCTGTCTGGTAGCCAGTAATCCCCGGTTCTCCACCCCGGGCCGCCACACGTGGACGGATCCCTCCGGCACGGAACCGTCGGCAAAGATACCACTATGCTGCCGGTATGGAGAAAGAAGTATCACCGCGCGTTGACGCATGGATGGGTTTGCCAAGGACCGAGGGGAGGACTGTAGTCCTGAATGCCATGCACGCACACGGATGGGGTGGACCTGACTAGCAGACTTGACGTTTAGCCATTATCGTTTTGTTTTAGACAGGAAATAGAGCGGACCGTGGCCAGTGTGCAGGCACAGTCCTGTCACGGCCGTGGACATTATGATACCATATCACATACTCCAAGGGGAGGCATCACGGGAAGGGGATGCCTTGTAACAAAGAGAAAATATATGCAAGGCGGAACGGGTGCTCAATGGCAGCGTCCAACTGACTGGACACACTGGCAAACAGTCTTTCATGCGGCGGAGGCCAATCCGGGTTTGCCTGACCGGCGGCTGGGCGACTGGGAAGGCGATGGATTTCGAAGAGAGGTAGACGGGCGCATGAACCGGATGTCAACATGTATCTGGCAAGAACCATCATACGAGCACGAAAACATCAACGGGAGAGAAGTAGTCCAATGGGCCCAAATCGCAGCCTGAAGCGAAAATGTGTGAAGTTGAAAAAGCGGCGATATTACATCGCTCAGTCGATTCCGTAAATGAACCATCATATCTTTGCAAACACGCCGCCAGCAAGTCTTCTGGTCGTGGCGGACAGACAAGAGCCCCGGAAGCCGACATTGTCCACAAGATGACTCTTGGCCAAATAAATGCTCCCAGCTCGCTTGCCCAAACCCGATGAACAAAAGGGGTATCCCACGATACGTGGAGAGTCGCCCGAATGGTACAGCCGAAAAAAAAAGAGATGATGGAGAAACCCAGAGCGAAAAGAGAAAGAGTGATGAGAGAGTAAGTACCAAGTCCCAAACAAGAAGCGCAACCATCGCGTTCCAAAAATAAAACCACACATCGCCGTCTGCCCCTCAGGTTATCTTATTTGCAGGGAATCTCAAAGCCAGTAAAAAGGAAAACGAAACCAACTCCGCCACCACCAACTGGCACCCCGTGTGACCAGTTTGGTTAATAAGTGCAACGACGTGCCAAACAAGAAAAAGTCTCTGCCCACCCTGTCCAGTGTTGTCCCGTAGAGAAAATAACCCGGAAGAATTAACACACGAAGCAAAGCCAAGAAACGCAACGAGGCTCGCTTATCAAAGAAGAACAGGCAGAACCAAAACCCGCAGCCGCGTGGACAAAGAAACCCCCCTTCTAGCCGTAGAAAAAGAGAAGAACTCTTCTTTTTTTTCTTTGGTGAACTCGTTAAGACCCATGAAAAAAAGCCGTTTTATCATGCGTGACTCGCCGCGCTTATGTATGTTGGGAAAAGATGATGTAAAACAAGCGAGACCGAAAACTCCCGCCGTGCCGACGCCGATGCAAGCAAGATTAAAAAAAGCCGAGAGATGCAATGGAACCATTGGAACGCCGTGTCGTAAAGAAAAGCCGTCATCTTCCGGGGTCGGGTGATACCGCACCGGGTGTGGTATTTATCGCAAATAACGCAAACAGAGGTATCGATTATCTTCGTATCAGGTCGACGTCGAAAATGTTTAAAAGATTTTCCGCTGGGAAAAAGGTATGTCGAAAAGGTTTGTACAGCGAGAAGGCGGCCCGGTCGAGACCATGGCCTCGGTGGACTGCCGAAGAATGTGTCGAAAGAGCCAGTCGACCCCAAGCAATGCCCCGCCAGCCAGGGGGGGAAGCGAATGGTGAAAAGAATCGATGCCGATGTGTTTGTCGTCAAGTCGGGCGACCGCCAAGATGAGCCAGCTGATTAGGTGCGTTCGCAGACGGCATTGCGACCACTTCAATCTTGCAAGGGCCGCGGTGGCGACGGAGCAATCAGAAGCAGGCCTGAGAAACTCGTCTACCACCTACGGCCCATGCTGTGCTGCATGCGGGCGCCGGGCGAGACAGATGGCGGCGGGCTGGCCATGGTAATGCCGGTCAGGGGGTTGATGATGGGGATGGCATTACGGGCACGGGCGGCGGCAGGCTGGTGGAGCTTGAGGTTGCCCGAGTGCTGGCTCTGGTAGGTGGGCGGGATGAATGGGGGCGAAGAGGAGTTGAGCGAGAAGTTGGATGCGACTTGCTGCGGCTGCTGAGTCGGCGAGCCAGTTGGGGAGTTGCTTGCCAATGACGACCGCTCCGACGAGGCGCTGTGGATGGAAACAAGCTGTAGGGCGAGGGAAAAGAGACATGTTAGTGGGGACGCGTCTTCACGTGGTCAACGCAGCATCAAAACAACTTACGTCGCTCTCGGTTAGCAATGCTGGGCAGAACTCCATGTCGTCCTCGAGATCGAAAGACCGGCCGGCCTCGTACTTGGTGCGGAACGAAGTCAGTGTCGCAGCCTCGGCCAGCTCCTTCATGCTCCGGAAGCCGCGGTATTGTTGCCTCTGGGAATTCTGCGATACCGACAGCCTGGGCGCCCTCCGATTCCGCGGGCCATGGTGGCTGTGGGATACGGGACCGGCAGAGGCGGCCGTGGGTTGTTGGCTGTGGGCGGTGAAGTGGTAGTATGGAGAAGACATTATTTATTCAGTGTGGCGAGGCCGTGGTTTGCTTGTTGGGTTGTTGGTTGGCGGCGGGTCGTTGACTTTTGGCTGGGTAGCGCCGATGGGTGGGAATGTGTGCCGAGGCGCGTAGTATTAAACGTAACTCGGACAACGTAAAAGTAACAACAAAAGCCGCGGCGCGAGAATTGCGAGTGGCAAACGTGGTCTGTTCCAAAAGTGTCGCGGGTTGTTTGCAAGATTGGTGCGCGGGTTCAATTGCTAGTCCCTCGTGGTTGTTCAAGCGGCCGGAATGGAATTGGAATGGGAGGAGAGGTAGATATCAAGATGTGAGGTGTGGTGGTGTGTGAGTCTTGTTGGTCAGGAGGTCGGGTAGGTTAAAAAAGGGGGAAGACAAGAGAGAAGGTAGGATGGATGGGAAGTGCGAGCGACAACAGAAAAAGGCCTGCGCTGGAGGGGGGGTGCATTGTGGATGAGACCCGCATTTCCCACAGCACCACATGCTGGCACTCCACCCACCCTTTTCTTGAACGGCCAATGGCAGGCCGCAAGCGGGGGCCCCATGCAGCAAGGACAGTAACCTGGCACCCCGGCGGCACCCAGAGGGCAGATGGTGCTTTGCCACCGGGCTTGTTCAAAAGGGGGCAAGCGCTGTTTGCTGTAATTTTGGTTACTGCACGCTTCCTAGCCGCATGCAGGCCGGCAGCTTCGAGACATCCAGACGGTGGCGTGCGCCAGGCCAGAGACACCAGTCTGTTTAGTGCTCGGTCGCTCACGCCGGCAGGCCGCCTGGAACGGCGTTGTGCAGCAGCAGAGAAGCAGCCCGCTACCTAGGAGCCATCCGGCCATCCAGCCAGCCCGCTTGCGTCCTTGCCGTGGGGAAAAAAGTGAGCGAGGGGGAAGACATAATCTGTTTTGGCGTGTTTGTCCGTGTCCAGGATAGCCATCTTGGCATCCTGCCGCAGCCGGTGCATGCAAATAACAACAACCGGCGATCTTCAAATGGGCCATCATTTCGATGCTGGGGTGCGTCCATGTCCCGGACGGTCCATTCATCTCTTTCGCATGTAAACGGGGTGTGGCTGGGGCGCCATGAATTAAGCCGGGCCTGGAGCTGAGAAGGCAAACGAGATGCGAACAGTAAGATGACGAATCTCGGGACTCTTGTCCACCACACACGCGTGTGCGAATCCTGCGGACCAAGCTTCTGGCGATTGAGCTTCCTGCCCCTGGCCTGGATCCAGAGGTTGGTGCTGATGAACCTTGACCCGTCAGCCTCCAACCGATGAGCTACTGTAGGGTGATGGGTAATATTCAGTGTAGAGATGGACTACGCCGCAGGTTTGTTGATCCTGCTGCGCTGTCGAGTGATCCCTTGGAACATCCACATGAAGCATTCCCACATCGCATTCCACGATTCCCGTGAGGGAAGAGGCCCTGGCCTTGAATTGCTCCCCCAGGGGGCGTGCGTGTTGTTTACGCTGCCTAACTTACCAGCCCAGCCATGCAGAGGGACCTGCAGGTCGCATATATCGAACACCGCATCAGCATGTACCTACTTCGTGTAGTAATTTCATTCACGCAAACCGCTAGGCCCGTTGTCCACTTGTCACCCAAGAGTGTTGGGGTGTGGGGAGGCGGATCGAACAAAGGAGCTTGCTGCCAGATCCCCCATGTGCCCATCCTCTTTTTCGACGGGGCGAGGTTTCAAGGCCAGCGCTAAGGACGGCCTAACTGTAGGCGCTGTCGTTTGCCCCCTGGCCTGCGACAAGCACCAGTTGAAGCCAAGTGACCTCCACCACCAGTCAGCGCAACGCTCGGGCCAATTTTATTGTCGGATTGCCGCTGGCTGGCACGTTCGGAAGAGTGGTCAGAGGCCGGGCGGGTCAGGCCAGGCAGGCGACCGGCCGAGAAGGTGGGAGGACAAGTGTGATGCGTGGCGGCTACTTTTTTATTCGGAGTTTGGATATGATGGACTCGAGAGCGGCCCGGGGATCAATCTCAGTCAACGTACCACTCTTGCATACCTAGGCGCAGACAAGTGGTATGTCGGTAGTCAAGCCCGAAAGAGTGCACATACAAAACAAAGCCTCCATTCCGCAATCAACCCACCGGCTCACCCAACGTCAACAACATGGGAAAAGACCGTCGATCCCGCCGCCGACAGAACCATGATGCCCCCTCGGGCGTCGCCTCCCAGCCCGTGCCACTCGGTGTCACCCTCCCACCCCAAAGAAACCGGAGCGAAAGAGGGTCACACACACACACACGCGCGCACACAAGGACCCCCCGGTCGGTTTTCGTCCCACAGGCGAGACAACGGGGTGGGCTGGAATCGAATGCGGAAAATCTCGCCACTGATTGGACGTTGGAGAGGAGCCGATTCATTCCAGTCCCTGCCACGCTTGCTCACGGCAGGGCCCTAGCATGCACGCGGAGGAAAAGGGGATTTGCATCGCCCGCCCGCCCTTTTCCTGCTTTCGCCGTCCTGCATGCGACGTCGACCGAAGATGTCGCTCTCACAGTCTGTGTGTGTGTGTGTGTGTGTGTATGTGCAAAGCTCGACAAAGGGGGCCCCGCAATTCATTGGGATACTGTGCTTGTGGAGAAATAACAAACTGTCTCGCCGTTTTATTAGGTTTTGAAGCCACAATTGGCAAACGGCCGCCCAGAATGTTTGCCTCTTCTGTGCCTCGCGCCTGGTGTTGTCAATACGCACCCAATGGGGAGACCGAAGTGGCCCATTTGTTGGTGGTGGGTGGTGTGGTACCACACCGTAGCTTTGCATGGAGGGCGATGGCGATTGCATCCCCTTTGGACTTACTGCGCGCGCCATTCCCCTTCCCGCTGACCAAAGGGATCGAGGGAAAGGGTTTCTTACACAAGGCGAACTTCTTCGACTGGAGGCCTAGATTCCACCTAAACTATCTACCCGCCCAGTCCACTGCGAGAGACACAGGGCGGCCACACACAACTCGTGTTTAACCGGCTGCTGACATGCTGTGCGCGCCTCTCCTGCCGCATGGATTTGTGTGCTACCCCGGCGCCGTGCTTTCATTCGTCAGGACATCGCCGTCCCAAATAACAACCGGCGGAATGGGGGTTCGGCGTGTGAGTTCGGCGTGGGCAGAGTTGAGCTCACCCGCGCGCGCCGCCGCCGCACAGGCTGCCTGATGGGGGATGGGGACAGTCCACCTTGTGAGCGAGCGAGGCAAAAATATCTGCAGGCATGGGGGGGCAATCTGCAGCTGCCCGACTGGCTTGACTGCCGTCGGCTGCGTGGTTGGGTGGTGCCCCGTTTCCCTCTCCTGATAACGAACCCCATCTCGCCGGGCTACTCCCGTAGCCAGGGGTGTGGGGTCCTGCTGGCTAGCAAGAACAAGGCAAGCAAGGGAGAATGAAGAATTAGCAAGGCCTCATCAGATGCATCAACAACGCTTTGGTCTCATGAGGGCCCCGTTCCACGCCTGTAGGCAGATCCCTTCATCTCGATCGAATATTGATTTGAGGGGGACAGTCCCGTGTGGCGGGAACGGGGTCTGGTCAATGCCTAGATGACGACGGCGGGGGTCCCTGCCCGAACGACATGAAGGGACGGAGAGAGAGAGAGGGAGGGATGACGGATGGGCTCGTTGGCTGGGAACGGACGACGGGGGGCAGAGGGGTGACGGGCGGGCGAGGCGGGACACGACAAAGGCGAGGAGGGAATGGGGGTTGGCTGGCTGGCTCCAATGGCCGTCTCCCACCGTCCTCCCCACACACACCAACGACGACAAGCCAGCCCTGGGCTGGAGCGGTGCGACAGGGACATTGACTACGCCGGGCAGGGTTGCGACCTGCTTGGGCGCTTCTTTTTAGCGTAGCTCCGAGCTTCCCTACTAGCCGACGAGGTCGGTTCCCCCGCCGAGTAAAGTCGACAGTAGTAGCTGCGGTCTTGGTGGTTGTCGAGTTGTAGTCGTGAAAAAGCTTGGCTGGCCGCTCAGAACGGCCGGCTTTACTGGGTTTCTTTTATTTTTCTATCACACTTTCTCGCACTTCGTTCTTGTTGTGTTGCTACGCGCGGGTTCTGGACTGCTGCTATGGTAAGGGGAGAAGCGGATGGCTCGCTGATTGGCGCCTACGACCTATTTTAGATCGCCTTACTACGGATACCACGTCGCGACCCGGCCGGCCCACGACCAACGACCGCCGGAGGGCCGCCCAGCCGGTTGTTCCTGGATGCTGCGACGGGCGTCCGAACATGGATGGATGCCATTTTCTCTCTCTTCCTTGCCAGGTTCTTTGGCGCCACGCCGATCCGGTCTCCTTCTTCTTTTTTTCGATAGCGACCCCGCAGATGGCGCCCGCCACTTGCGCCGCCCCTTATTTCAAACAATGGAAGCTGAGTTGTACAAGTCTATACATGCACTAGCATCCATGTGCGCCAGCCACTCGCTGGCACAAACTAGGACAATACCGTAGGACGCTTGTGTCGTGGTCGCTCCTTCGCTCCAGAAGGCAGATCAAGAATATGCCCCAGGTCCCCGAAACAACATGAATGCATGAAGCAAAGCAGCATCCACACGGGACGCAGGGCTCTCCCTCGGGAACGGGCAAGGCGAAGTCGAGGCGAGTTTGGGAAGAGCCTGTGGGAAACACCGCTTAAACATGCTTGCGGTGGGCTATTACCACTCCACGGCACGTATTTCTGGCGATGATGGGTCCCGAGACTCCCTCTCTCACTCACTCTCTCTCCTGTGCCCGGGCCCAACCGCGGAGAAAACCACCTTGAGCATCAATGCCGTGAAGGGGCGATCACGGCAGGGCCGCCTACGAGTCGTGACGCTGCATGTTCTCCGCCGCTTTGCTGGGTGCTGCTCCCTCTCTACCCTGCTCGTTGGTACTATGTTAGGCTTCGCCTCGGCAAGAAGAAAGCGAAGCGAACAACACCATGGAGCCTCTCTCTCTGCCCAAGGCCAAAAGTCGCCGCCACCACAACTCGCTCATTCGGCAATCTGGCGAAACAAACAGCCCCCAAGCCAAAAAAGAAGCGGTTTCTTCGCTCGCGTGCACCATGCTCCCCCAGGAAAGGACTGCCTCCTTTGTCGCAAAGAGGTGTGGGGAGGGGGGAAATCCCCCCAAGAGACTCCCAATAACGTTCCAGATGGCGCTCCTCGTGACACTCGCCAGCTTGCCCAGGCACCACCATCACCAACAATCCCTGCGAAAGTAGCGCGCTCTTCCCCAAGAACAAAGAGGGAGCAGGCGCGCACGCACGCACGCACGACCGCACGGCAGGCGGTGGCCCAAACCACTGCAGGGGCTGGGCCGGCCCTGCCTTGTTCAATTTTGGCTGTGCCTTGTCCGGGTCCCCACCCCGCACTGTAAGCATGCATCGAGTGGTTGATGTCCCCACTTTCGTCTTTGCCTCCCTCCCCCCTGTGAAGACCTGGGATTGGAGAGCCAATAGTGTGCACACAGCCCCCATGGAAGCCCCTCACCGCTCGTTTTCCGACCATGCTCAGACGGCTTGGCGGTGCAGGCAGGGATGGGAAGCCCCACGATTGGGTCCCGGTGGGCATGCAATCCTGCGGTTAGGTTGAGGGGGGGCGTGTGTCTCTGTCGTCGCAGCAATTGGAACTTGAACCACAGGGCAGGGGGTCCATGCTTTCAATCTTCATTGGAGCTCTCAACCTTCGTTAGTTGCATCCCCGAGTGCCGTATGACTGTACAAGGTATCTTTCTTCCCTGCGAGCCACTTCCCGCTTTCCTGAGGGTACCCGCTAGTTTTTCCGAACAGCCATGGCCCTAGGTACCACGTCGAGCAGAGGTACATGACCATCCGGGCTTCACCGCACTGGCCATTGATGTGTGGGGGGGAGAAGCTGCGTTGTGGCGGCTCGAGGTCCGCTCTCGCGCATCACCTGACAGCGACAGCGCAGCGCAGTGCAGCACCACCACCCGTTTTTACTCTTGCCGGCAGGATTGAGAAGCAAAAGAAGCTCTCTCCTGTCGAGAGGTGGAGCACCGGGAAGAGCAGACTCGCGGACCGGGTAGGAATTTCAAGCCCAACATACCCTTTGCGTTCGGCTCCGTTCCTGGCCAGCCCGCCGCTTCGGGTCTCCCTCGCAGTCCCTGGCGGGGAGGAGGGAGTGTGAGGGTTTCTGATGGAGACGGTGAAGCCCAGAGCGTCTGGACGAATGATGTCGCCACCCGGGGTCTCGGCGCACGCAACATGGATGGCAGGCTCACACCCCCCATTTGTGCATGTCGGTTTTTTTTCTTTTTTTTTTGCTGTGGTGTGACCCTCCCGTTGGCCGATGCCTAGTCCGCCTCGGAATCCCACGAGAAAGACCGGGCTTGGACAAGCCTCGGCGTTGTGGCCGACCCCTGCCGCGGCTGGTTGTCCTGGGTTTGCCTGTTCGGCCAGCCCAGCCAATGGTTGGAGGGCGCCGCTGCCCCACTCGGTAAACAGACATGCCTCGTGGATTTCCAGACGCGGCCCGAATATAGCGAAAGCGGGAGACTAGAAAGGCGAGATGTGTGCCATTTGGAGCGATGGAAAAGAGGATGGTAGGAATAGGAGAGGTCTATAGAAGGATGAGGAGATGAGGAGATGAGGAGATGAGAGTTATCACCAGGTCGAGTTCGCCTTGCCAGGCAATTGATTGCTCGTGTAGCAAAATCCATACATTCATTATTTTAACCTATCTACAACTAAACCCTTTTTTTTTTCTCGCCATACTTGCATCACCACGCCAGACTACACCAGAATGATCCGTTGGACTGGTACGTGTCCGTGTGTCTAAACAAACCGTCCGGAAGTCTTCCCGCTCCGCTCCATCTCATAATTAAAGGCACGCTACAAGCAATCGATACCAGCGCGTGGACAGCCAGTAGTCCATACAGCGTCGTCCACGTGCATCCACAACAGCTCGTCGTGTCCACGCCAAAACACTTTGGACAACAAAGCTGCGCGCTCGACACGGGCGAATGCCGCCCGCTTTCATGCAGTGGACCCCGGCTTCCAGTCCTGCTCGTAGAGCTGTGACACCCAGTAGAGGTCGTGGCGGAAGTTGTTGGCCTTTAAGACAGCCGACATCTCAGCGCCTTGGCTGGGTGTTAGTGATTTGCCGACGCGTGATTTGCCCAAGTAGCAAACCGCCTGCAGACATGGAACAAGTCTCACGACTGGTTTAGAATAGGGGGGTATGGGTATTGTTTTACTCACGTCTAGTTGGGTCCTGGACAAGATTGGCTGTCTTGCTGATGAAACTCACCTCGTCCGCGTCGAGCTCCGCTACCTTGGACAGCTGTTCAAGGCCCTTGGAATCCAAGGTCAGGGAAAAAGGCATGACCCCCTTGTTAAGGTAATGGAAATGGGCCAGCATGACCTGCATGCCACACTGGTGCTTCTTGATACTTTCCGGGTTCGCGAACTCATCCTGCGGCGGGGAAAATCGTATATTAGCCCGACGGCCATCGGCGAAGGAGACCTCAACATCAAAACATTGCCACACCCCTTCCCGGAAAACCTACCCTCAGGCTACACTGCCGGGCGAACTCCCAGTCGCGCCGCGTGACAACGGAGCAGCAGTGGAACAGGATGAACATGGCCAGGTAGACGGTCAGCCAGTTGGCCGGCCTGTTCTCCTGCACGAGCTCGTTGAGCGCGCGCAGCACCGCCCGCGTCATGGGCCGGAGCACCCTCGTGTACATGATGCACTCCATCTGCGCGATCATGATGACGGGCATCGGCACCGCCCCGTGGAAGACGCTGCCCGGGTCGTCCACCCTCTCCGCCCCGAGCCTGTCGTCGCCGCAGATGTGCTCCGGGTGGCTGGTCTTGAGGCAGCCGACCCAGAGGCGGAAGACGTTGCGGAGGAGGTCCTTCTCCTTTTGGGTCTGGCGGGCAGGCTGCGGGTCAGCGACTACTATGTTGGCAGACAGTAAAAGAGCTCGCGGAGCAACACACGACGGACCTTTGCTTTCTCAATGTGGCCAAAGGCAAAAATGTAGGTGGACCAGAGGAGGGTGTCCAAGTTGAAGATGGCGCCGTTGATGTAGACCCCGATGCTCTTGTCGATAAAGGCCTCCAGCACCGTCGCCGTCCTTTTAATGTCGCAGATGGCGTACCGCGGGATGGCGTGCCGCTTGACGACCGCGTCGCCGCTGGTCCACATCTCCTCCAGCATGTCCCCCTCCACCGGCACGAACTCGCGCACCTCGACCTCGTACGGCGCCTCTAGAAATATCTGGGAAACGGATATCGTCCTGGTCTGCGGGGAGGCCCAAGTGTCCATGTCCACCAGGTCCATGCTCTGCCACCTCCGCGAGAACATCTGGTAGGGCCTGTCCTGCTCCCGGTAGAGCGACGAGTCCGTGATGATCCAGCGCAGGCACGGCAGCTTGCACATGACGGGCTTGTTGGCGAGCTGAAGCCTCATGCAGCGGATGCAGACCCCTTGGGGGTCCTGCGGGTCTGGCTCACACTGTCGTCGCGACTTGGTGTCAGTTTACTCTTCGGCGAATGCGCGGTGCATAGTGCACTGGCTGGCTTGCCTTGTCTCGCAGCATTCGGCACCGGATGCAGCCTCTGTTCTTGCGGGTGAGGGCCGTCATCGCCCTGTCGTGTTCGGTTTTGAACTTCCCGCGCTTGCGAGGACGGGAGGCTGTGATCTCTTCATCTACCTCTACTTCCCGCTCGCGTTTTCCACTAGACTTGGAAGACGGGGCTCTCCGCCTCGTTTTCTATTGTCACGATAAGCATCAGCAAAGCCCTACAGGGCGGTATTACAAGCACTACAGCCCTACGCAAAGTCCTATGTCGGTTACCTTCGGAACGGTCCATTCCTTGCTGCATGGCCCTTTCTGCGCGGTCAGGCGACTGGACAGGTCACCGGCATCCCACGCGGCTCTGGAGCCATTCAGCTCTGTATCCGGGCGAGGTGCACCTGTGGACAAAGCCGGGCTGGAACCTGTCGTTGGCGTTGGAACTGCATTCGAAGACCCCGAACTTGGCAGGGCTGGAGTAACAGCGCGAGGCAGACGCCCGCTCGGGGAATGCGGTCGGTCGCCTGCTGTGGGTAGGAAACCTACACTAGCAGGGTCAGGGAAAGCGGGAAACCGAAGTGACGCGCTCTCGGCTCGACTTGCCCTTTGAGGCTCGAGGCTCCACGAGCCGGTAGAATGATGGCCGATGATTGGCCTCGCCAAGTCGGCCGACGCGCTGGTAGATGACCCGGACAGGGGGTCATAGCCATCAGGAAGATATTCTGAGGTGGGACAAGAGCTTGTCATGTCCAGGAGTCCATCGTCCCGAAACGTGCCGAAATCGGGCGAGACATACTCGGGCGGCCAGCTCGAGTGGTTAGTGATGTCTGTTGTGTTGTTGATAAGCGTCCAGTCATGGTCGCCGGCATCGGGCTCGATCGAGGACACCCAGCCAGCTGGATCTTGCGGTGCAGAGAAGGCTAAAATGTCCATGTGTATGTCTATGAAGAGCGACATGTCGATAGTGCCTGCAGCGTAGGTTAGGTTGCCGTCTGTGCTGCCACTCGCTGGCCTGCCCCGCTGGGGCATGCCGTCCGCAGCTGGGCAATATGGAACCTGCGAAGGATTGCGGAGATCTGCCGGGATCTTGTGACGAGCGAATTAACAAAACTATCTAGATAGCCGAGCCGATATAGCAGAGATATCTCGAGTTTGCCGAGATGGACGTGCACTTACTGGCATGGTTAGCGTTGAGAATGGGTCTTCTCTACCCCGGAGTGAAACCTTGCAACCGATGAAGGCAGGGAGGCGGGGTAGATAGGATAAAAGATATCCTAGAGTTATTCATCGGTTCGGTTGTGCTCCAGGGCGGGCGTCAATGTAAATGGACAGCCGACGCCAAGGGCACTTTAGGTTGGTTCCGATGCATGGCTGTTATCACGCTACCTGCCCGAGCGAGCCGCGCGTGAGAAAAGATTGGGTGGTAGCCTGACCTCACCGGGTTCGTCAGGCTGCGGGCGGGCTCATCGGCTGTGGTATTATACGAATCGCTGATTGGTCAGGTACTTTTGATAACCAGCCACCAACGCCCGGCCCCCAACATCAGAGGGATGTTGGTCCCCGATAATGCAGCCCTGAAACTTCCATCTCAACCGTTTTCCCTAAAGTGTAGGAGGTAGGTAAAAGTAGGCGTACCTCTGTATAGACTCTAATACCAGAGCATTTGTAATATTATATGTAGGACATGAGGCCCATCCTGGACGATATCAACCCCCTGCTATGAGAAGAGTACTTCCAGGAAAATCCCGGTGGACAATCGGCTACAGCACCCGCCCGTAGAAACCGCACTAGGCCAATAAAACACCACATGCCAACGATTCACCATCTCGGACACCGCCCTGCATGATGCTGGCCACGTCGCTGGCCCCGATTCTCTCAACGTTTCTCGTTGCGGTCATCTGGCTGGTCCGCCTCAGACATGTTTACGACGTGCTCAGCCCAGGCTGCGGCGGCCCCCATCAGCTTCCGTGGCGCGCCGTCGTGGCACGGAAGCTCGACGCGGACAGGGCCAAGATACCGAGGGAGTGGCGGCTGGAGAAGGCCGTGGTGGACCGGGCTAGGTCTCGGCAGAGGATCGCCGGCGAGTTCATAGAGGCGCTGCTGGACGAGGAGACGCTCCGCATCACCGCCATGGACGTCGCGGCCCTCGTCGAGAAGATGGGCAACGGGGCTCTGACCGCGGTCCAAGTGGTGACGGCATTCTGCAAGCGCGCAGGGATTGCGCATCAGCTTGTAAGAGCGGCCAGCTCCTGGGAGTTATTTCGGGAACGAACGCCTGTGCGGTACTGACTCGAGCCTGCTGCTTTCGCCAGAGCAACTTGCTTCTCGAGATCGGCTTCGACCTCGCCATTGAGCGGGCCGAGGAGCTGGACAAGCACTTCAGAGAGCATGGGAGGCTTGTCGGGCCCCTCCACGGCGTCCCGGTGACGCTAAAGGATCAGTTCCACATCAAGGGCCTCGAGACATCTGCCGCCTACGTTGGCTGGATCGGCACGTTCGAGGGCAAAAGGGGGACCGGCAAGGAGAAGCACTTTGAGAGCGAGCTCGTCCGCGAGCTGAAGAGCCTGGGCGCTGTTCCGATCGGTAAAACGACCCTTGTGACGAGCAGCTGGGCCCCAGAGACGAACAACAACATCCTTGGATATGCGAGAAACCCGCACAACCAACGCCTGTCCACCGGCGGCTCTTCCGGAGGCGAGGGAGCTATGCAGGCTCTCCGAGGCAGCGCGTTTGGCATCGGAACTGACTCTGGAGGATCCGTATCCATGCCAGCATCATTTCAGGGTGTCTTTAGTCTCAAACCATCCGCCGGCCGGATTTCCTCCAAAGACATCGCAGGCATCTCCCCGGGTCAGCAGGCTATGCCTGTCGTTACGGGAATCATGGCGCACTCGGTTCAAACCCTGCGTCTGGTCTTCCGAACGCTTCTCAATACTGAGCCATGGCTAAACGACCCGTACTGCTTACCCATTCCCTACAGAGAGGCGAACGAGTATGTCCCTGGGAAGGCGGCCGAGAAGCCGTCGTTTGGGTTTTTTGCCCACGATGGCATCGTCACCCCTCATCCTCCAATTTTGCGTGCGATGGATATTGCCAGAAGGGCGCTCGAGCTCGAAGGCTATGGGATTGTCGATTGGCAGCCACCATCGTACAACGAGAGCATCGCGATCCACGTAAGGCTATCCAATATTGATATTGGCAAAAGCCTCTGTTTTACTAATGGCCTGTCAACATAGGGGCCGATTGCTCGTGGTGACGGCTGTCCGGACGCGTACGAAGCCATCATGCTGTCTGGGGAGCCCATAGTACCAGAGATTAGACGCGTTTTTCCTGGAGGGAAGCCGCTGCCATCTATAACGCTGCGGGAACATGAGCAGCTCGTGGACCGGATGAAGATGTACCGTTCAAAGTGGAACGACTACTGGCGCTCCTCTGCTCAAAGAACCGACAACGGTGAGATCCAAACAGAACCCAATCACATCGCGGCACGTTATCCTGCTCCGCCCAGATAGGTACTGACAAGGCCGGGCAGGTCTCCCGGTGGGCGCAGTCTTGTCGCCCGTTTCCCCGTACGCTGCGGTCTTGCCGGGCAAGTTTTACCATTCCCGTAAGTTCTGTCTTGTAGGTGAGGTGGCGACAACAAGACCTGACCGCAGGAACAGCATATTCGAGTGCCCTGAACGTGCTCGATTACCCGACGGTCGTTATCCCAGTCACTTTTGCAGACAAGGACGTGGACACTGTAGCCCCTGACTTTGAGCCGCTAACCCACGCGGATAGGATTAACATGAAGGCTTGTAAGTTCTTCACCACTGGGCTGGTCGTGGGGCGTCTTCTGCGTAGAGTGCCGAGCTAAATTGCCTCAAAGACGACCCCGATGTTTACGACGGCGCGCCAGCGAGCATCCAGCTCTTTGGGCCGCACCTGGACGAAGAGCGGCTGTTGTCACTGGCACAGGTCGTAATGGACGCCCTGGAAAAGTACAAAAGAAGGCGCAATTAGTTGATTTGACGGTGTTGTTGTAGGGGCCTTCAGTCGGATGGTGTTATCGCTGGAGTGTTGGTCTAATCCCGTTACGGTTTTGGGGCCGTGGGAGTCGCCGTTTTTGCTCGGTGGGTCATTACGTTATGCGTGTTGATTGCGCGATCCACAGCCATGGAATCTTCATAAACTTCAAGTGATCGGCACAATGCGCATCGCCCGGCTTGTTTTGCACAGATGTGCTTCCTGTGGCGCCCTTAACGACCAGAGCCCATGACGATGCCGGCGGCAATCCCCTCCAGCGGTTGTGCGCGTCTGCCTCGTCGTTGCCCGCCCCGACCTGACTGACTGACCATGGCCACAGTCCAGTTGGCCAAGACCCAAGTACTAGGGCGGCCAAAAGAGCAGGCTTCTAGAAGGCCTCTTACAGCGCCTCGGGCCCCCCTTCGGCCCGCTGTTGTATTCTGTGTCGGTGCCGAAGCGTGTTCCGGTACTGTGGATAGTCTTGCGACATTGGGCGTAGGTGTGTGTGGCCGGCAAAGTCGGCCGGGCATCCTTAACAGCGTCTTTGCCCCCAAACTCTGGGGGCTGGGCATCACCACCCGTCTGTGCACTTGGCTCGGCGCGGTGAGAGTCTCCTCACCGGCCGCTGGAAACGCGACTCTTTTGACGTGTGCTTCGTCACGCCCTGTATGCAGGTATCCGTGAGGATTCCCAAATGTACATTCAGCCTTGCATCACGCAGCCACGTCCGAAAGCAAGTCGAGCATGGCCACGACCTTCGAGTCAACTTGGCCAACGGTCTACCCCAAGGGGAGACATACCACCCTCTCAGGGGCTGCCCAATGATGGGCAGCCGTTATGCAACAGATCGGTTCTCCCTCCAGTATCGAATCGCCTTGGACTGCCAGCAACACTTGAACCCACATCCCAGTTAATAGCTACCCAAAAGATCCTCACGACGAGTCACGGTTGTCGGGAGGGTTATCTATTTCGGTCACCCTATCCCGCCCCGGTACGTTGCACGAGCCTTAGCGCGAATCTTTGGATGCTCGATGGTCGTTTAGACGCTGCGGTTGTTGTGTGGCCCATACGTGTCCTTGATCGGTCAGAGGTGTAACAAAGGAGGCTGTACTCACCGCAACGCGCCAAGTATCGAGAGTCTGCCCGCCGCCCGGTGGGAGCGGTGTCGATCTGGGGCCGTCGACATCTCGCGGCGGGCAAAGAGGCATGTTGGCCTTCGCTAGACGAGTGTGAGGTACTCGTATGTCTGGTCCAGACGACAGCGCCTGGCATACTTCGAGAACACCTGGCGCGTGTATCTCTATCAAGTACGCCGACGCTGGCTGGGGGCGTAACCAGGGCGAGGACAGAGAGGGCAGAGGGCGATGTTGTCGGGGCGGCCGGCCTAGTTCGAAAGATCGATGGCCACATATCTTGACGTATATAAAGGCTCCTATGAGCCGGAGTGACTGGGAATCGCAAAGACCTTTCTCTCCAGCGACAATTTGATCATCTCGCACCAAGACTGCCAGCCCTTGATCCTAGCCCACCGTACTCAAACAGCTCTTTTTCCCTCTAACTTGACGCACCAAGCCTTCAACATGGCCGCAAGCCTCGCTCCTGCCGGGCAAGTCCAGGACTGTATGTAAAGCTTTCTTTGTCGCCTCGTCGTAGAGGCGACTGGCTACTTGTTGTCCACGCCGACCGAGCTTCGTCGAGCTGACTCTCCTGCTACCGCGGATAGACTATACCCAGGGCCTCCGCGCTCGGTTCTTCATCGACGGCCTCAAGCTGGAGCGTAATGCTACCGAGGCGAACTACGCCGACTTCGCATATGTGTTCGACGAGGAGGCCTACCGCCGCCGAACCGCAGCCTCACTCAAGCGGGATGACCTGCCTAAGGCCGTCCCCGAGGGCCTCCCTGCCAAGCTGGAGGGCCCTCTGGTGTGGACCAAGGAAGACCTTGCCGACGAGTCTCAGTTCGTCTACAACCTCGACGACGACGACAAGGCCGAGATCGCGCGTGCCTTGGAGCACTTCAAGAGTACGTCCCACACGTGCATTCGCGCTCACTATTGGTCTAACAATTGTGTCGTGCTAACGCCCCTCGTCCAGAGCAAGCCGAGCAGCAAGGCCTCGAGGGCCACCAAGTCACGCGCGACATGTTCCCCCTGCCGACCCTTCAGGAGAAGCTGCGCTCGGTCTGCGACGATGTGTACGACGGCCGAGGCTTTGCCATCGTCCGAGGCCTCGACCCCGACGCGCTCGGGGTGGACGACTTTAACACCATCTACCTGGGCATCTCGAGCTACATCGGCGGCCGCCTGGGGCGCCAGGACCAGGGAGGGTCCATGCTGAGTGAGTACTCCGGGTTGTAACTACACGGCATAGCCAGTCGTATGCCAGATCAAAGACTAACAACCCTCGATAAAAAAAATAGTGCACGTCATCCTGAGCGGCGACGAGCGCGACGCCCAGTTCACCGCCGACCAGCCCTTCCACACCGACACCGTCACCGACTGCCTCTGCCTCGTCACCATGAACGTCGCGGCCGAGGGGGGCTGGGGCGTGCTGGCGTCGGCCTGGACCGTCTACAACGAGCTGGCGGCCACGCGACCCGACCTGATCCACGTCCTCACCCGGCCCGACTGGCCCTTTGACACCTTCGGCCGCACGCCCGCCTTCTACCGGCGCGCCGTCATGTACCACCGGGACGGCCGGCTCGTCACGTCCTTCTCGCGCCGCCTGCTGTGCGGCCGCCCGCCGTCCGAGCCACGCACCGCGGGGATCCCGGGCCTGACCGAGGCCCAGGCCGAGGCGCTCGACGCGCTGCACCTGGCGGCCCGCCGCTGCGAGGTCCGCCCTAGCATGGCGCGCGGGGACCTGCGCTTCATCAACAACATGGCGGTCCTTCACCGCCGCGAGGCCTACGCCGACGCCGGCCGCGACGCCGGCCGCCACCTCGTCCGGCTCTGGATCAACAACCCGGACAGGTGCTGGGCCCTGCCCGCCGAGCTGGACCTGGCCTGGGCCCGCATCTTTGACGACGACGACGAGCGCGAGCGTCGCTGGGACGTCGTCCCGCCCAAGGCCGACGGTAGGATGCTCCGCCAAGCCGGCTCTTGCGACTAGCTGGCTGTAGGGTTGCTGTCTGTGGCCCTTCGATTGGGTTTCGGGTCGATATCGGGAGCATGTTGTCGTTGCAATTAGTTTCTGTTTTCTGCTAGATTGTTTTTCTTTCGCTCCCCTTTTCACTACATTCTCTTAACCTCGCCTGCTTGTTTCTTCTCGCTTACACTTTGCTCTTACACTTTTAACCCATCTTTTTTTTAATTGTTTACGAATAGTTTTGTTTTTGTAAAGCTATTTTGGAAACCCATTTAACTTCTGCTTGCTTATCATTCGCTTTATTAAAACCTTTTGCCTGAACGCTTTTTTCCCACAAAAAAGTTTGTAGTTGGAGTGATGTTCAATTCACACATGTATTATCGTATGAGCCCCGCACTGTGTAGCAAAAGGAGTGGGGTGACATTAAGAGATTGGGCCGGTATTAATGCCCTTCCGCTAGTTAGGAACTCTCTTCAAGTTTCAGCTCGGAGTTGGAGCTTTCCCCGCTCCTGTGCAGGCGGACAAGTGCTCGATAAGTTTTCATGATGCAAACCCGAGAGTTTCCCTAGTTTGACAATTCACTACAAACTCCGCAAATAACTCAAGTGGTTAATGTACTGCATGCGCCTCTCCTTCACGTATACTGCAATTTAGCAGCAAAAATATTAAAACCTTCCTTGCAAAATTTCTCATTTCTCATGTGCTCTGGCATTTCACACAAAAAGTGGGTTTTATCTACTAACTAGCCATATCTCCCTTCCTCTTCACCCTAAATCCTTCCCGAGCTGCCAGACAGTCCTGTCTTGGCTTAGACCAGATTATGAAAAAACTCAATCAATGGAGAGTAGCGGCGTCGGGTAACAAACCCATAGTGTACATGCCGCTTTAAATACACACAGCTGCTGGTGTAGCCTTGCTGGTCCTTACTCTTTGTACATTGAAGAGAAACTATCCCAACAATGAGATACCCGTCTCTGGTGCTGGTCCTGGCCCTTCGGGCTCACTCAAAACCGCTTCTTGTGGGACTTGGGGGCCTTGTGGAGGCTCTGCTCGCTGACCCACGCCCCGATGTGAAGAAGTGCCACTTCATCCACACCATTTTTACGCATGGCGAAGGTCTCCGTGGCGTCCTCGACCTGCACGGCTGACAGGTCAGGAACCGAGACCTGCATACCGCTGCTGCGGGTATCCGGTGGCGGCGACGCCCGCGGTGGCTCGCACGTCGGCCATTGGCCCTTGGCCCCGCTGTCAGAGACATGTGGCGCGTCCTGGGAGGGCGGGTTCTCGCAAGCATGTGAGTACGGGGCGTCGAATGTGCCTATAGGTGTAGGTGGTTAGTGTTACGTTGCACGTCCGCAATGCATGCTCGCCATAATATAGTCTGAGCGTACCATTGCATTCGACAAGGCTCGTGTAAGGCTTCTCGACGGGCTCGGTGAGGCCGAGGCAGTCAGGGTCGTTGGGAAAAGAGACGGAATGCATGTTGTTGACTTGTTGGAGTTATCTGGCGAGACGGATTATGTGAAGTGGATGAATTCGTGACGGGGGGATGAGAAGAAAAAGAAAAGAAGGACTTTGACAGTATGAGCGAGTCTCTGAAAGTTATATACGCAGACAAGATGCCAACAAATACGCTGACCTCGCGGCCCAGCTGATCATAACATGCCATCTCACAATGCTCTATGTGGAATTAGAGCAGGTTCCGGCACGGCTATGTCTGGCATTGGTTGAGTATCCGCAGCCTCAGGGACCCGTGACCGAAGATTTGTCGGCCCTACAGCAAATATCCAAGATGCGGTTGCATTCACAACCCCCAGCGAGTGGCGTGCGTCCACATATCCAAGCACTAGATCCACGAGACGCCGGAAGAGGCGGCAAGGCCACGCATCAGTAACATTACAGCACAATTCTGGCGGTGAGACCTAGCCTGGAGAGGCGCCGGCGGCAAGGCCCGAAAGAAGACCGCGGGAGATGCCAGTTGGGATAAACCCTAATGGACGAGCAGGACGGCTTCAGGAACAGAGGACGGGTGAAGAAAGTAGGAGTGGGTCTTCTCTTTGGATTATTGGTATCAGTTTGCGCAACGAGAGGTCAGGAACAAAAGGCAGCTTGTCCACCTGTTGTCCTACACAGCCTCCTTGGTATGGAGATTGTCCAATGGTGATAGGGTTTTTTTTTGTTATAGCCGATGAGCGAGGTAACATGCCAAGTATGTCTGTGCCATACATGGTGGTTGGCCCCCATCTAGCGGTAAGTCAGTGTCAGGTGCGGCTGGCCGGGCGCGTCTAATGGCGGGTGGGCGATGAAGGGGGAGTGAGGTGGCAGTCTTTTGCGGCTCTTGCCATTGATCGGTTGCACCTCCGGTTTTCATTGGATCGTGGACGCAGGTAGAGGTGGCACAGTTGCGGTGAGCTTTAGAAAAAGAAAGAGTTGTGTGTGCCCTGGCCTCGTGCTTGTGGCCGCCGCCGCCGGCCACGCCGTATGCGGGCACCTCTCGTTGAGACCTGACGAGGTAGGGACGGCTTCGTGTGAGGGGTGGAATGCGGCCGACAGTTTTTGGTGTCGTCAGTATTGGTGCCATGTCGTTTGAACGTTTGAATGGCGACATGGGGGAGCGGGACAGAGCTGGGGGAGCCAGGATACCCTGGCGAGCCCCCGCAGCCAACGCCATCCAAGACAGTAACGCGCACTGTCGCCAGGGCTGCGCTTTGGCGGTCTAAATGCTGGGGCTGATGATTGGGGTTAGGGTTTCGATGTGCGTGTCCTGCAACCGGGTACGGTACACCCAAGACCAGGAAATGGCCAAGCAGCCAACGAGCCGCCTCACTGACGGAGCACCGATCGCTGGCACCTATCACTGCGAGATCCCAAACTTTCCCAGGCCGACGCGAGACCACACTTGCATGCCACCATACCTGAACCAACCAGGAACAACAAAAAGAAAATGCGCTGCTGCTGAACCTTGACGTCTCGAGCTGGGTCTAGAAGCGGGCCACAGAAAGCCATCCATGATTTAAAAAAGGGGCCGTGAGCTTTGACGTGCATCTAGCAATCATGACGTCATCTACATGGAAGGGAGAACTCGCCATGGCACGAGGCGCGCCTTCACAAAAGGAACGTCGTTCCGAGGACAACGTGCCAATTAACCACTCCCAATTTCCAATTGTGAAACCCATCCTGATCTTTTCTGCATCACAAAAACTCGAATCTCTGCACGGAAAGCTCGGCAATCCTCCAGCCTTCACACACACACACAAGCAAACGCCCTGTGTATCAACCGCACCACCTTGCCACCTAATTTTTCTCAACCTACTAAGTAACCTGCGCTGCCGTCCACACCATCTTCTCGGTTTGCCCAAACCAAACCCCTCTTCCACAAACCTCGATCCAAAACATGTCGTCACGCATGCTCCTCCGCTCCATCGCCGCCGCCGGCCGTCCCGCCGCCACGGTCTCCAGGAGAGGCCTCGCAACGACCTCGCGGCTGGCACACAAGGAGACGTCCCGTAAGCTCCCCCGTTGATGAAGCCTACCTGTCATTCATACCACCTGCAAGGAAACTAAGGCGCTAAGCCTCGGCCTCACACCCTGCCCTACCAGACAACGACGAGTCCCACGACGTGCACAGGCACAAGGACGATCTCATCAACAAGCACAAGCAGGGCAAGGCCCACTGGAAGGCCGAGCTGGCGTCCGATAGCGAGGAGGCCGTCAAGGCGGACCGCGAGGGCGGCAAGGACCAGCACACAAAGGAGCACATCCAGAGCCTCCAGGAGCGCACCAAGCACCACGCCGAGAAGACGAGCAAATCCGGCACGAGCGACGGTGACGGCATGTGAGGCTGGGGCTGTCTAGGAGATAACCTATTTGGTCACGCAGCTTGACACGCCAATGGCTTCCGCGTCGAGGGAAGCTCTCTGGTGTTTCTTGGTCCTGAGCGAGGGCGCAAACGATAGCTGGTCAGAATGATTATCAATGTGTACGATATGGATGCGATACAGAACCTCGCTCTGGCTTGACATGAGCGGGCGTCCACGAAAAACCTTGCGCCGGTTAAACTCATAAATAACAGCGCGCTGTCATCAAAACATGCGCAGGGTGGTATAATTATGTCAAAGAGCACAAAACAAAACACAATATCTGCGCTTCCTGCCGACCAAAGTGACAAATGCCGCTGGAACTAATATGCAGACTCAGATCCGCATTCGATCAGACATATACCCAAGCCTGTAGCGGACAACTCAAAAAAACCTTGCGAACAAGTGTTACCCGCTTCTCTTAGCGTGCACCGAGCCCGCCTCGAATGCCGCGTGCGCCCCGAGGAGGCCCGCCGCGTGGCCCGCCCCTAGTGGACATGCCGGTACGACCTCCGCGGGCGGCAAAGACGGGTTGATGGGCGGGGATGTCTTCGTCGTCGGAATCGTTGTCGGACTCCGAGATGGACAAATCGTCAAAGCCGTGGTTGTCAACAAACATGCCGCCGTCGGACTCCGAGTCGGTATCCCCGAGCCTGACTACCGTAGGGCCCTTGGGGACAGGAGGCTGGGGAGGAGCAGCCGCCTGCGGCGGGGGGCGGGGCGGCACAGCGACTGGCTTCGCGGCGCTCGGTGCAAGGCTGTGCCGAGGCTCGACGCTATTGGTGGTGGATGTGGTTTGGCTGGGCTTGCGTGACGTCTGCTCTAGCGAGGATGCTTGTCCCTGCGAGGAAGTCTGCTGCCGCGATCGAGGTATGAAGTTGTCATCGTCAACACCACCACTGTCCTCCTTTCGCGGCCTGCCTCGGGGCCGGTGCTTTTCAGGCTGCGCCTCCGGCTGCCCGTCCTTATGTACCCGGGGCGGTCTACCTCGAGGCCGGCGTTCCTTAGGCCGCGCCTTGGGCTCTTCCGGTAGGTGGGTCTGGCTGACGCGAGGGGGCCTACCGCGAGGACGAGGGTTTGGAACTTCGACCTGCTTCTCGGGCTGCTCAGGCTGTTCAGACTGCTTCTCCGGCTGATCCTCGGGCTCCTTGGGCTGATCTTCAGGTTGCTGCTCGACCCCTTGTCCCGCTGTCGGCACGGGGCTCGGCTTCTCCACCTGCACGGAGCTGGATGGTGTTGATACAGACTCGGATCCCTTGCGTGCCTTGATCTTGAACTTCTTTCCTTTGAGCGCCATACGCTCCTTCATGGACAAGAATTTCGGCTCGGCCGAGTGCGCAGGCGTCGGCCGAGCGTCTCGAGACGCCGAATCCGGCGTGTCCATGACGGTCCGCTGCTTCGGTGGTCGCCCTCGCCGCCGAGGCGGGGCCGGGGTGCTGGCTTCTGGATGAGTAGGACCCTGGCTCTCGGGGCCGTCAAGCTCCATGGCAAGTAACTCCGAGATCTCTTCCTCGTTTGCATTGGCATCCGAGTCGTCGGGATCAATAATCCTGTCCAGCCCTTTGCTGGCAAGGAGTGAAGTCCGTGAATGACGGGTCCGAGGTTCTTGCTCCTTTTCAACCGCTGCCGCTAGGCGCACCGGATTCCGTGGTCCTTTGGGCCTCCCAGGGCGACGGCGTGGAGGTTGAGGGGCGCCTTCGCCAGTCAAAGTCCTCAGAGCACCGGCGGCGAGATCTATGGGATCCATGCTATCAACCACATCTCCAGCTTCGGGGCCTTTGGGTTGCTTCGGAACCATGATCTCGTTGAACTCGTCCTCTGGGTTCATTTCCGGCTCCAGGTACGATATTGTCGGTCTGGCGTGGCGGAGAGTCGGCTGATTTGGTTCGTATGGCAGATATTGCCTGTCGATATCATCTTCACCGCCGCCCGGCTCGCCAGGAGCTGCGTCGGGCGGGTCGGCAGCTGTTCCCTCGTCTGCGCCATTTGTGCCCCCCATAGTAACGTCATCCGTCAAAGTCGGGTCCACCATGGCATGATAGAGAGCAGCAACGTCCTCGTCCATCCGGGGCCTCTTGCGCTTGTGCGACCGAGGCCCTATGAAGTCGGGGTCGTTATCGTCCAGGAGCCTAGCCCTCCGCTTGGCCGCCCGGAGCGATTTTTTGAGAAATTCAGACTGCTCCTCCTGCTGCAGATCCTCGGCCGAGAACATCTCGTACTCGTCGAACAGAATCTTATCAGGGCTATCATCCTGTTGGTAGTATGCTAGTCCCAGCATCCTGTCATGACCACCTGTTGGCTCTGGGTAGGCTGACATATCGGCAAAAGCAGACTGGTCTGCAAGATCGGCGAGCGTGGTGTCCTCCGCTCCATGTGCCTGTTGATCCGCTGGGCCACCGGCAACAGGAGCACCGCCCAGGATATTGCTTTGGTCTCCATAACCGTTCGTCGCCGGTGGTTGCACTGCGCCGTCACCGGGTACCGTGGGATCGGCACTTGGCCGACTCGAACTGGCCTTGTCCGCTTCCGCCTGTTCTTTGAGTTTTTGCATGCGACGCGAGTCTTGGCTCCTGCCCTCCTCACCGGTCGCCTTGAGCCAGTTGAGGTTGTGAATGCGGAAGTCAACTAGCAGCTCGATGCTCCTGTCGTCGGCAATCCGCTTGGTATCGTGGCCGAGGAGGGTGTTCTTGGGGGTGTACGGGGTGGTTGTTCCAAGCCTCCGGCAGCTGCCGCAGTTGCAGATCCCAGTGCACCTGGGGCACTTCCACCTCTCGATTGCCATGACATCTTGCGGCATCATATCGAAGGCCCGGTAGAGCGTTCCGTAGCAGTATGCTTCGGTACAGCCCTGGTTCGAGCAGAAGGCAAGGCGGAACGTGTTGTCCTTGTGGCAGCACACGTGGCAGCGGTAGACCTCGCCCTTCTTCTTTTTCCGGCCCTTCTTCTTTTTGACCGGCCGTCCCTCGTCGTCCACCTCGACGTCGGACGGCTCCTGCGCTTCGGGTTCATCAATCTTTGTGATGTCTTTGAATGGACGCCTGCGAAGCTGTTCTTGGCAAATCTGAGCGAGCGACTTTTTGTTCTTCTTCCTCCGTGCAATCTCGAGTGGGAGGGGCGAGTTGTTGATGTCGATGTATCCATCGTCGGTGATGATCATTGTGCGCCAGGTCTCGTAGTTCTCCACCAGCTCGGCCCAGTCCCACTGCTCGCACCAGGTGAGGTTGGAGGTGCAGACGCACGACCGGCCCATGGTGTAGCACTCCATGCAGATATCGTATGTATCCTCATCGCCGTTGACGAGCACCCGAACGCAGTGCTTGCATGTAAGAAAGCGGTTAAAGATGTTCGCGCGGCAGTAGGAGCATGTGATGTTGGAGTCGAACTCGATGAACTCGACGTTGGTCTCCTTGTGCCCAAACATCTCTCCCACCAGGATCTCGGTGAACAGTGAAAACAGCTTCTTAAAATCATGCATCATCTGCTTGGACCTGGCAGAGTTTCGCATAATATCTTGACCAATATCCAACCAGCCCGCGTCCTGATTCTCCTCCAAGCTGCGAATGTCCCTGCAGTACTTTTTCAGACTATAGTAGATTATGGCCTTGTTCTTGTATTGTTCGTCGCGACAGACCAGCCTTGCCTTGGGCAGGGCTTCATGTAGCGCCATCTCCAGCGTCTCGACGGTTGTTCGGTTCCACGCAACCTTCATCGTGCGTGTGCCGCGGTTCCACACCTGATGGGGGGCGAGGGGAGGAACAAGGATGAAGTCTCCGACCCTCTGCTCGACAACATATACGGGGAAGGTCGCCTTCTTCCATGCGTTGATCTGGGCAAAGTGCTTCTCGATCTCGATGTCGTGGCCCAGCATGGAGAGGAAAAACTCCTTGACAACCTCGCGGTCCTTGGTCTCGGTCATGAACCACACCGAGCTTCCGGCCTTTTCGCCGTTTTCGTCAGTGGAGGCCTCTACCATGATGTTCTGGCCCAGACTCGCGCACATCTCGCGGTGAGCAGGTGTGTAGGTGCCTTCGTGGCCGATGTAGCACATGAGGTTCTGGGCGCGCATTTCTTCGGGGAGGGAGCTCATGAGATCGCCGGATGGAGCGATGCTACGGTCCTCAAAAGAATCGGCGTCAGGCTGGCGGCCCCGCTGGTCGATGTTGTCGTTCATGTAAAACACGTTGGCCGGCAGGATCTTTTGCAGACGGTCGTGCCACTCTGGAGGGCAGTCGATATCCTTGAGATACAACCTCTGGCGGCGCTCGTCGCGAAAGTTGGATGGGGTCCACTGATTCGCGAGCTGCTTCATGGAGCGAAGGTAGTGGCCGATGGTCATGCGCATGTCGGACTGCGACCCGATGTCGCGCACCGCCTCCTCCTTCTTGTCGTATGTTGCCTCGAGCCATTGCGCGCTGAAGACGGAGCGAGGCATCCGGTCGTTCCACTTCTCGATGACCAACGGTCTTCCGCCGAGGATGACATGGAGGAGGACGAGCTTTTCGAATCCCTGGGGCCCGAGCCGGTGGATTTTAGCAGCCGGCACGCGCAACACCCATTCGAAGTTTGGCGTGTTCTCGACGAGGGCCTCGAGGTCGAGGTCCGGCGGGATGGGGTCGAATTTGGCCTGTGGGTGCGTGGAGCTCGGCATTTTGCGCGGTGCGCCAGTCACCTGCGCCTACGTTGCGATTCTGCTCGTGGGCGTCGAGGCAAAAGCAGCCGGCGAGGTAGGCATGGAGGCGACACCAGGGCGAGATGCGGTAATGCGCGGGCAATGATGAAAGATAGGTGTTTCGGCGGGGAAGCAAGGATTGGTTCCCGAGCGCGCTCAAAATAATTGAAAGCGCGTCCCTGTCGCAACGGGTAAGTTGAGAGCACAGGCCAATCTACCCGAAAAGTGTTTTGGCCAATCAGGGCATCTCATGCATGCAGCCCTAGTGGAGGAACAGCGGGGCACTTCGCCAGTGAAGGTGCGTTCAAGACGGTGGCTTGAGGCGCCTTAGAAACGGAAATGGTTTAAAAAGGCTCGAGAAGTGACTGAGATGGTGGGTACGATGAATTTATGCTGAGACCGTTCGAGCCATCCAGGGGGTTGGTTATGCTGAGGTATCGTGAAGGTGTTTACACCCAGGTGGGCTCGTCTGACCCTTGACTTGCCTTGTTGCCCTCCTCACTAGCGCCAGGAGAATCTGAGGTAATGTATGCTTAGGTGTTGACCTTACAAGAAGTCCATTAACACACATAAACAAGGTACTTCCGCATGCCTCTGAACGCCTAATGAGAGTCTAGCAACTTACTAAACTTGGCCCCTAGAACCTCTACTCTTTCATCCGGTCACATGGGAGCTGTCCCCGTGCAGCACCGATGATCGCTTCGCCCATCCTGAGGCGGCTTCGGCTGGTCTCATGTTCGTTGACGGGCGCAAATATGGCGGCCAAAGGGGCATCTCGGCCGAGTCTGATGCACAGCGGCACCTTTGGGCTGAGGAATCATAGCCCACGCCCAGTAGGCCTGTCGTGCTATCACGCCTCCAAGACTGCCCTTGCACCACCCCTACCGGTTCTCAACCAGGAGTCTCCGTTGAAATCGCAAGGCCCCGAACCCACGGCCCTAAGCACCGGTGCCCCGGTCCTGGCCCCGGCCCCGCCCAAGTCATGGATTCTGTCGCGCCTCCCGGCCGCATGGGTGCCCTACGGCGAGCTGATCCGGATCGACAAGCCCGCGGGGACCTACTACCTCTTCTTCCCCACGCTGTTCTCGACCCTCATGGCCGCCCCGATGACCACCCCCATGACCGACCCGGGCGCCGTCGTCGGGACTAGCCTCCTCTTCTTCACGGGCGCCCTGGTCATGCGCGGCGCCGGCTGCACCATCAACGACCTCTGGGACCGCAACCTGGACCCCCACGTCGCCCGGACCCGGCTGCGGCCCATCGCGCGCGGCGCCGTCACCCCGCTCCAGGGCCTCGTGTTCACGGGCGCCCAGCTGCTGACGGGCCTGGCCGTCCTGCTCCAGTTCCCGGCGTCCTGCTTCTTCTACGCCGTCCCCAGCCTGGTCCTTGTCGCGGGGTACCCGCTGGCTAAGAGAGTCACGTACTACCCGCAGTTCGTCCTTGGGCTCACCTTTTCCTGGGGCGCGATCATGGGCTTCCCGGCCCTGGGCGTCGACGTGCTGTCCAACGGCTCGGCCCTGGCCGCCATGGGTCTCCTCTACAGCTCGAACGTCGCGTGGACGGTGCTGTACGACATGATCTACGCCCACATGGACATCAAGGATGACGCCAAGGCCGGCATCAAGAGCATCGCGCTGAAGCATGATGCGCAGACGAAGCAGGTTCTTACCGGCCTGGCCGCCGTCCAGATCGCTCTTCTCGCTGGGGCGGGTGCTGCCGCTGGTGCTGGGCCGGCCTTCTTCATCGGCAGCTGCGGAGGCGCCGCTGTCACTCTAGGCCTCATGATCAAGCGAGTGAATCTCAAGAGCGTCAAAGATTGTTGGTGGTGGTTCGTCAATGGTTGTTGGATCACGGGAGGGGCCATTGCAGCTGGCTTGGCCATTGACTATGGCGTTCGCTACACCAAGGACGATGAGGCTGAGAACAAAGTCTCTAGCTGAAAATGGAGACTCGATACTGCCCTCTGTATAGCGTCATAGAGTGGGCAGTTGATGTATACCACGGCCACGAGCTGTCGCCTGTACAATAATATAGACACGATTATAGACGCGATTACGGGGATGACAACATTCGTACCCCAGCCCAAGCCGAAATGCCCGGCCCCGCGGTGCTTTGGCTGGCCCAGGGGTGTCGCGGCAGATGACGGGTTGCTGCTGTACTGCGCTTGGAAAATGATCTTTTTATTCGTAGACCATGTCGGCCAGTGAAGCCGACGACCCTGACCCGGGAGAGAGCAATGCAAACAATCAAAATGACTCCGTGTGCCGACCCGATGACCCTGTTTTCCCCTCGAGTTCATTCGCCGTGCAAGACCTCGATACTCCTTCCAAAATGCGATCAGAGACAGGAGACCGTGACGTTGAGTCGAGACCGCCGTGTCGCCCTGAATCCGTTCGCTGCACAAGTCCTGGATTTGCATCCTTCCACGAAGAGCAGACAGGAGACGTGACCCACGTGGGCCACAACATCACCCTGAACCCATTGTCGTGCATCACCTGAGCCTCCCTCCGTCCAAAGCGAGTAGAGACCTCGACATTGGAGCGAAGACAGCCCCAGCCGATCCCATCCGCCGCTCACGACCTGGGCTTCTCCTTCTTCTCCTTCCACAGCGCGAGCAGGCCGACACCAGAGACCTTGACGACCTTGAAGCGGACACCAGGGATATCACCCTTGGCCTTGCCCTTGCGACCGAATCCGGCCAGGAGGACCTCGTCGTTCTCGTCCACGAAGTTCAGGCAACCGTCGTTGGGCACTGCGCATTGAATCCACATATCAGCCCACCGCACCTCGTCTGCGCCGTCTGGGTCGCGCCGTCGGATTTGCAAGCTGACTCACCGAAAGCCGTAACCTTCTTGCCGTTCTTGATGAGCTGGACACGGACGCACTTCCGGATGGCCGAGTTGGGCTGCTTCGCCTCGACACCAATCTTCTCTGTGACGCCATTCTGGTCAGTTTCTGATCAAGATGTTGGCGACGGTCGAGAAGGCCACTTACCCAGCACTATGCCCTTGGCGTGTGATGAGCCGCCTTTATTTCGTACTGATGTTAGCGACGGTTTTCGTGATTTTGTGGGCGTTGTGGTGGAGGGGCCTGACCGAAGGGGCTGGACTTGAAGGCGGTGCCCAGAGCACGCTTCTTGTAGGCCAGATCAGCCCAGCGCTGCTCGCGGCGGTTGTTGCGCAGCTTGCGCGCCGCATTGAGACCTCTTGGCTGTCCCTTTCCCATTTTGAGAGTGTTCGAATGTCGGCGATTCGGGTCTGGTTGTTGTCGTCGTGGTGTTTCGGGGTGATGATTTTGGTTCTGCAACAAGGTCAAAAAGGCCGAGCAGACGAATTTCTGTTCCTTCCCAAATTTTCGTGTGTGGGCGCGCCCTGCCAGTTGTGGCTAGTGTGGGGTACCAGGTGCGGGACCCATAGCTGACTAACACATGTCTCTCAGGGTACGTACCTACCCGCAGCTTCCCCTGTCGGTTTCTTTCATTGCACTATGGATCCGTTTGCCTCTCCTCTTCAGTAAATCTTCCTGTTCTGCTCCATTTCTCTCCCTGGACTTGGCTTAATATCTACATAGGTCTGATAGGTAGTCTCTTGTCCTTGCTCAATTTCTCTGCCGATGACGGTGTCCTGCACGCCCGCTGCGTTCCCCTCAGCCCCAGCCCCACACGAGACTCGGGATGCTCCTCGCGCCTGATCAGCTCGCGACCTGACAGATTTCGAGAGCAGGCATCGGTTTGCTCACGCCATGCTTTCCATCACCTTCGCGCGGCAGCTATGGATGGCCAGAAAGATCCAGTCACTGAACTAAAGAGAATCATACTCCATTTTGTAAGTAGGCTATCAACTTCGACAGATGAAGTAGGTGATGCAATTCTGGAGGCCTTGCTGAGTGCCGACAAACCCATAATACTTGAAGGATTACGACTGCTTTTATGCTCAAGTGGTCGAGAACAAACATCCTGCGCTAAAATCTCGGCCGCTGGGGATCAAGCAAAAGAGCATCCTCGCCACGTGCAACTATGCCGCAAGGGCTCGCGGCGTCAAGAAGCTCGGCCTCATCTCAGAGGCCAAAAAGTTATGCCCGGACTTGGTCGTGGTTAACGGGGAGGACTTGACACCCTTCCGAGACGTCTCCAAGACTCTCTATCGGGTGCTGAGATCCTCGTGTGGCCACAACCTGAGGGCTGAGCGTCTCGGCCTGGACGAGATATTCTTGGATGTTACCGACATCGTGGCGTACAACCTGCAGCTGCTGAACCCCCATGACTTCGCCCGCTCGTTTTTCTGCCTTTCCGAGACAGATCCCGAGATTGGCTTCGCGTTTGATGCTACAACGTTTGCGGGGTGTGTTGTTGCTCCCGGAAACAGTACCCTCGAAGACGGCACTGCCCCCTTGCCACTCTTTTCCTCCCAACAGGGACTGTCCGCCAGCCGCCTCGCGTCACACCTGGCCTTTTATCTGCGTCAAATGATCGAGAAACAGGGATACACATGCGCCTGCGGTATTGCAACCAATAAAGCCCTTAGCAAGCTGGTCGGGAGTCTGAACAAGCCCCGGAATCAGACCACCCTTTTGGCTCGTAGTCAAGAGGATTTGAGCTCCTTTCTAGACCCGTACCGTCTTCGCAGTGTGCCTGGCATCGGAGGCAGGATGGTTAGCGTGCTGGAAAGCTATGTATCCCACTCGCGGGAAGCCAGCAGCCGAGAAGCTGGCGGTGGCAGACACGGCGCTGCGGCACATCCAAAAAAGGAGAAAGGGGATAACGAGGAGCCCCTGACTGTGGGACAGCTAAGGACCCACCCTGGCATGGGCCCCGAGCTCATAGAGAAGCTCCTCCGCCCATCGGGGATGGAAAGGGGAATAGGCGAGAAGACGTGGGCGCTGCTACACGGCCAGGACCGCTCGGAGGTCAAAGAAGCGAGCGATGTGCCGGCGCAGATTAGCATCGAAGACACCTATGCCAGCGCAGGCTTAAACACTGCTGTCCAGGTAAAGCGGGAGCTTGACAAAATCTCAGCCTCGCTCATCACGCGGATGCGCGCCGACCTGGCCGAGGATACCGGCAGCAGTGGCACCGGCGCAGCACGCACGGCAGGGGCAGATGCCGCTCGGAAGTGGATCGCCGTCCCCAAAACCTTACGCCTCACGACACGACCCAGACACGACGGCTCACTCGAGGGCCGTGAATACAACTACAACCACGGCCGGGCGAGCCGGAGCCAGCCCATCCCTGGCTTCCTGTTGAGTCTCACTCAGCCCGTGGATCAGCTCGCGCAGCGCCTTGTCGAAGAGAGCCTGATGCCTATGTTCCACCGTCTTGCGACCCCTAGACCTGGCGGCGGCGGCTACGATGTTGGACTTCTGAATGTGTGTGTCGCCAACGTAACTATGGCCGCTGGTGACAGCGCTAGCAGCAGTGGCCGCGACATCGCCGCCATGTTCAAGAGGCGCGATGAGTTCCGGCGCGAGTTTACTGTGCTCGACGATGCGCCCGAGGAGGGGCAGCAACCTTCCCCGACAGTATCGACTAGTAGCCCGAAGCCGCTGCCCAACTATGACGAGAACGCCCAGGAGAACGGGCTTCTGGAGATGTCTGTGCTAGGTGACGCCGAAGACGATCTTTTCGAGGGTAACGATGAGCTGGACCTCTGGGATGATCAAGACACCCAGCGCTGCCGGACGTGCGGTCACGCCATACCCACGTTCGCCCTGGAGGCGCACTACAGATACCACCTGCTAGATGATGAATGAATTCACGAATATACGACGCGGTAGGGCCGTGCCGGCCACTGTCAGCGCCCGCGCGCCGGCCGGCCCAGATCCCCAAAACAGTTTTCACCACTATGGCCAAACACACAAATACACACCAGTGGCCAACAACTCGGCCACCATCATGGGCGGCTCGATGGTCCCATATGCCTCGTCCACGTATGTCAGGCAGTGGTGGAGGTAACCGGCAGGGAGGTGGGCTCTCAATGGTCAAGGCAGGCATAGCGAGTTGCAGAATCAAGGCAAAGCCTCGCCGCGGCTGAGCTGATGTGCCAACGTGCTCGCCGCAGGTAGTTCCAGAGCTTAAATCAATGATGGGGGGAAATGATGGATATGTTTCCCCTCGTAAGTGAGCAATCAGATACTTGGGATCGGGGCTCGTGATGAACTTTCTGGGCTGCCAACCTAAACGCAGACACAAACCCCTACCCCATGCCAGTCCGGCGGGAACGTCCGGGGTTCCGACGATGGACTTAAAGTCTTGGGAGGTAGAAGGCAGGTACCTACATGCCTATGCACCTTTCTTGAGCCGTGAAGAGTCTCAGCGAAGCCTGACGGGTTCGATGGTGCTGGCTGGGCTTAGAATTTGGGGCGGTCCGATCACACACTACTGGCCAAGATTGCTGCATGCATGGCCCTCTCAACGTGTCGCTTGTGGAAGGAAGGCATCGAGTTGGGGTTTAGGGGTTCCATTTTACAACAGGCCGTCCCCGCCCTTTTCGTGCAACCCAACCTTGCGTACCCCACCCCTAGGAGAGTATGTCACCTTCTCAGTCCGGCCCGATAACTATCGCCAGCGCATGCTTGGGAAGCCTCACTTTCCGACTTTTCGGACGGGCGAGGGCCATGGACGCAACGGCGCCCCAGCCCAACCAGGCACACTAACACATGCGACAAGAGGTTCCGGAGGGGAGAGAGAGAGAGAGGCCGGGCACCGAGGCAAGGGCCTGGGCCTTGCGCTTCGCTCGCTAGGGCAGCCTAGGCCTGGGGCGTAGTCGCGTATTGGGCACCCTATCCGTGACTCACTCTGCCCTCGGTGTCAACATGGTTCATTTTAGGCGGCCATTCGTCGTCTCATAGGGTGTGTGTTGGCGGCTAATACTGATCCCCCGCAAGCACCTGCCGGCGCTGGCGCTCCCAAGCAGACGTGCGGTGTGGTGAAAGTCGAAACCAGCTTTCCGGGCCTCGCTACTTGACTGCTTCAAGAAAAGAAAGTAGCCTTCGCTTTATTTGTGGGTGATTATTATTTTAGACCCGACAGCAACAATGGAGGAACACCCATAATATGCTTAACAGCAATTTGCCTCGAAAAATAGTCAGTAATACTTGAGTGGCTTCCTACTCATATTCCTTGCGTCTTCGTTGAAATCTAGGCCGGCTTTCGTCCGCTGCTCCGTTGGATTGCGACTGGTGTTCCCATTCTGGTTTCCATGCTAGCAGGCGACTCGTTGCGGAATGTCCGAGTTCGCCCCCGAGTAGGCTACTCGTTGCCGAGTTCGCCCCGAGCGGGTCGTCGCTCTTAGGAGGCCTCCCCGGGCTCTTCGTCCCGGATCTGCTATCGCCCCCCACCCCGTATGTGGTCTAATGTAGCTTAGAAGCCACGACATGCGTTCTACCCCTTATACTATGGCTACTCCTTGCCCTAGCAAGCCAGTCCAGAATCGTCCCGTACTCCCCCCCATCCACGTTGCCGTCGCTTTGCACGAGTACGGTTGCCGCGCACAGCGTCCGCGCCTCCGCATGTGTGTGACCCCCGGGCCAGTATACGGACCGGACGATGAGCGCGGGGGCCACCTCAAAAAAGTACCCATGTTCGCAGTGGACTGGGGGCGGCAGCATGAGCTTTGGGGGTAAGGCTCCGCCGGCTGCGGTGCTGGTGGGTGCGGCCTCTGGGGCTACAGCTTTCGTGCCGGTTGCAAGGTCGAAACAGTGATGCGGCCCAAGCTCCCGCGTTGGGTCGCCCGTTGGCCACTGGACGGTGTAAACGCTGGTGGCAAGCTCGAGAGTGCTCGCGAGCTTTACGGCCGGAGCGACGATGTCGTCGCGAACCGAATCTAGCAAAGATTTGCGTGCCTCTGCCCGCATCGTCTTTTTTGTTGGTTGCGCACTGTTGGGGAGGTCGAACACTGCTGAAAGAACGAGGCACAACTTTTTGGCCACCGTTTTGATATGCTCCTGCGTGTTTTTACGGTCGGGGTTGCTGGCAAATGCGGCAAACGCCTCCTTTTTCCAGTCTTCGCAGTAGGAGTTCTCTGTTGCGGACGGTTTGTTAGTTGAAGATATAATTGTTATGTTTGCAGCGGAGAGACTCTTACCTTTGCGGAGCTCGACTAACAGCCCAAAAGCATCACTCAAGACGTCCATCTCATTCTCGGAGACGAAGCCAAACGGCTTCTTGAAAACCTCCCTGTGCAGAAATTCCATCACAACCGCAATGACATGGTACTCGTCCGCTCCGGCGAGCTGAAGGTGTTTTTTCGCGGCGTCCTTAATTAGATCCTTAAACGCCTCAGCCTGGTCGGGTACGGGGCGACAGCTAAGAAGGCGGCCGCCCTTGAGTGCTTCCAGAACAGGCTTCAAACGGCTGCGGACGAGGTACACGACGGCTTGGTGCAACCTGGTATATGAGCCGATGGCCTCATCCTCGGTCAGGTCCGCGCGTAGCGGCTGCAGCCGGAAAACGTGGTCGCGCGTCGCCTTCAGCTCGTCGTCCTTTGCTTCTAGCTTCTTGAGCGCCGCCTTCAGCTCGTCTTCCTTCGCTTCTAGCTTCTTGTGCGTCGCCTTCAGCTCGTCTTCCACCGCTTCTAGCTTCTTGTGTGTCGTCTCCTGCTCGTCGCCCTCTACCTTTCCCTCGTTCTCCGGCTTCGGCTTATCGTTCTTCACTTTCAGCTCGTCATCCTTCGCCTTCAGTCTGGCGGAAATAGATTCTAGCACGGTGCCGGCAGCATCCGGCTGTTCGGTAAGGTTGGCACTTGGCTGTTTGGTAGGAATGGCATTGGGATCGGCCTGCGGCCGTTCCACATCATCTCGGGTTTTGTGCGGCTCGATGTCCTGAGAGGGTTTGTAGTGGCCGGGAGAGGCCGGGGAGTCTGTCATCGTTGCGCTCGGCTTCTTTGCCGCTCTGGAGCGATAGCAAAGGATCGTGGGGCAAAAGATAGTTTTCCCATGCCGAATGGAGAAAGTTCCGCGGGGATTTCAATCAAAAGTACGTTACTAAATGGAAGGAAGAATAAAAACCCACTGGCAGAAAGCAGTGTGCTTAGCTAGGTACCTAGGTTGCTACCTAGGGTGACCTCGGAATACACTGGGTAAACAGGTGCCAAGCTCGAGCCCAATGTGCCATTTTGCTTGGGCTGTAATGGTTAGCCAAGTGCCTCCTGCAGCCGAGCCCAGCAAGCGACCAGCCAGCCCCTCGATGGCATGTCACGCAATCATTGGTTATAGCCAGTGATGGAAGGTCAGGCGCCCCGGTACTCCCTGTTTCCGATATCTTGCTGCAGCCCAGCGTCAACAGCCAAAGGGAAGCCAATGGCCCCGGGGTAACTAACATGAGGATACCCAAAAGAGCCTCCGAAAAACGGGTTCAAATCGGGCATGGAACCCTCGCCCGAAACAGCCCGGTTTCCCGCAGCTGGATACCAAACACACTGCGTCGATTCCTCCTTTTCTAAAAAGCGAACACCAAACCGAGGAGGTTGCGGGGCATCCTAATAACAGCAGAACAGCATGGGGGGCAATCGAGAGCTCATCGTGGCCATCGACTTTGGCACCACGTTCACGGGGGTATGCTGGATGGAAACGTCCAGGGTGAGTTACGTTAAGGGGTAGCAGGCAGTTAGTCCCACCAACGGCATGCAAAACTGTACTAACACAAGTTCCCGCAGCCGTTCACGCATAACACCATCGGTTTATGGCCGGGCGAGGACGGCACCAAGAAGAGCAGCCCGAAGGTGCCTTCGGAGCTACTAAAGACGGGTGATACCTATCAATGGGGGTTCCAAATCCCTCATCAGACAGCAGCGAGAGAAAAGCTCTTTAAGCTGTATGCTTGTTTTGATAGCCTCAAGTTGATGCAATGACTTTCTAACAGCCGCCGGTTGAAAACCAACAGGAGACTCCATGATGACGACACCCCTCCCGGCGCATCAGAAGCGGAGACACTTACCCGAATCTACCTGGAATGCCTCCATAAGCATGTCTGGGAGACTCTAACAGATCGATTCTCGGCCGAAGTCCTGCGCTCCGTGCCTATTCACTTTGTCATCACGGTCCCAGCGATATGGACGGAATCGGCCAAGATCAAGACCCTGAATGCAGCCCGTGACGCCGGGTTTCGGGGGGATAGAGAGACTCAAGTGGTCTCTGAGCCGGTGAGTTTCCAAGAATTGCTCCTCTGCCCTCGCGTTGGGGAGAGCATGTTTGTGTCGTCAAGCTGCTAAGATTCGCTGGATGCGCCCAGGAAGCCGCTGCAATTTATACGCTGGTCGACAAGAAAGATGCGGCAATGCTTGAGGTTGGCAAGAGATACGTTGTTTGCGACGCCGGCGGCGGCACCGTGGATCTAATCACGTACAAGGTCACTCAAATGCGTGAGCTTATGGTCGAGGAGGTGACCGAGGGCAATGGAGGCAAATGGGGGTCCACGATCCTGAACAAAAGATTCAGGGACTACCTCAAGAACAAGAATCCGACTTACTGGGACGAGGCCAGGCTCTGCGAACCGATGCAGGAGTTCGAAACGGTATGTTGAGCATCTACACCTCACCTTACTCTTGGAACTCAGAGGAGCCCTCCGCTTTGCCCACCAGGGAGGCGGATTAGTGCTAACCGAAATCTTGCAAAACAGTACAAAAAGACGTGGCGCCCGGAGGCGCCGCCGATGGTGCTCGTCGTCGATCGGTCGATAGATCCCGAGCGCCAGTTCGAAGTGCCACAAAAGGACATGACCGAAATAATATTCGAGCCTATCATCCAGCATGTCCTAGACCTGATCCGGGGTCAGATCGAAGCGGCCGGCGATGGGGTTGCGGCGGTGCTGATGGTCGGCGGTTTCAGCGAGAGCAATTACCTGCGCAGACGCGTCCAGGAGGCTGTCGATCACCAAGGCATCGCGGTTCTGCAGCCCGGGAGCCCCTGGACCGCCGTCGTGCGCGGCGCAGCTATGATGGGCCTTCGCAGCGTTGCCCCGCACCTGGGCCAGATCCAGGTCACCAGTCGGGTTGCCAGGCAGAGCTACGGTGTCGAGCTGAGCGTGCCCTTCGACGACAAGGTCCACGATAAGTCCAAGAAGTGAGTATTGTGCAGCTTTCTTCCCTCATGCCAAAGCTCTCTTCCTCTGGGTTGCCGCCGCCGGGGCTTTTTGGCAATGCGCTATTTACTGACATCGTGGGGCTATCCCCTCGTTTAGATACGGAGACAGGGGTGGGTGGAAGGGCCTGGTGAAGACGATGAACTGGTTCATCGTCAAGGTAAGTGTACAGATTCCTTGTCTGCATATACATCAACCATCTTTGAACTAATCGATCAATTTTGACAGGGGAAGTCCTATCCCGAAATCGATGTGGCCAAGTTGGACTTCGTGTACAACATCCCCAAAAGTAAATCGGGGAAGAAGCCGGACAAGGAAATGGTCATATACGGCCACTCGGCAAGCACGCCGCCGCCAGTGTACAAGGACGGGGACACAATCAAGATTGCTCGCCTGAGACTGGACCAGAATCGCGTTTCCCAAGAGGCGCTCAACGAGGTCGGCGTACACTGGACCTGGTTTCATCGGTACCACAAGATCGCAGGAGCCCTCGAGGTCTCCTACGGATCTGCTCTTATTGAGTACACAGTGAAGCTCGCCGGTAGGATAAGTCTTTTACCCTCATCAACAACCGCGTAGCTTGTAACTGAAGCTGACGTGAGCATTCGAGGCTTGCAGGCAAGGTTCACGACGTCATCACGGTACACTACGACGAGGAAGTGTCAAAAGGCGACACAGGATCGGACGTGAGCGTACTCGCTCTATTGGGGGTGGATGAAGACTTGGATAGTCCCGAGTCTCGGTGAATATTAACAATATGCTACACTGGGGGGCAGCTCCCTGGGTCATCAAGAGAGTTACCGCTGTTAATGCAACATAAATGACGATATCATGTAGCAAAAAGAACAAGAAGCAAGTAAATCAAGCCAAGCTCCCTGGGCCGCATGTGGTCTCCAGGGGCTGCCTCGCCGCCGCCGCATGACGCCCCGTGATCATCTCCCGCCTCGTTGCAAATGATGCTATACCAAGAAAAGTATATCGTAACACTAGCTAAGGGAAGCGCTCAATGCCCTGGTTGCACGCTTCCCTCGGCAAGTTCCAAGCCAAAACTCCGCCCCGGCCGTACCGCCAAAAAAAAAAAAAACGCCTGTTGTGCATCGCTGGTACTTCGTGCAGCTCCTTGCCTTGTTCGCGTTTTATTGCTGCTGTTCATGTAGCAGGGGTATCGTCGAGACGAGGATGCATTCTGCCCATCCTCGGTTGCTTTATAGCGCGGCGTGCGCACCGCCCAAAATGTCGGCTAGCTGTACGAACGGGATGCCTGCCTCAGCTCCTCATTCCCACGCATGATCTCCTCGAGCCAGTCGGCAGCCATTGTTAGCATGGCGCTCTTGCTGAAGCCGCCGCCCTTGAGTCCGGGCACCAGGTCGCAGAGGTCGTCAAAACCCTCCTTAATCAATGTCCGTCGCTTCTGCTCGCTCCTAATGTGATTTTCGCGCTTCTGCTCGTCCGTGAGGTTCTCGCGCGGTGGCTTAGCGGCGCCGTTGGCGTTGGACTTGCGGCGCTTGCCCGCTGCAACGTCCGATGTTGGCGTTTCGGCCGAGCTAACGTCTGCCTTGGTTTTCCGTTTCCGGGCGGGCTTGGGCGTTGCGTATTGTGGCTCTTCCTCCTCCTGCTCCAGATCATCGGACTCCTCCTTGGCTTTGCTCTTCCGTCGTTTCCGTGGCGGAGCCGCGGTGTCCGGCTCCGCCTTGACCTGCACAGGAAGGGGCCGTGACGTGGGCTTCAACGGCGTGCCTGGTCGAGTTGCGACAGGGCTCGAGGGGCGCGTGTTGGCGGCGCTGCGGCTGACTTCGAAACACTCGATATACTTGAGACACTCCGTCTCGAGGGCCTCGCCGGTTTCCTTTGTCGAGTTCGGAATAAAGCCGACCTTATTGAAGCTCTGGTCGGAGCCCCAGCGCACCTCGACCGTTGGGGGGTTGTTTGGCCTGGGCGGTGTCGGTGCCGCCTGTCTCACGTCAGTTCGATCGGCGAAGACCATCTCCGGATAGGCACGATCGTGCTCCTCCACTGCGGGGGCCTGGGAGCCTCGCCGGTTCTCTTCTCTGTAGCTGACGATGCCATGATTTTGGTGTTCGACTGGCCCTTCGAGTGATACGCTGCGGCCATATGAGTTGTGGTTATTAGAGGTGCTTCCGTGGCTGTGAGGTCTTTGCATTGAGCTGTTCTGGAGGAGAGTTGCAGCGGCGAGCACGTCGGCGGGGGTGTGCTCCAGCTCGAGCTCGAGATGTGATGGCTGTTGGTGGTGTTGGTGCTGGTGATGGTGTTGTGGCGGTAGGGGTGGCGGCGGGGGAGCCGACTGGATCTGGGGCGGAGGAGGTGGCGGCATCAAGGCCGAGGGGCTCGACAGCGGCTCAAAAGTAACATTGGTGAGGTTTTGGATCGGGGAGCCGAGACCGATGCCGGGATGCTGGCCAAAAGTGGTAGCGGTGCCCATGAACTGCGGAGGCAGACTGAGCCAGTCCTCGCTGAAGTTTAGGCCCTCGCCGAACGAGGTCCCGGCAAAGTCGTTCGAGGTCATGTCCTCGAAGAAGCTGTTGAGGAAGCGGGCATCGTTTTCGTTGAGGAGCGGAGCTCCTGGAGCAGGCTCGGGAGCGTCGAGAAATAGGAATTCCTGGCTCGGATCGAGAGCGTCTGCGGAATGCACGGCAACCTGGTCAGCGGCGGTGGAAATGAGCGAGACACTGGCCGCAGGGAGCGGAGCGCCACTTACATCCGAACGGAAGGTCGGGGTCTGACGGCTGCGTCGAACCCATTCTGGGATGTTGGATGGCCAGCATGGGTGCGAGTTGTCCGTCGGCGTCGCTGCTTCGGGGGCGGTGTCGTCGAGATCAGGAGCGGGCAGGGTAGAGGCTACCGGCGGGCGGGTGCGACAGCAGTCATGGCCCGAGCAGCCTACGCCGGGGAGCGGTTCGAGGGGCTCGTCGCAGGCGGGCTTTGGCGGGAGCCTGGCGGTGATTAGAGGCGTAGCGGGGAGCGGAGATGGAACCGAACGCAGTAGGCGGTGGCAGCGCGGTGGTGGCAGCACAGAAGTGTAGGTCAATATCGCCAGGCGGTGGCTGGTGAGCGTTGTTGGCTTGCTGGTGTTTTTTCGAGGGAGGAGGCAGTAGTGGGGTCTGTGGTGTGTTTCTGGGGCATGTGATAATTAAAATAAAAACAATGCGCAGCTTTGCAACCGCAGCCTGCCAAGCGGGTGACCAAATTATTAGGTATTGTTGTACCCCAGCCAGCCAGCCTAGGCTCAAGCTGCAGAGACGGACATAAAAGGGACAAAGTATTTTAAAAAGTCACCAGTTGTGACTCTTTTGCTTGCCCTTTCCACTTCCCAACTGTTTTTGTCGCTGATTATTCGTACCAGCACGCTGGGCCACGCTGCGGGGGAGCAACAGCACGTCGTATTTATTAATCTGATGGCGACGGCACTTTGAAGAGAGCAAAACACCACGCTTGCACTTTGAAGTCGGCAATGGCAGAGGCACGGAGGTCAGGGGAGAAAATCAGGGGAGAAAATCAGAGGGCTGAAGACACGAGGACGGGCCGTCTTGGGAGCGCATTCGCACGCAAGCCTTGCAGAAAGACCTGGGGTATTTAGATGGGCTGTGGGGAAGGCGACGGGCGACTGACTGACTTGGGCAAGTCTGGCCGCCTCCAACCCATTTAATTTCTTGCGCATCAATGCCTGGAGGACGACAGCTGCTATGACTCGCAGGGATCTGCCTCGAGGGCTGGCTGGGCAGCTACCGAAGCGCCCTCACCATCTGCACCCTGACCGCCCAGCCAGCGCCGGCGATGGGCAAAAGGCGAGCAAAAGACGGCTCTCACAGCGCAGTACGGCATACGCGCGGCGTGTACGCCTTACGTACGGGCAACGGCAGCACGCTTTTAGGGTCTTTTGGCTTGGGGTCTTGGGGTTCCATTGAAAAAGGCCCGCCCCTGCAGTCCAACTTGAATCTTGAAGCCCCATCCGGCTGCAGTCTTGGAAGCTGCGAGGCCCCGGCTTGGGACCAGGCTCCACAGCATCACATGCCAAATCCAGCCGCGTGAGCTCCACCGTGGGCCTCCCGACCTGGGCCCCATTCCAGTCGCGTCCATGATGGCTGCACTTCCCTGCGCGCTGCAATCGAGCGCCTGCTCTGTGCGAGGCGCGCAGCATCGAGCACCATCGATCTTATCTATGGTTGCTTCCGGGCTCTGTTCCTTGGGCAACTACCTCGAGCTTAAGTATAGATGAGCCGCCAGGTTGGGAGGCCTGCTGTGGGAGGTTGCTGAGGTGTGTCACATCACGTGGCGGGAAGGCAGAAAGCCACGAGGTATTGCGACATGATGACATCCATACTTTGCACAGTTGCCCAATTCGGCAAATAAGGCACGCAGCATTATCCAGTGCATGCAGAGCTCGGGCTATCAAGCTGGCCCCAAGTGTTGATTGACACAGTAGCGCGGAGAGGACTCTCTCGCCGAAAGATACCTGCAGTTGTCGTCCAGCTGGACAGGAGAGAGCACATTGCAACATGGGCTGTTTTGTTCGTGTTTCCTTGGTCGAGCTGTCCGGGCAGCTACCAACACCAGGCACTATCCCGACCCGTTCGATTCAGTTAGAGCCCCAAGTCGCTATCGTTGCCCGTACCGGCACCTCGGTCAGAACCCCACACACCCTTTGGCGACCGCATCCATCTCGCTAAGGACCTGCACGTGTGTCTGTATCAGACCTGCGCCAAAAGGGGCGTCCTGCACGCTTGCACGACAAGCCATCCGTCTGTTGTCCACCCAGAAAGGCTCCGATTTCCACCTCCAAACGAACGGCCGTGATTACAACGCGGAGCCAATCGGGCGTTGCTGGGGGCTGTTGACCGTAGCGCGGGTCTAAGCGCATGACGCGCCGCCGCCGCACTTGCTCGCTCGTCTGCACCTGGCCACCCCTCCGTCCGGCTGTTTGATGCGCCACACCCAGCTGTATGACCTGATCTGTCGTTGAGCCCGTCCGTGATTGGCCCGTGGGAGGCAGTCGTCGTCCTTGCCAGCCGGTTGCATCATCCATCCCAACAGCGGGCCCTCCCTAACTAGCATCTCGCCGACGCGTTTGCGCACGTCACACATTAGCCCAGCTTTGCTTTCCCTCCCCTAACACTGCACCGCGCGCCTGGACGCAGCCAATCCCGCCCCAACGTCCGCAAGCTTTCATCAACACTGCCCGGGCTCGTCTCAACCGAACCTCGCCAGATCCCATCCTGTGGCCCTCCTACCTCGCGCTCCCCGCTCTAGCGTCCCACCACCCTGCCTCGCCATCCCGGGGCCGGGCCGACTGCGGTGCCCGACCGACTGTGGCCCCTGGGTTGTCGCAGCCGCCCATCTCGTAGTCTCGAGCTGATGGCGCTCCATGAGGCCCCCAGGGCCCTCAGGGCTCCTGGCAGGGCGGCATGGGACCGCAGCGTGCCGCCGCTGCTGAGGCCTATGCTGCGCGCCTGGGCTCTGGGCTACGGCTCTTCGGTGGCGCCCCGCGTCTTGACGCTGGTCATCCAGACTTTTGCAAGGGGGCGAAATCTCAAGAACACGGCGCAACAGCCCCGGCCTCCCTTTCTCCGGGCCCTTATCCATATCCTATGTGGTGGTCTAGACCCGCAGAGGTTTCCCACCTTCTGCGCACTCCTAGTTGGCGGCACTACGCTACTCCAGGCACGAATCTCTCTGTCCGCAATCTCGCAGTCCTAGGAGCCTAGGCCTTGCTCTAACACCCCGTGTGCCTCCGTAGGTGCCTCTAAGTCGCCTGGTCGACAAGTTACTGCGGGCCTTATCAAAACCGGCCAGGACGAGGTATGCACCTGGAGCCTCTCCGGCCGGACCTCAACACCGCCACCCATGAGGGGGTGCTTATGCACCATGTTTTGACACCCTTCGTTTTCTCATCCAGGATCTCGCGATGGCTTGCAACCTTTGTGGCAGGTTGGTGCAGTCTGAGAGTTCTCCAATCCAAGCATAGCCCAGCCTTCACCGACGTGGCCGCCCCGTCGGCGGAAGCCGGGTCGGCCGTGACGGTGCGCTGGGCTGGGCGCACACTGGATTTGACTCTCTTTGCCGCCACTAGAGCGGTTGATGTTATCGTGGGTGAGGTTTGGTCACAACGAAGAGGCCGGCGAATCGCCGCTGGGAAGTGGACAGCGGTATGGGAGTCAAAAATTAATCCTCAACTTGACTCGAGGCGAATACTGACCAGTCCCACCGATTGTCGCAGGCCGATCGCCTCGTGGAAAGGACTACGGACCCGGCCATCTTCGCGACAGCGTGTGCTGCGATCATGTGGGCCTGGATCTATCTTCCAGATCGTCTTCCCCCGGGATATAACAAATGGATAGGAGCCGCGGCTGCCGTCGATGTGCGGCTTCTCGAGGCGCTCAGGCGATGCAGGAGCGGCGAGCTGCTCTACGGCCAAGACAACGGGCAGGCATCTCTGCTGCAGGCCATGTGCGCTGACTATAAATGGCCGCTCCATTGGGGTGACCCGAGCCAGTCAGTGCCGTTTCCGTGCGAGATGGTACACATGGGCGCGGGGGCTTCGTGCGAGCAGCATGCGCTCAGCCGCTTCTACCGCTCCTGGCGCTGGTCCATGGCGACCTACATGCCCCTGAACCTGCTCATCGTCGCCCGCAACCCGAACCTCCGGTCGCTGGCCCGGGCCGCCGTCTCGGCGTCGCGGTCCTCGGCGTTCCTGGGCACCTTCATCACGCTCTTCTACTACGGCGTCTGCCTCGCCCGCACGAGGCTCGGCCCGTCTCTCCTGGTCCGTGGCGACCGGGACCTGGCGGCGCGGCAGCGCATCGACGGCGGGCTCTGCGTCGGGGTCGGGTGCGCGCTGTGCGGCTGGAGCATCCTGATCGAGCACGCAGGCCGCAGGAAGGACATGGCGCTGTTCGTGGCGCCGCGGGCCCTGGCCACCTTTTTCCCCAGGCGCTACTCGCTCGACAAGCAGTGGAGGGAGACGCTGTTGTTTGCGGCCAGCACTGCTGTCGTCTTCACCTGCGCGCTTGAGAACCAGCCGCGGGTGCGGGGAGTCCTAGGAAACGTCATCGGCTCGGTGCTGAAGGCGTGATTTCCAAAAGAAATTGCCGCCACCTTGTGTGTAATATATATAGATAAAAGGGCTTCGTGTTGCTCTCCAAGCAAAAAGGCTCCCTGTAGATCTGCCGCGATCATATTAAAAGGCTTTGGTAGAATGTTGATGTTTGAGGAGTAAGAAACTCATCATTTGCATCTCACCCAAATCCCAAATCTTTCTCCCCCGCGTTTGAGCACGCACCTCTTCGCGGGGTGTCCAATAAAATGACGGTAATTGGCGAGGCGCGGCAGAGTTTTTCGCTGCAACCCCATGCCTCCATCTAGCCATGACCCCTTGCTACATTACGTAGCCCTCATGCCTCAAGGTCAGGCACCCTGATTATGTCACGGGCAGGCTGCCAGGAGCCAGGAGTGGCTGCCAGCCGTGCCAGCTCACTCGAATTGAGTTAAACTTGGCCTTTTCGGCTGTATGGCACATGCCCATGCGGTCGGGCCCAAGGAGCGGCCTGTCCCGATTAGGAAGTATGCTTGTAAACCTGGACACCCAGGACTCATCACTCGTCTGGCACTGCTCCTGCAACACGACAGCCAGGAGGCAGCGATGTAACGGGTCCTGAGAACCAAGAAGGGCAGATTCCCCTCGCTTATACTAACAATAGATCTCGAATGATTTTTGTCAGGATGCCATTATGCAATGCCTGCAGTTGTCCAAAAGCCCTGCGGCCCTCATGGCAAAGCTTCGGACCCTCTTTCCGTGGCCGATCTCGGCTGGAACAATCCCTGCTTGTCTATTGGTTCGTATATTGAGTGGAGCTCTGCATGCCCGCCAGTGGTTCCCACCCCTCCCCAAAGTGAGCCGCTGAAGCAACTTTTTTTTGAACCTGGACAGTATGACTCGAATGAATCAAGACTATCCCTCTCCCTTCCTCGTCTTTGTCTTTCCTAAAAATCCAACTTTACCTCGAAAGCTGGCCAATTCCCCCTCGCCGCCTTTGACGAGAAGATCCTTCATTGACCCCTCACTCTTCCATCCCATTGACACTAGAACGGACGTCCTCGTGCTACCGCCACTCTCCGCCGCCGCTCCAAAGCACCGCCCTAGCTCCCTCGCCTCCTCGACTACATTCACTTGCTTCATCATGTGTCCCTCGTGCGAGCCCGAGCAGTCCAACGGAGCTGCCAATGGCAGCTCCAACGGCTCCAGTGGCACCAACGGTTCGTCAACATCCCAGGCCAGGCTGGCAGGAAACCTGAGCGAGAGAGCATGTGTCTCACTCCGATGACGGCGTCCGCTAACCAGTCACTTACAATGACGACAGGCTCCCATGCCGGCATGACGGGCATCCAGAGCCGCCACGTCAACCAGCAGCGGAACCCTTACGCCCCCGTCGGCGACTTTCTGTCCAACCTGAACAACTTCAAGATCATTGAGAGCACCCTCCGCGAGGGCGAGCAGTTCGCCAATGCCTTCTTTGACACTGTTAGTGTGCCTGGGTGCTGCTTCAATGCTATGCCCAACATTACTCGATACTGGTGACGCACAGGCGGGACAAATCTGACCAATTCTTGTTCCCGAAACTCAGGCCAAGAAGATCGAGATCGCCAAGGCACTCGACGACTTTGGTGTCGACTACATCGAGCTCACCAGCCCGGCGGCCTCGGAGCAGTCGCGCGCCGACTGTGAGGCGATCTGCAAGCTGGGCCTCAAAGCCAAGATCCTGACTCACATCAGGTGTCACATGGACGATGCTCGCATCGCCGTCGAGACCGGAGGTATGGTGCTGCCGCGCGCTGCCCCGAGACTCGGATAGATGCTAACTGTCACTACAGTTGATGGTGTCGATGTCGTCATTGGCACTTCGTCGTTCCTCATGGAGGTAGGTCCAGAATCGAGCGTCTGTGGCTGGCGTGAAAGTTTCTCGATGCTGAGACTGCTCTCGAACTATAGCACTCGCACGGGAAGGACATGACCTACATCACCAATGCCGCGATCGAGGTCATCAACTTCGTCAAGAGCAAGGGAATTGAGGTCAGGTGTGAGTAATACCCCATGTTCCAAGACCCCAACATGCTCTCACATCAGTAACCACGCTTTTGGTTCTAACACCGGATTCCGCATAGTCTCGTCGGAGGACTCGTTCCGCAGCAACCTCGTCGATCTGCTCAGCATCTATTCGACCGTGGACAAGATTGGAGTCAACCGGGTTGGCATTGCCGACACTGTTGGATGCGCCTCCCCGCGTCAGGGCAAGCTATACCTGCACCCCTTCGCTCTCACGCGCACGTGCATACGCTAATCCTTGTCCTCTTGTAGTGTACGATCTTGTCAAGACCCTGAGGGGAGTCGTCTCATGGTAAGCTGCATCCCTTGTGGAGTCCGTGCTCTAGGGCGCGTCCGATAACGGAGACGCTGACACGCCGACTAGTGATATCGAGACTCATTTCCACAACGATACCGGCTGTGCTATCTCAAATGCCTTCTGTGCTCTTGAGGCGGGCGCCACCCACGTGAGTTAGCTTGTGCGAGATGGTGAATTTTTTGCATGAACGACACATGCTGATTGCGAGTAGATCGACACCAGTGTCCTGGGTATTGGCGAGAGGAATGGCATCACGCCCCTGGGAGGTAGGCGTTTGGATTGCTTCCTTATCTCTAAGCCTCGCCAGTATCCCGCTAATCGTCAACGTGGCTATTAGGTCTCATGGCTCGCATGATTGTCGGCTCTAAGGAGTACGTTCTGAGCAAGTACAAGCTGCACAAGCTCAAGGAGATCGAGGAGCTTGTTGCCGAGGCTGTGCAGGTCAACATCCCCTTCAACAACCCTATCACTGGGTTCTGCGCCTTCACCCACAAGGCCGGAATCCACGCCAAGGCCATCCTGAACAACCCATCAACCTACGAGATTATCGTATGTGATCCTAGACCCAGCTACTTTGGAGTATTGCCATCACTAACTTATTCTTAACAGGACCCGGCGCTGTTCGGAATCACGCGCTATGTGCACTTCGCTAGTCGCCTGACTGGCTGGAACGCCATCAAGAGCAGAGTATCGCAGCTCAACATCGACATGACGGATGAGCAGTGCAAGCAGTGCACGGCCAAGATCAAGCTTCTGGCTGACATCAGGCCAATCGCCATCGACGACGCCGACTCGATCATCCATGCCTTCCACCGCAGCATTGTGGCTGGAAAGCCTATCGAGTCGCTGGGGAGCCTGCTACCCAACATGACTGCTGAGGAGAAGAGTGCGCTTGCCGACATGGAGAACCGCGGTCGAGAGCTCGACATGGCGGATGCGCCCCCGGCCAAGAAGGCCAAGGCCGAGATTGCGGCCTAAGACCAGACATCGCGGACATGATGGTGGAGGCACGATTGCATTTGACACTCGCCGGCTACCACGCCGACGAAGTGGACACACAGGAAAACAAAATGGGTGCCAAAAATAGTGTTTTGGGAAGGTATTTCAAAACAAAAGTATCATACCAGGTTCAGGATTGCGTGGCTTTATTTTGCTTGGTATCTAAATAGCTTAGCTACCGCCATTTGAGATATATGACGATGATTTTACGTTCAGCATCGCGAGGTACCTTCACACTCGGGCCGTAGAAGCATCACATGGGGCAGTGAGGTGAAGACGCTCAGGATGTCACGAGAAACCAGGTAGTCGGGCTTGGCTAAGAATTGACCTTCTGTGAGGGATGAATCGTGCTCGAATTATAGAATGATGACGACCCAGTACTAAATCTCTTATTGTCCCAAGCTACAGAGGGTGCAGGACTGCAGCCAGGAGCTCACGCCGAGTATAAAAACGCAGACCAAGAGGTCGGACCTGACGGTGGAGAAGATCTGGCCGTAGCGCAGGACGGACTCGGCATAGCCCCTGAAGGGGCCCGGCAGGAAGCTGGCGACGGTCCAGACGATGCCCGAGGGCGGGGCCCTGGCGCGGTCGAGGAAGAATCGGGACGTGATGAGGACGGCCTCGGCGGTGGCGAAGCCCCAGAAGAAGAGGTGCCGCCGCCCGGCGTCGTCGCCGTCGAGCAGGTCCGGGATACCGTCGGCGCTGGCGCGGGCGGCGCGGTCGCGGGCCTCGCGCGTGCCGTTGAAGCCGCTGAAGAGCGCCATGTACAGGCCCAGGCCCAGCGCCACGGCCAGGTGGAGCAGCCGCCAGGCGACGGCGTACGTGTCGACAGGCGGTGGGGCCGTTGCCTGTTGTTGAGGGGTGGTGCCGCCGCCGCCCATCATGCCGGGTGGGAACATTCCGGGTCCGCCGCCGGGCATCCCGCCGCCGCCCATCATCTGCGAGAGCAGCTTCATCATGGGGTCCTCGTCGGCGGCGCCTGGCGGGCCAGGGAAGGGTGGGGCACCGCCGGCGCCGGCGCCGGCTCGCGGGTCGAGGCCGAGCATAAGCTGGCGCAGCTGGGCCTCGGACATTTCGGGGGCGGCGGCAGACGGTGGCGTGGGCGGGGCCGGGGACGAGTCGGCGGGCTGCCGCGGGGTGGCGCGCGGGGCGTAGTAGTGCTCCGAGATGTCGACCTCGGCCGGGTCGGCGTGCTCGGCCGTTGCTGCTGCTGCCGGCTGCGCCGCCGCTGCGCTGTCGGACGGCTGCTCTGCTGTCGGCGGCTGTGGGATCGGGTCTGGCCGATAGGGTGTGTTGTTAGCCGCCATACATGGAAAGCGAACGAGCACATCGCGATAAATGTGAGGGGGGTTCCTCAAATCTGTCTTTACCTCTCTGCAGGCCGCCGCCAAGGCCGGTAATCTTGTTCAGCCTCGCGCTGCCACCGGCCTTGATCTTGGCCTCCCTGCGCTCCTTGCGTATCCTCGCCTGCTCCGCCGCCCTGGCGGCCGCGGCGTCCTCGGGCGACGTGGCGACGCCCTCGGTCATGTTTGCGAGCGGCGGGCGGGCCCGAATGTGTGTGCGTGTGGGGGTGTTGTGGGGGTGAAGATTGGTAGTTTCCGCTTCTGACCACCGTGATAGCGCAAAGCTATTTGATTCCTGGACTGGTAAATAAGCTGCTGTTTGGGCGCTGTCCAGGTGGTGCGAGAGGAGAAGGTTTAGGACCGAGCTGTTTGTTCTGTTCGCCTATGAAATGGCTACACCTGTCGTCACGAGAGCGGCCAATAAAGTAGAGTGGGCGCTTGCTCTTATCTTATCTCCAGCTTGAAAGATAGACCAAAAACATGCCACCCTGAGGATTCCATGGCGTATGCTCCCGGATCACCCACGAGTTGTTTATGCATTTGTATATGTATACTTTGGCAAGCCATTGCCATTTGTATCGTAAAATGGTATTTTTCTGAAGCAATTTCTAGGCACTTGTGGGGTATGAAAAGAAAAGTTCCAGGGGGCAGTTTCCTAAGTGAGTGGACACCAAAACGCAAATCCTCACCCCAAAAGCAAATTTCGGGAGCTCTTGCCTCAGCAAGGCGGACTGTAGATCACAACGACACAGCAATAGCAGCGCGGTACTCCTCTCTAACTCGCTTATAACTTACCTTTCAAAGGCCACCGACAGCGGCATTGTCCCACCCTCACCGCCCTTGCCCGACGGACGCTCGCCTTCTGGGAGCTTGCGGTCGAAGTCGTTAAGGAGACACCGCTTCGTCGCGCGCCAGTACGTCTTCCCAATGTTAGAGAGCACTATGTCGCAGTACTCCCCGGCGGCGCGCTGGCGGAACTCCTCATCAGATGCGCAGACATGGCGCAGAGAGCTTAGCGGCTTCCATAGCCCACTGAGGGAGTCGGGGTGGCTCGAAAGCCGGATCAACTCCCTGGTTGATTTGTACCCCTACGTCAACACCGGCACGCCTCCGACATTTCCGACAGGTTGTCCGGTCGGATATATTCCAGCCTATGAGGTAGAGCTGTGGCAACTTGAGAAGCATCGATGCTGATTGCTGTGCTACCGCGGCCGGCTTCGCACGCGGATCCAAGCCGTCGTTGGCACCCGAGTCGGCAGTCGGCATGCCATTGCCCGGGACGTCTCCGGGAGTCGCAGCAACCATATCTTGCCCGTCCTGGCCTTCAAAATAGAGAATGTTGTCGCTCCGTACCGACTTGTGGAGCCAGTTTACCATCTGTAGACTATGAAGCGCCTTGGAGAGTTTCTCTGCCAGCAGCAGCCTCTGGCCGATCTCGCACTTTTTCGTTTTGAGGAGGCCGAAGAGAGTCTTCTCTTGCATCCCACTCCGCGCTTTTCCCGGAATCTCGAAGACGATACCTATCCTCGAGTTCGCCTTGTCGCGCACGACGGCTTCTGGCCGGAGGGTCTGCAGCTTGTGATACGAGGTTGGCATCGTGGAGAAGAGACAGGAGGTTCGCGTGGCGGTAGAAGTGATCCAGGTTCACGGGTTTGCCGTAACGCGTCCACCCGAGCAGGACAGACCGACCGATGCGTTGCGACATGCACCGGACCGGGCTGAAGTCGGTTGTGCCGCTCGGGAAGTCGCCAACATCGAGAATCTGGAGACGAGTTACAGCCACACCGACGGAAGCGGGACCTCCCGTTTGGCATCTCGCCCTTGTTCTTGGCCAAGTCCGTGTCGCGCAGCAAGATATCGTTTCCCCTCTCGAGGTTCAGACGTGGCCATAACTTTGTCTTCGGCGAAGTACTCACCTCTCCCTCGCCTATGATGCCGCCGTAAAGAAGACGGTCTCGGTGCTGCGGCAGAGCGGCTGCCGGTCATGGTCGGTACCACTCGACTACGGGGGCGTAGCGTCCGGCTTCCCGGCTTGCCTTCATGGTGCTGCATTTTACCGCCCTGCCATTTGACATCAGGGTCAGCCGCGTCGCGCCGGCACCTGGCGTCGAGGGCTGGAAGTGGCTGTGGCTGTGCGGCTGGAGCCTCAGCACGCTTTTCAACATGGTGTTCCTCTTCCAGTGGGTGCTGAAGCACTCCTTGCTCATCACACCGTGGGCCCGCTACAGCTCCAGGTTTTTTCAATGGAGGCGGGTTGTGGTGGGGAATTTGATGCTGCTGCTGTGCCTTCTTCTCATTATTGGCGAGTATGTGGTTGTGCCCGCGGTCCTGTGCTCGCGCGTCATGCTGGACGACACATTTTCCAAAGTGCACCTGGCGGGTTTCGTCATACTAGCCTCTCCCACAATTTGTTTTTCGCTTTGGATAGTGCTCATCGTCCTGCAAGCGCTTTTCTCGACGCTGAGTGGCATATTTGTGACTTTAATGGGTCTACAGCTTGAAGCACGCCTTGTAGGGGCGTAGTTGTATAGACATAGTGCGAAGCCTGCAGCGGAAGGCAGGCTGCTCTGTAAGTCAAAAAGCGGGCGGCGCGGGCCTACAGAGATGAACAACGGGCCCGCCTCTAGCTCTGGAGCGTGTCAGCCAAGAGGTTGCTGATGGCGGCGATGATTCTTCCCAGTTGATACCGTCTGTGGCTCTTTGTGAACAGGAGATTTCGTTCACCTCCAGGCAGGATTTCGAGGCCCGAGGCCGGTCCCCCGCGTTCCACTATACGAAGAAGAGAGAGAGAGAGAGAGAGAAGGGGGAAGCCACAATGTGTACAAAAGCTTTACGGGACAGTGGATCTAGCTGGACCAGGAACCAAGCATCACCAGGACACACACGCACACATTTTGCAGAGCCTGGGAACTCCATGGCCTTGTTTGGGAGTGCTTTCTATCCAGGGGGCTTATTCTTGTGGCACTGCGTACTACCGCTTGTTGCTATCGACGCAAATGGTTTTACTCCCTGGCAAAGGCAGGCTAGCATCGCATCGACAGCCTCACGCGAAACCCAGAAGGTCTGGGAAGCCACCTGCTCTCGACAGTCTAGTCACCCTCGGTGAGCTCCATCCAGTAGGGGGCCAGCCAAATTCCTTCTACTCCTTGTCCGAGGAATACCTACTTACTGATCGTGACGAACCCATCTCGCAAGGGTGGCACACCGCCCACCACGCTTGATGCATGTTCTATACCCGAGCAACTGGCATCATTGGGCCGTTATTCCCTGTGTTCTCAAGTACCAGCAGCCCAATGCGAGTCCCAGGTCACGCACTGCCGTCAATCCTCCGACAAGATCGGCGAGCCATATCGACAGGCACTATCACATCAAAACTAGCGGCAAAGAGGATGTGGACAAGAACTATCGCGTCGATGACTAGCAGTAACAAGAAATGGGGCAAACTAGCTTGCTTCCATCACTTCCTTTCGGGGCTGGGGCGACGTGGGGCGTCTTCAGCCTTCTTCTCCTCCTCCTTTCCCCACGCCTCCTCCCTCTGCATCCGCCGCGCCTCCTCCTCCCACTCGGCGATCTCCTTCTTACTCTTAGCGATAGCCCGCCCCAGGACCTCGATAGTTTTCCTATTTTCCCTGACCGAGTCCGTGATAGACTCGGGCTCTCTCCTCTCGTCCCTCGAGATGGCCGATTTGCGGGCGCTTTGCGACAGGGCCGTCTGGTCCGACGGCGGCACGCTCGCGACCAGGCTCTCCATCGTCTCGAACCTCTCCTTTTGCTCCTCGAGCCGCCTGATCCTGTCCTGGGCTCCCTTCTTCAGCTCGCTGAGCTGGCGGAGCCGCTGCTCGTTCATGGTCATTATGCCCACTTGGGGTATGTGTGCCAGCGTCGGTCAGGAGCAAAGGTGGGGGTTCTTAGTAGGCAGGTACGAGTCTGGGGATTTTGCAAATATTGGATTGGGTGTTCTGGGGAAAGAGGGAAAGAAGGAGAACCGGCGAGGGGGAAAGGCAAATAAATACAGGGAGACGGCATGTCGGAGCAGAGGATGCGAGGTTAGAGGGCATCTGCGAGAATCAGCAGCACGCACACAATCAACCACGCTGTATCATGGCGCGTTGGCCGGCCGGGGAGGGAGCAGGCCAATACAAACCATATTGTTCGTAGCGAATTCGCGTTGAAAGCCCGGTCGAGACAGCCCGGCGCCTCGTCCATGTACCCGCGATATTACTATATGGACAGACTACTATTTTTTGAGCCTGGGACGGGAAAGCGCAACTTCCCCCATTCGCCGAACACAGTCAAAACAATGGCCATGACAGTCTCGTGGGAGGGAAAATGCGTGACGTGGAGCCGCGGGCAGCGTCTGGCCGTCGCTGTAACCTGGTGGAGCAAGCTGTCTCACCAAAGCACATTGGACATGCCGGGGGTGACGACAGTCTCGCAGATCACTCTTCTCAGACTTGGTCCGGAGTGAGTGGCGTCCTACCTGCTGCAGTCACTGCCTGTTTCTTCATGTCACTTGTCGTGGACCATGATCTTGCTTAGCTATCCGCCGCCATCCTGCCGTCCGGCTGGAAAGGGAATAGAACATAAAAGTATCGAGGAAATTAGTGAGGTTGCATAGATGGATTGGTCTCTAGGCGTTGCCCTGTGTCGCCTTGTGTATTTAAAGTCGCAGTGAGCGCTTCCTTAGAAAAACAAGAAAAGGGATGCCATAGACAAGAAAACACTAATGGCTAGCAAGAAAATGCCATCTTTCAAGCAAACCAAAATGGTTTAACTCTGCTACAAGCTCTACGTCTTGACGTAATCACATGTACTCCTCTCTCGCCTTTTCGATTCTGCCCGCTCTATAAGAACCGCTCCCCTAAAAGAACCACCAGTCCGACAAAAACCTGCCGCCTGCTTTTGAATCCCACCTGGCCTGTGCCGCTTCCAAGTACAGTCCCAAAATACCCGCCACTCGCTGGCTCGCCGATGAGTCTGGGTGATTCGAAACCCGTCCATCAACACGAGGCATTATGAGTGTTTATGACAGGGGGTTTAGGGAGTAGCCTTGCTCATGCTAATGAGACGCTTGATGCCGACCTATGAGGACATCCATCAGTAACCATTTCTACGGTTCTCATTATTGAAGGGGTGTCAATCATTCTCACCATCCATTGTCCGCACTCGTCAGTCTTCTCCGTCTGGATCTGGACCTGAAGACGGTGCGCGCCGTCGTAGTCCTTGGACTCAATGGCTGCAGCGATCTGGGCCAGCTGACCAATGGTCTCCGGCCTGATGAGCTCTTCGTTGTTCAGATGGTCAAACAGGATGTTGAGACGCTTCTGCGTATCCTTGACCTGCGGCGCAAAAGATGCGGGCGCCTTGGCGGCCACGCGCTGCATGTCACGGCTGAAGATGTCCACCAGCGGCTGCGCAGCGGCAGGGATATGTGACCTGTCCCCTGCGGGGTGCTTCGCTTTTGGAGGTGCCCCAGCACGCGGGGGAGGTGGCGTAGGTGTGCTCGCAGCACCCGGCGGGGGTCCAGCGTTGGCGCCCGGGGGCGGCCCCACGGGCGGAGGACCACCCTGAGGCATCCCCGCGTTGTACGGCGATGGTGCATACCCCGCCTGGTGGCCAGGAGGAGCCGCTGAGGGCTGCTGCGGCGCGGGAGCATACGGGTTGGCAGGAGGAGGTCTGTTCATGGCTGGAGGGGGAAGCGCTGAGTTGCCTGCCGGCGCTCCGTATTGTGGCTGCTGAGCTGCCGGGGCCGGCGCATACCTGTTCGACGGCGGCGCCGTCGAGGCGGCAGCGCTATACGGAGATGCGGTGCGGGGAGGGTGCGCATGCATCGCCATGCCAGGGCCAGCCGGAGGCGGCGCATAGGACGACGTGGCCGTCGAAGGTGGCCTGTTGAGCGCGTGGGCAGATGGCGGCGAGCTGACAAGAGGCGAGGTGACGCGGGGAGGGGCGGCGCCCGCCTTGGGTGGCGGAGGTGGAGGCGTGGCGGCACCCCTTTGGTCGAGGTAAGGGCTCTGCGGCGGCGGCGGCAGAACCTGGCCCTGCTGCTGGCCGCCAAAGGGAGCCGTGACAGGCGCGACGCTCGGCGTCGACCGACGAGGCGGGGGAGCCTTGGTGACCATGGGGACGTCGTTCCATGTACCCACGTCCTTGACAATCCTGGGCGGCGCGCCCGCCGATGGCGTCGCGTTCCGCGGAGGAGGCGCCCCGTAGGCAGGCTGCGGCTGCCCGTAGCCCACCGCTGGCGGTGCGTATCCCCCACCTGTCTGCTGGGCTGGCGCGTAGGCTGAAGTCTGCTGTGGTGCGTATGCCGAATTTTGCTGGGGCGGTGCGTACGCCGAGTTTGGCTGGTAGGGGGAGGCTCCAGAAGGCGCGTACGGGGATGCCGAAGGAGCATAGAGGTTGGCTGCCGGTGCCGCCGGTGTGGGGGTGCCGTACGGGGTTTGCGATGGAGCTGGCCCTGGGGCGCCGTAAGGGTTCTGCGGCGCAGCCGGCTGGGGAGGCTGGTATCCAACAGGGGCCTGCCTCGACGAGGCGCGGGCTGCCGGGGCCTGCGCCCTGGCGGCAGCGGGCTTGGCCTGAGATTGGCCCGTGGCAAGTTGCAGCCTGGTCCTCGCAACCTCGGCCGCAGGGTACGCTGCGGGCACAAGGGAGAGATATCTCTGTGCCACAGCCAGCTGGCCATGAGCTGCCACGATGTCTGCGTACTCGGTGTACTTGTCGTACAGAGCCGCCAGCTTCCAGTCCGACGTCTTGCTCGTCTCCGAGTCCTCAAACTTAGTGACCTGGCGGAACACCGTGACCTTCTCGATTAGCTGCTGCAGGGCCCGGGCGTGGACTGAAAAGGTGTTGTCGCCCGACTCCTCCTTGACTTCAGCCTGCTCACTCTCCTCCAGTGCGGCAATCCAGATGTCAACGACCTTCTCGAGCTTCGAGCCGACCAGGTAGCAGAAAGACGCGTCCTGGTGGGACCCCGACTCGAAGATGCGGTCACCCAGCGCCTCGCACAGGTCAGGAAACTCCTCGGGCTTGGCGAATGTGCACAGCGTCGCCATCGTCTCCTTCCAGTCGGCAAGATCTGCGTTGTATACGACGTCCCACAGGTTCTGGTTGATGACCGATCCGAGCAGGCGCAGGTAGCTGGGCGTGCCCTTCTTCTGGCCGATATAGGCCGTCTGTACCTGATCCACGAGCTCTTTCCCGCCGCAGTTGGCAATCAGGAACGCATCCGCAATGCGGTCTGCCTTGATGCAGATTTCAACAGCTTTGGTGAAGTTTCCAAGCATGATTGCCTTGGTGACCGAGTCCTCAAGGGACGTGTTACCCTCGCGCAGTAGATGGAAAGGACTCTCCGTCTTGGCGCCCTTGGTGGCAGCCAGACCGGCCAAGAAGTCGTCTCCCTCGGCTCCGTCGGCAAAAAAGGTGGACAGGCGGTTCTTCTTGTGCCTCTTGAATGACTCCTTGGGAGCCGGGGCGGCCGTCTCGTCCGCGTCCTCGACTGCGTCTTCACCCTGGCTCTCTGGAGCCGCGTCCTCCTCCTCCTCTTCGACAGACAATCCCAGGTACTCGATAACCTGCTTACGCGGGTTCTCAGCAACCAGCGTCTCCATAAGCTTCCAATCTGCCGTCTCCTGCTCCGTCTTGGCCTCCTCGCGGTGTGACTCGCAGATGGCCTTGAGATCACCCGCTTTCAGTGCCTCCTCGAACTTCTCGGTAGCGGTGCCGACCTCAGAGTCCACGGCAAAGTGCGATATGGTGACCTCCGACGACCTGGGTTGGCCGGGAGCAGTCTGCTTCGCCTTGTAAACCACAACCTTGCCGCCGAATCCGAACGAGGCGCCGATTGGGCGCTGGTACCAGGTGGGGGCCTTGGTCAGAGTAAAAGAGGCCCCCTGAGGCTGCGTCTGAGCCTTGGTGAAGAAATCCTCGCCGTCCAGGTTGTTCTGGGCAGCCGCCTGGGTCGCCGTGGGGTTGGTGTTCTGGAGGGTCTGGATTGCGATCTTGCCGTCGAACGAGGCGGTGGCCGAAAGGTTGGGGTTGCTGGGGTTGAAACGGGTGAGGAAGGTCCAGTTGGTGACTTCGGGGAACTCGCCGTATCGTTCACCGGTCTGTGGGTTCCAGACGATGGTCCTGTTGTCCTTGCCACAAGAAATAAGGATATCGCTGTCCTGCTGGCACCAGGACACGGACAGCACGCCCTGCTCGTGCCCCTGAAGAGTACGCTCGGGCGCATTGGAGTTGCGCAGATCCCAGAGGAAGATGACGGGCATGGTGTCGTCGGGAGTGGCCGTCAGAAGCTTGGTCGAGTTGTTGGGGTCCCAAGCAATGGCGCTAACGGCCTTGCGGCTGTTGTTCAGCGTCAGTGACGCCTTCTTCGTCTTCAGATCCCAGACCGTGACAAAGCCGCCCGAGCCGCCAGTGGCTAAAATATGCGGAACCTTCCTGTTCCAGGCGACACACTCGAGATCCTGGGCGGCGGCGGTCCCAAGGCGAAACGGGTTGGATATGTCGTTGACATCGTATATAAACAGCTCCCCCTTGGCGCCAGCGGTGGCCAATATTTGGGGTCTCAGAGGGTTGAACTGCAGCGACTTGATGGCGCCCGTGTGCTTGGTGGTGCGTGAGATGTGGGCATCGTCGTCGCCGTCGATCAGCCCCTCGGCGTCCCATAGGTCCAGCGAGCCGTTCTCGAGCGCACCAGCAATGATGCCGTATGGGTAGTCCTCGTTCGGCGGACCCCATGCGATGTCAAAGAACCTGCGGCGGACGGTGTCAGCGGACCGAGAGAATCGCATCATGGGAAGCAAGCAGCAGCCCGGCCAAGCAGCACCCATTCATACCTCGAGTCCGCGCTAATGCTAGCAATGGGCTGGAGCTCCAGGCCCTGCTGCTCGTCTTCCAGCTTCAAATCCCAGAGCTCAAGCTTGGTCTCATCCGAGAAGTCGGCGTCGACGGCGCCGGCGCGGGTTCCTGTGACCAGCAAGGGCCTGGCGGTTCCCTGAGACCAGGCAAAGGCCGCAGTCCGCGGTATCTCCCTCAGCTTAACCATGGCGGCAAGGTCGTATGCGCCGGAAAATCCGTGATTGGGCTGCAGAGAGGTTGGCGGCGGGCAACACTGGGTGCGCCGCTAGACTCAAGATGCGAAAAGGCGGGTTGGGCCAGCCGTTGCCCGATTTCGGCTAGGGTTACTTGGATGGGTGGATGGGTGTATGGATGGGAGCGCGGGCCGCTCTGTAAGGGGGAGGAATGTCGGCAAAGAGAAACTGGCTTGTTGTGAAGAAGACGACGGCGGGTGAGGTCGCCAGGTCGCCAGAGGTGGTTGTAAGAGGGCGAGGCCAATGGATGGTGGGCAATGTGTCCAGTGGGCAGCAACCCCACTGTGCCGCCGGTCCGTGCCCTCTCCTGATAGGCTGGCGACACGGCGCGCCTGGGGTGTGAACAAACTCCGGTGAGCTTGCAGCCACTGCTTCAATGAGATACTCATTGGTATAATTTTCCAACAGCAGCGCCGCTCCCGACAGCGTCCAAAATGACGGACTCGACCCGTTGGAAGGCCACCCTCTATGTGGGCGGCCTCTCCAATCTTGTCACCGCTGCCACGATCCACGATGCGTTCATCCCTTTTGGCGAGATCGCCGACGTGAAGCTACCCAAGAACGACAACCCCAAGTCTGCCGAAACCCACAGGGGCTTCGCCTATGTCGAGTTCGAGGACGCCGACGACGCCAAGGAGGCCATGGACAACATGGACCAGGCCGAGCTCTTTGGCCGCATCATAAAAGTCCACGCCGCCAAACCGCCCAAGAGCACTCAGGAGGGGGGGCTTGGGAGCAGGACAGCCGTGTGGGAACAGGTACGTGCTCTGATTTAGCGAGACCCTGATTTTCTGCCACCAGTCCGTGACACGGAGCACTGATCCGCGACTATAGGAGGGATGGATCGCGCAAAATGCCGTCGGTGACGAAGACCGGCTTCAAGATCCATCGAATGGGGTTGAACCTGAAGCACTTGTCGATGACCCAATGCAAGGTCTCGAGGGTCTTGATGTTGCAGGTCCACGCGCCGAGTAACGGACTCGGGGCATTCTACTTTTCTTGTACTGCATAGCAAAGGCGTTGGATTGGCGTTTTTAGTGTGCCGGGAACGGATTCACATTGAACAGGCACTTGAACTCGGGGCATGCCTCTGATATGCCACCTATATGTATTGCCAACCAAGACGGGTGATATGAAAACGGCAACAAATCTTCACGAACAGGCGCAAATACCCGGCGCGCGGGGCAAAGCAACACGTTGAAGCCTGTCCTCACTCCCAAGTCTCCCGGGCGGTGCCTACATCCTGTGCTGCACGTTTCTTGCCGATCTCACATCCTCCTCCCTTAGTGCGAAGCCTCCTTCTTCTCCTCCGAGTGCTGGTCCGAGTGGTCCGAGTGGTGAGCGCCCTCGTGCTTATCGGCGGCGCGGTTCTGGCGCTTCAGGCGGATGGTCCTGTCGGTCATGAAGTGTCGTAGGCTGGAGTAGCCGGCGGCCAGTAGGGCAAAACCAACGACGACACCTGCGGGCGCATCAGTCAGCAGAACGTCCTAGGCATGCGCGCCCGCACCACTTGGCCCAGAGAACCTGATAAGCCGGCCTCTAGACACACATACCGAGAGGGAACAGCTCCGGGGGGATCTTCTTCAGGCGGCGAAGACGCTGCGAGACGGTGTGGGCTGCGCGCGGTGGAAAAGTTAAATCGTAAGCCATTGGCCTTTCATGTTCAAACGGTGCTCGACAATAAGGCGCTTCGTCAAGAGGCCATCGCGGGGCTAAGTGGCCGGGTATTTGCCATACCGGCTTGCTCCTCCTTCTGTGGGAACTGTTAGCATCTGATCGTCCCAATCACCCGTCGTCATCGCCATCTAGAAAATGAGGGGCCGTACGGGAACCGGGCGCATGAGCCGGCGCGTCGGCTGGAACATGCGGAGCGACTGCGAGGGATGCATCTTGCAGGGCTGTTACGGAATGGAGAGGCGGATTGACGACGAATTGAGGCAACAATTTCCTGCGCCCTCACTTGCTGCGGTCGGGTCGATGGAGGTAAGTTTCGGGTCCAAGCAAGTCTTGATGGGGTGATGTGTGGGTCGCCAGAAAGGAAAGCCACACCCGGCTACCGGCCCAGCCACGCAGGGCCACAGAAGGAACCCTTAGCCAGAGCAACCAAAACAACGACACCAAAGGCTACTACCTCCAATTCTTGTTCAGGACCCTTTGCGGCGAGCGCCACAGAGGCAAGGGTTTCCCTCCACCAACAACAGAGACGTCACCAGCGCCACCGTCGGCCTAGGACGGGACTGGTGGTAGGCCCGCCTCCAGCCCCGCAATGTGACTGCGGATCACCTTCTCCTTTTCCTCCGCCTCCGCCTCGGCGGCGCCAGTACCAGCGGCAGAAACGGCAGCCGCCGGGTTATCGAAGCGGGGTTAGATGGCTGAATCGGCCGCGACGGGCCACGGGCACCCACTCCCTCCTGCCGCGCGTACTGGCAGAGCCCTGCCTGCGGGCGGTATTGTTTGCGGGGCACCTGGGTCATTGGTTTGTTCCTCACAAAATGAACGTCCCACCCCTTTTTTACCACCAAGGATATCACAGGGCTGTAGTTGTAGCTTGGTTTCGAGGCTCTGGCAACCCCTAAAGTTATCATATCTCCTGGTCTCATTTACCCTGCCCGGCTCCGCGCCTGTCGGCCGTCTTACCCCTAACCGTCTCGATGTCGACTTATGTGTTTCACTCCTCTTGAATTGTTAAGCCCACCTCCTACCGGCGACGCACTTCTTTTCCACCCACCAAAAGGTCCCGAGCCGGCCCTGGTGACAGCCTCCGAAACCGATGAAGCTCGAGCGAACATCTAGCGCACTCTCGAGCTGTTGTTATCCAAGAGCCAGCATGAGCATTCGGCTTCAAGGAGTCGGCCTTTGTTTTGCCTTTGAAACTTGCCTGACTGGGCTCCCGCCAGTAGGATGGTTTAGACTAGCGAAACAAATGTCTGCCTGTTTGGGTTTCTGGCGTTAGACGGTCTTCAGCTGGTTGATGTTGTGAATGCTTAAACCAGCAGGTTCTTTCATTGCAACGTTTGACTGATTCAAATCTACGAAGAAAAAGATAGCATGCTGATTTTGAGGAGTTATCTTTGAGCTCGCAGGATGGGGTTTGAATGAAGCCCTGTACTTCTCTAAGCCCTCTTATACGAGGTATTGGACTGTACTGGTGATGGGGGTCAACAAGCTATCACCTTCTCCTCCAAGTTTAGCATGCTATAAACTTGACCTCATGGATTGAGTTGAAGCAAAACTCGGTTGGTGTGGCCTCAGGTGGGCATGTTTGCCCATGACCTTCTCCTCCATGTAAAATAACAGGACAAGACCAAGGCCAATAAGCGGATGATTCAATGAAGTACATATGTACTTGCGGAACCAGAGCGGCAGAGTGGCAGAGCGGCAGAGTAAAAGTTTACATGTTCTATCTACGCCAGCAGGATTCACGTTACCCTTCCACGGTCTGGACAAAAAAGTCCGGACCGCAATTTTTTTCCCCACCTAAACTCTACCTCTCCCAACACAATTGCACCAGCACCAAAGCCAAACAACATGCCCGCGCCGCATTCTACACCTAAAAAAAAACACGCGTTCAAGGGATTTGTGATTATCTTAATGCAAAAAGCATTACTTATAGCTACAATAACGTTTTTCGCTTTTTATAAATGCAAAGGGTAAAATAATTGCAGATT
>NW_008804546.1:4943734-5128828 GCF_000145635.1 Gaeumannomyces tritici R3-111a-1 | reverse complement strand
GTATGTGACTCTTCACTCATCACTTCACTTCCACACACGGCATTTGCTACGCCCTGCATAAAACCAAGCCAAACACACCATCCATCACCTCCCCTCTTTGGCCCGGCAAACACCAACAAAATCGACGGGGACGCCGCCATCCCCGCCGCCTCGCAATCAAACCTCCATAGCTGCTTGCCTGCCTCACCCCCTAGCTTGCTCAATCCCCACACACAACAGCCATGGCTTCGAGCCAACATGGCGCCGGCTCGTCAGGGCAGCAGCAGCAACAGCGCTCGGCGGCGGCGGCGACGACAACACAAACGATGACGGAGATGGTACCCACACCGCCGTCGGCCGCGACGCCTATCCTGCGCCTGCGCGGCGCCCCCACCTCGACGGGCCGGTCGGTGCAGTGGGCCGAGGGCGTGGTCGACAACGAGGGGCTGGGGCGCAAGTCGTCCAAGGGTATGTTTGTTTGTTTACTTGCCTAACCTGTCTCCCCCCTCTACCCACTGTTTTCCTGAGTGTAGCTGACAAAATACGCCTCCTCCCTCCCAAAACAAAAAGTCTGCTGCATCTACCACGGCCCCCGCGGCGTCGACTCGTCCAGCGACGAGTCCTCGTCGGACTCCGACTCCGACTCGGACACCGACTCGGACGACTCAACGCGCGGCAACAGGAGCCAGGCAGTCGGCGGCGGCGGCGGCGGCGGTGGGAAGGGGAAGAAGAAGAAGCCGACGCGCCGCCACGCCCACAGGCACACGGACGACTGCGGCCACGGCCGCGGGAGGGACGACGGCGACGGGGGCGGCCAGGCGCGCCGCCCCCACAGGAAGCCCAGCCCTAACGCCTACGAGAAGGTGCCCAAGCCAAGGCCGCGCGCTGATGGCGGCGGTGGCGGTGGCGGTGGCGGTGGCCCAGCGCCTGCGAGGACATGAGAGAGGACTGGAAGCGTGCGGGCGGGCGGCGGATCATGTGCAGCCCAACGCATTCCCATCTTCCCCATCTGATGCCGCCCGCGTGGCAGCCATCGTTCATGTTGGTTTCCGCGGCGGTTCTCCAAGGTGCGCGGTTTGGAGGCATGGAGTTTCCCTGTACCACCCTTTGTATCACGAGACACGGCCCAGTAGATAGATATACCCCTGTTTTTGTTTCTTCCTTCTTCTTCGCCTTGACCCTATCATTCTTCTTCTCTCTCTTCTGCTTCTTTTTGGAAGCAACCAGAGGAAAACCCGCCCAGCCAAACAGAGCGACGCATCGGCGGCCAAGACAGCATGTAAGGACACTGTTGAGAGTATGATGCCTACATCTGAAATGCAACATCACTCTTGCCGATAGTGACGCAGCAGCCAGAGGAAAATATGCATTGATTGTTTTAGTCTAGAGAGAGAAGAAAAAACACTAGATCCGGGCCGCCCGTTTGTTCATACCTCTGCCAATGTCCATGCTCATCCAATGTGGCGGGAAGGCGTTTATGATGCTAATATGATGATCTCCCTCCCTCCATTTACTCCGGAAAAGAACCCCCTCCATTTTCCCTTGCCTTTACATGATGTGCCATCTGTAACAACCTGACTTATTACACTCGAGGGATGGAGAGCGTATGGCCTGACAACTAGGTGGCCACAAGCACCTCCGAGAATGGCGCGTGGCTGCGTACCTGTTGGCCACATGTCCCTCTCCCATGTTCTATCACCATCACCCACCGCCGTCGTCACTTCCCTTTATGTGCATCTCGGCCATTAAACAAAGCCACAAGGGCAGTGGATTGCCTCTTTCACAACAGCCTGGAGGGATGACAATTGGGGGGTTCACTATAACCAAAAAAAAAAAAAAAAAAGAACTTTCCAACATTAAGAGCAGGGTGATTGCGGACCAGGCCATGGCGATTTGGGAAAAGTGTGAAGACGAGGAAAGCAAAGGCAAAAGCATTCAGGCAGAAAACAAATGACCTTGGCTTCAACTTCAACAAACAACAAGACTAGCCAGGGCTCTGGGGAGTCGCGCTCAATGTGCTGGGGACTTGTTTCCGGATCAAACCCCGACTGCCACGCTGCTCTGACCTCGGCACACCCTGGATGGCCCGTGGTTCCTTCATCAGCGAAGGGTCGAGCCTCGTGGGGATCCGGGTGACGACGGATCGGTAGTCGCCGGGAAACTTGGCAATGGGCAGCGGCACCGACGCCGTCCGCCAGATATGGTCTGTCGTGTCTCCCAGATAGCCTATGGAAATCCTGGGTGCCCCAAGAAGGTGGCCCGCGCCAGACGCCACATGGGACGCCCGAATCATGGACAGGCGCGAGAGCGAGCCGAGAGCCGGACGGCCGCGCGCCTTCTTTGCAAGTATGATCTCGTCAAAGAGCCTGATCTCAGGATTGCTGGGAGGTATGCGCTCCCGCTCGTGGATGAACTCGTTGAACGCTACAGGAACGGAGGATATCCAATGTCAGCCGACGAACCATAACGTCGCCACACAAGCACGAGCTTGAGACTTACCTTGAGTTTCCCTCATCATCACTATGTACTCCTGTTGCTCGTGTGGCAGGCTCCTGATGAAACCCTGCATGTCAAAGGCGGACAGCTGGCCGTTGGCCTTCTGTTCCCTGCTCGGCCGGAGGAGATACTTGCGGTACGTATACAGCAGGCTGGCCTGACACCTGACGAAGGCGGCGCGCACCCGGTCGGCGTCGAAGGCGGCAGGGCAGACTAGACAGGCCACCGAAAGGCAGCGGCCGTGCGAGACACAGTTGCAACCCGCGCACTTGAACAGATCCTCGCCCTCGCAGCGGTCCTCGCAAATGTCACACGTCGGGCTCGCCTCACTGGGGGCCCAGTTGAAGCAGTGGCCCTCAACCCAGATGGTGGTATCGGTGCTATGCACAGGCTGCATGAGCATCTGCGGCATGACCGTCGACGCCGCCAACGTCGACTGTGCGTACGTGGACGGCGCATACCCACCATACGACGACTGCGAGTCTATCGAGATGGCCGAGATGGAAAGGCTCTGAGCGTGTCCGTTGAGTATGGGGAGGCTGGGCTTGTGCAGCGGGCCGCGCCCGAGGTCCACGCCGAACGAGGAGCTGCGCCGCGACTTCTCGTCAAAGTGCGTCGACCGCTTCTCGCGCAGCACCGCCGAGCCGGCAAACCCGGAGTCGCTCCTCGACACAGGCGTCGTGGGCATGGGCGGGAAGTGTGTCGACACGGGAGAGAGCGACGATGGCGGACTGTTTTTGCTGGATCTGGCCGTTCCCGGCGGCTCCGCCTTGGACAGCTCGTTCTTGGAATGCACAAACGCGTTGAACAGCGGTGGCCGGTGCGGCGACAACGGGTCGGCGTCGCCAAACGCTGCCGAGTTTTGAGACACACATTTGTTGAGGCTGGATTTGGGCGGAGTCGAGTTGAAGAGCGAGGGGTTCTCGGCCGAGAATCCGTCGTACGGAAACGACTCGACGGCATAAGGCGGAGGCCCCTGGTTCACGCCGTACCTCAACGCGTGCGGAGCGGCGGCTTGGAGCAGCGACATGAGCTTGCGGCGGTTCTGTCGCGGCAAGCGGATCGGCTGCGCCGTGGCATCGACCGTGTCCCTGTCCAGGTCGACCAGGACGTAGTCATCGTCAGGAAGGACGATGTTCTCGTACCTCTTTTCTATCCCGATAATGTAGGGGCAGGGCGCGTCGAGAGCCTGCAGCAGGCGGGCCGGGAGGACGGGGATGAAGACGCTGGCCCACTTGAGCGGGTAGAGAAGGTTGGCGATGGCGTGGCAGGCGAGGTGGAGCATGGCCGTGTGGGAGGAGATGAAGATGATGCGCGACTCGGACATGGCATACTCGAACACGGCCACGACGTTCTCGAGCGAGAGGCAACGGAAGAGAGCATACAGGTCTGTGCTCCGCGAGCCCGGCAGCTCGTTTATGGCCTCGTTGCGGGCAAACATGCGGAGCTCCCGCACCCCCAGCTCGACCTGCGTCTTGGAGCTGGTGGGGCTGAAGGCCTCAGTGCATAGGTTGACCACGTAACGCTCCAATGGCTGCCAGCGCCCGACGCGGGGGGAGCTTGGTGGCACCCGCAACAGCGCACCGTCCGTCATGGGCACAATGATGGCCCGCAACCACTCCTTCCAGAAGCCCATCTTGGTTACGTCACGGCCCAGGATGCCGTACGCCCGAGGCGTCCACAGCCCGCTCTCTCCGGCCGTGAGCCCATCGATCTTGGAGGCGGCGCCGTGTCTCAAAGGCCGCAACATCTCCGCCATCAGCGCGATCTTTTCCTCGACCACGCTGATCTCCTCATCCAGAGACTCACGATCCGAAGACCCCGACGGCGCGCCGGGCAGCTCGGCGAGAAGCTGCGAAAGATGCGCACGCTCCGCGGCCAGTCGGTTGCCCAGGCTCGCCGCCAACTCGCGCTCCTCGTTGGACATGTGGCTCCGCCGCCACTGTTCGCACTTTTTCTCGATCTGCTCGGCAATGTCGACCTTGACCGCGGTCCAAACGATGATGGAAATGCCGTAGATTTTGCTGTTGTCCTCAGCCGTCATGGTGAAGCCGTGCCATGTGGACCGTGGGCGCTCGTCCGAAGACACGACTTGGATGTCGTTGGGGAAGGCGAACATGGGGACGTAGTCTGGGAAGCGGCCCCTGCGTACCACCTCGTCGGACGCGTCCTTGGGCGGGTACCTGTCCAGCAACGTCGGCTCAAATCGGCGCTTCAGGGGGTGCATGTCTGGGTCGGTGTTGAGAGGCTCGGGTGGCGGGATGACCGAGTTGTAGTTGCTGAGACGCTTTGCTGTGCGGATCGATGCGGCTGTTGGGTTTCGAGTTGGCTTGTCAGCTCCCAGTTGCGTCCGTTTCGCTTCTTTCGATCCCTGTCCAGTTGCTGCTTACCTTGAGGCCTCGGCGTGAGAGACTGCTTCCTCACACTGTTCATGTCCCTAAAACTCATTTTGCGTCGGATACTACCCTTGATGCTCTTGAGTGGGCTCATTTTCCCGCTTTCTATGGCGTCCTCGGCCTTGATCCGCTCGGCCCGCGTGTTCACCATGGGTGGCCGCGTCTGCAGCTTGGCTCCGGCGCTGAAGCTCAAGTCATCGAGAAAGTTCTCGCGCTCTGAGGCGAACTTGAACAGGGCCTTGTCGAAGTCGAAGTCGTACCCGGAGTTGCGGCGTTCTCCTGGCGGAGAAAAAAGCCCGACACCATTGCCGTTGGAGGTGCCGTTGAGATTGGGGGTTGTGTTGGAGCTAGGGGCGGCGTTGCCATTGCCGTTGCTGTTGCTCTCCGTGTTCCTGCTGCCGTTGCTGCTGTTCCCGATACCGTTGCTAGTGCCGAAGCTAAGGCTCAGGTTGAATGTGGGCGACAAAGGGCTGCCGGCTACAGGGCGGATAGTCGCGCTGCTTCTGTTGCTTTTTGTGAAGCCGGCGTCGTTGTTGTCGTCTAGGGGCGAGAACTCCATGGCGAAGCAATCGAACATGCTCTTGGAGAGCCTGGTGCCGCCCGAGTTCTGGCGCGAGTGGCGGGCGGCGGCGGGCCGGCTCGTCGTGGGCGGATTCGCCGCCTCGCTGGCCGACTCGGCCTCGCCATCCTCGGTTATGGTCTCATCGACGGTGGGCGGCTGGATCGTGGCCTGGGGGGCCGGGGCATCGCCGTAGGAGATGGACTCGATGCCGGCGATCCAGAAGTAGTCGGCGAGAGGGGTTGACGAGCCCTCCATGTCAACGCATCTGGCCCGTTGCCCGTCCCTTTTATCGGTGGCCCGCGGCGGGAAGGAGCAGAGGCAGAAAAGAAGGCGGGTGTCGGGTGCCTCTCGCTCTCAGAGGGCGCGCTGTTGCCCCCTCCGGCGTTGAATCGGAGCCGTGGTGGTGACCCTCCACTGCCGGAGAGCTTTCGTCGTTTCTTTTCGTCCAGATGTGGAGGTAGGTCTCAGGCCAGGCACCGTGGTTGGCTGGCGGCTGGTCAGTGTTGTCTGTCGCTTATCCCCGCGCCCCTTTTTTCCTGCTTCCTTCTTTCTTCGATTTGGCCACTGAGCAGCGTGTTTGTCTTGCTTGCTTTTTTATTCGCGTTCGAGTCGAGACTGGCCGCCCTGTGCCGTCCCTAGTCGAGGAAATGCCCAATTCTGATTCGCAGTGGCTGGGGGTGGTTGTTTTTTTCTCCCTCCTTCTTCGGCTGGTGTTGCAGCGGGAAGAGGATGGAGGGTCGAGGCGTGACTCCCACCTTGGATCTCTCGTCGTTTTCTGAAGCCGTTACGGCGCAGCCAAGTGGCGAGGGGAAGGAGGCGACAAATGGGAGTTTCCGCGGCGGCGCTGGTCGAGAGATGGTTTGACTAGGTCAGGGCGAGCGGCTAACCAAGTCAGCTGCAGGACTAGCTCGACAGGACGAGATAGCAGCGTCTGTGGAGATGGCAGTACTAGTGTGCAAAATCCGGGCTGGACGTTCTGGTTTCCCAGGCCTTGTGACGGAGAGGTACCGAGCTGGCAAGCATCGGCGGTGGAGGGGAAAAGACAGGGCAGGGGTGGCCCAACACGAGGCGGGCGGGCACAAGAAGAAGTGGAGGCTAAGTGACAAGTGACAGACGCGGGTGCTGGGAGTGGACAATACTAGGAATCGCGTCTTGCATACATATGACAGGCACACGGTCTAGCTGCCCTGCAGGAGACGCAGGAGACAGCGCTGGCAATCTAATGGATTGACGTGCGCTCGTGGATAGGCCCTCGATAGGTCCTCAATAGGCCGTCAATGCTACCTGGGTACGTACCTCTACCGCCCTGAGGATACAACCACAATTCTCGCTGGCCTGTGAAAAAGGTGACTGACGTGACTCTCAATCGTGTCGTCACGTCTTTTGCGACTAGCGTGCGTTTTGTTGCAGCAAACCGATGATGCATAGATAGGTATTTGCAGGCACATACCCACATAGATACATTTGTGTGCGAACGACTTATCCTGTGCAAAATTGCCCCCTGACGCCAGTGATATCAGACCATGGGCAAGCATGGGATGACAAGCAAAGGGACTCGCGGTGGCGGTGAGCCTAAAACAGGCACGCTGGGCGGCCGGCCTACACATAAATCTCCCGCTGCATGCGCGTAGGCCGCAATGCTGTCTGTGCCCCGGCCGGTCAAGGTTGGGCGTCTGTCTTCGAAACCACGGGCCAGGCGGGCAAACGGTCTTCTCCGGTCTCAAGGCATCCATGTCCCGCATGAGGTACCTGGCCAGCCTGGCTGGTGATGGCTCTCTGTGCAATCAGAAATAGGGGCCGGCCAGCACCAGCCAGCACTGGCACACGCTAACTTCTGCGCCCTAGGGCGTGCCTAGATGCACGCGGCAGGGATGGGCTGCCGCCCACAGGTCCCAGAAAACCAGAGCGAGACTGTCCCGAAAACAGTCTAGCCGTGGTGCCGTGGCAGCATGATAGACGATCCCTCTAGACGATCAAGCCAACAGACCCGGCTCGTATCTGGCTGTGCACATCCGTGAGCATAGCCGGGCCTATCCCTCAAAATTAAGGGCGGGCCAGATTGGCCGCCGATTCAGTGCGATTCTCCTCGATAGGTTCCTGGCCCATCCCCAGATCGCAGGTCCATGTCACATTCACACACATCCAACTCACTCACTCTTCCACTCACCCACACCAGACTCAATCAGATGTCTCTCCGCTTTCCATCTCTAAATTCGAGATTGGTTTGGCGGCAAAGTGCGTTTGCCACCGTCGCGTCAGGTTTGGGGTCCTCTCTCCCCCAGGGTCGATGCCTGTGCTGTGCCCCAGCCCGTGCACCCGCCCAACGTATTGTTCCGAAAATGCAACAGCGCAAGGATGGCCAAGGGGCAGAATTGTGTCCTTGGTTGGGGCCAGGGGCTGGCCGAGAACACCGTCCATCACATGTACGAACGGGTTGGGTGGCTGGGAAAACGGCAAACGGTAAAACGGCAAAACAACAAGACTGAAGAAAAAAAAGATTGCAATGAGAAATCTCGCCCGGGTAGGCGAAGCCGTTGGTCTCCATGCTACAGAGTAGACTGCTGCAGTGCCACCCCATGTGCAGTTGGCCTTTGTTTCCACGTCCCAACAGAAAGCACTGGACAGGAGGCGCACTCTTGTTTCCCTCTGGCACATAGCCGACGGGCGGCTGCGCTTCCTATTCGGCTGCGGGCATTTCTCTCTCACAATCGGGCTTGTCGGCGCGGCAAACAACCGGACCTTTGTTTCCGTCCAGCTCGTATCCCCTATGCCATGCCTACACGAGACCCCCCTCTTCTTAGATCGGAAGGTGGCAGGGCTCCGTCCGGGGTCGCGTCCCCGCCGAAGCCCGCCTCCCCCAGCGGCCCTTCCCAAGTGGACGCCGACGCCGGGCCGTTTTGGTGCGACTCGGGGCAAGAAGCAGCATGTAAATCGTCTGGATGGAGAGCAGGTAGCCGGCCCATCCATGCATCTTGCGAGTTGGCCTCTCGCTTTTGTGTCGCTCCAGCAAAGAGTTCATTAAGTAATACGGCTTGTGCAGAGATGCGCCATGTCAAAGAATTGGCCAGAGGGGAGAAGCTATGACGCCATAATATACAACCCCAATCTTTTTCCACACCAGCCGGGACGTCCAGGCCGTCGTCCCGGGCGGAATATGCCCGTGGGTGAACATGGAGGTGTGACCCACCAACGTGCGTGTGGATAAGGGAGGAGGGAAGAGCTGTCATTAAAACTCACGTTGCGACAGCGTGGAACCGCAGCTCAGTCAAAGAGCCCACCGACTTCGGCGCCGCCTGGGTGCTCGGTGAACGAGGCAAAGAAACCAACAACGAGGGTTGTTCTCTTGAGTGTTCACAGTACGAAGAGCTCCCCAAGCTCGGGCTATTCCTCACAGCATCTAGTAGATGCTCCACGGCATCTCGGTCACCCCGAGCTGAATATAGAGCTAACAGGTCGCCAAAAATCGTAACTGCGTTGGCCAGTCTGTCCATGAATTCAGGAGGAGGCCTCGGGTCACTCCCATGAACCTATCCCGGTGGCGAGCCGGACGGTAACGGCGAAGCGCAGAGCTAACACAGCTGCATCGCTGGTGCGAACGGTACCTCCCTCACCTTATCTATAGCCCCGCCCGCTCGCTCATTCGGTTCTGTTCGTCGGCCGTGTCGTAGACTGATCCAGCACATCAACGTCGCGCTTGCAGGATGTTGAAACATATCCCCAAGGCCCAGGCATGGGCCAGTATCCTCTCACGCGCGATAAGCGATAAAGATACATGTAATAACAAGCTGGTGCTTACCAGCTGTATATAACTTCCATCTCACGCTTGCAAATATAACTGGCAGTATTTCCACAAAGTACAGAGATACTCTACCTGGCTTGGATATAGGCAAAGCCATAGCTAGCCAGAGCTTACTGCGTCTGGATTTTTGCTACTTGTTACGCCCCCATACAGCCCCTTTCGACGCCCCCGGGTGTGGGTCCCTTCTTGCTGGCGCCTCTCACAAACCTCGGAGCACCAACCTTCCTAAGCTCTAAGAATCCAGAAGAATTTTGCTCACACATGTACTATGCTTCTGTTCATATTCCATTCCAGACATGAGGACAAGATCTACCCATCAACGCCCTCTGTCCGGGTATACAGACCTTGACCCAAGCAGCACCACTGGTTCGACAATATCGCACCTGGCGCCTCGCTTGCCGCTCAACGGTCATGTCTTGTAGTGCATTCGAGCGAGCCAAGCCAGAGTACAATGAAACCATTGGCCACGCCCAGAAAACTATGGTTAGCCACCCGAGTGCGAAGCTGAGCAAGGCAACCAATCGGCCTTTGATAGTCTTGTTGAGTGTAAGACTGGCAGCAAAGCCGGGCGTACATGGCTGCACAGGGCATTTGCTACGGCTTTTTTCTTAAATGGCTCCTTTCCTGCTCGCTCGGTTTCCTGCTTGTCTGCGATCCCTTGATCCAATTCCTTCCCCCAAAAGAGAAACATCCCCTGGCTATCTATGTAGACTCCCCTTCCCATAATCGACCAGGAACCCGCCGAGTACATATCAGAAACAACAACCGGCTGCAATAATGTCTCACGGCACCGTAGGCTACTTTCACTGCGCCTACACGTACGAGGCCCCGTATACCGACCAGTCCGGGAAGCGCGTTTTGCTGCCAAGCCCGACCTACCGCAGCGCCTTTTACTCTCCGGCCAAGAAGGATCACCAGGGGCAGAACGAGTGGTTCAAGGACAAGTTCCTGCCGGCCGCGGAGGCGCACATCAAGAAGAACTACTATGGCGACGTGGACAGGAACAACAAGGGGCGAACCTACGAGCGGTACAACCAGAAGTACATGGTCCACGAGCTCAAGTTCTGCGAGAAGCTGCCGGTTCACCACGAAGGAAGGTTCAAGGGTCAGCCGTACGGGACGCAGATCTGAACGCCGTCTGGGGGGAGCAGGTCAGTCACGGAAAAAATGCCATGTATAGCAAAAGTGAGTCCCAGCACTTGAGCTCTGCCAATGGCGGCAGCCATAGGTGCAGCTACGGGTCGAAGCAGATTCAGTAACGAAACGAGTATCCCTAGATCACCCGAACTGAAATGAGCCTATCTGTATTCTCGGCAACATGGTAGCATTTCCTGATCTGAACAGATAATCCCAAAGATTTTCTCAACCCCTTCTTCTCCTCCACACGTATGGCTTCCACTTGGTCTCGCACCGCTCCAACAGCTGTTTTCCGCAGCCCAGCCCACACTCGCCCTTAGGCGCGAGACCTTCGTTATGTCCTTGCCGACGACCTTGTCGTCGGGTAGGGTCCTCCCCCAGGGGATTACGTAGGCGCCTGAATCGGCCAGGGTCAAGCCGGGCGACAGGTCCGCGTATAGCTCCGTGTAGTCGTCGTAGACGGGACTCGTACAGTGCCATCCTGCCCGCGGGCTGCCCGGGTCGAGGGCGAAGAAGGCGGCGGCTGTGGGGATGCCTTGCCGCCGATCTCGGCTTTTTCTTTGGAGCACGGCGCCATATAGGCGACGGCGCCGGTGTCATATAGGATCCTGCATAGCTCAAAGCCGGCGCCCGAGTTGCCGACCGTGATGATGCGGACTCGGCCCGTCTAGGAACCAGGAGGAGCCTGGGCCGCGGTGAACACGGGTTTTGGCGGGCACGTGAGTGAGCGTGTGGCAGAGGCCCAGCCGTTTGAATGGTACCTTGGTGGCGTATTCTTTTCCCGCGCATGTGGTGCGGTGGCGGAACACGTCTAAGGGAGCTCCAGGGAAAGCTGACAACACCCAGGTAAAGGAGAAGGGGAAGGATGCGGCTAGGAGCATGATGGCAGACAAAAAAACGACGCCAAGGCGGAATCTAGCAGCATCTTCATGGTCCTAGATTCTGTGTGCCTTTGAAATCTCTGATTGGCCATCCATATATGTTACAGCTCGCCATCCAGGAGCAGAGGCCTTTTTGCAACTTCGGCTGTCGTGCAAGGACAGCAGCTCGAGCAGCCTTTGTATCTGACAGTCGTTATCAAAGAGCTGGTGTTTTAACCCTTTCTTTCTGTGCTTTCCATCACTCCCAGTATACCTTTTTAACCTTCCTCACTTCATCCTGGCCGACGTGGAAAAGAGCCCTTGGTGAGATGAGCAAACCGTTCTCCGACATCATGCAATGGGCAGTAATGCTGCGGACAAGTGACCTTCTCACCGCATAACCACGATCTTTCTTGTAATCCTACTCGAACCCGCCACCAGGACCTGTTGTTCGACTTCAAGACGGGCTACTTTGCGGCCTACCGCGGCAGCCTCGGCTGACCTGCTGCGCAAAGTCTTGGGCGCCTACACACAACAGCATCAGACAGGAGCAACAGCAGCGGGCGGCAGCGGCAGCCAGCAGCAGGAATGGGTATCTCTGCTGGCATCCGGCCCCAATAACGAAGCAACACGAAGGCAAGAGGCTTCGGCTTGGAACCGCCTGGCACATCATCTTCAAGCAACAAATGAGTGTCGAGCTTGTTGCGCCTACAACTATGCAAACGACTGTGTTTGAGTGCAAATGAAGGATAAACATCTTATGCGTACCGCCTGGTTTCCATTTGTGATTCCATCATTCTTTTTTTTCATCGACGTTCACTTGACCCCGCTTCCTTTTTCGTATGTATCTGCCCAGCCGCCGTGCTGCAGCGGCGATCCCTTTTTGACGGCCCGTCTGGCCCTCTTGGCTTCCGCCAGGATCATGGGGCGGCAGCACCCGGTCGCCAGAACTCCTGGGACGTGCATATCGCCCGTCATTTCTTCATCTCGGGTAATTATCTGAAATGTTTTGTGTTTGCACCTCCCCGACGAACAGATGTATAGTGTACATAGGGGATAGCTGGTGGGACACGAGACGGCTCATTGCATGCCATCTGTGTGTTTAGGGGCTAGACGATGAACCTGGTGCCCAGCTTTCCCGTCGATAGGAACCCCCTGTTTCCCATCTCGCCCCTCCACCCGACCCCCAGGATCCCGAATATCACCTTCCCGTCGACCAGGCTGGCCGGTGTCGGGGTCCCGTGGACCACGAAGCAGATTTGCTCAATCTCGGACGGGTGGAGCACGGGCTTTTGGCCCCCGGCCGCCTCCCAGTTGCAGTCGGTGTAGGTCAGCCCGGGTTCGAGGTCCAGCACGGCGCGCTCCAGCTGGATCGGGTCCTCGCCGCAGTTCTCCAGCTGCGCCTCGAGCACCCACCGGCGCGCGGGGGTGGTGAGCTCCTTCTCCGTGGCGGCGGCGACGGCACCGGTCGGCAGCGCGCTGACCTTGGTGCGCACAATCAACGACGGCTTGCAGACGAACTGGTACAGCTTCCGGAACGTGCGGGTGCGCCCGCTCGTGTCGGTGGCCTCGTAGTAGCTGACAGTGACGGCGAGCACGTGGTTGCCCTCGTCCTTGAGGTCGAAGCTCACCACCTTCTGGAGCGTCCCGCCGGGCTCCAGGTCGACCCCTCCGGCCCCGCCCGTGCCCGTCCTCCCGCCCGCGTGGTCCGGGCCGAGGTCGAGTTTGGTCACGTTTGCCGACGCGGGCGTCTTCATCTCGGCCTCGATGCGCACATCGCGCACCTGCTTCGCCCTGGCCGGCGGAGCCCCCGGCGGCGCCACGGGGGCGTCATGGTTCGCACACAGGGTGCAGCTGAACGTCTCTCCAACGTAGGCGGACCCGAACGATGGCGGCAGATTCAGGATGGGGCTCAAGATGAAGGGGTCCGAGTTGGTGCCGTCCTCTGAGCTGTAAGCCAGGGACGCCGGCGCCGAGGCCTCGCCCGCCGTCTGGGCCCCGAGGGGAGACTTCACTGGATACTGGGGAACGAGAGATGGGCGGGATAAGCTAGCATGCCGTGTAAGTATCCTGTACCTTGATAGCCGTGGACGCGAGCACATGTGGAGCGCAGCGGTCCGACATACCGGAGCACTTTTAGCGATATAGAATGCGGCTCCTTGACAGCATCTGAGGGATATCGTTGGTGGCTCATCACGACACTCGAGGCACTAGAATCCCTGAAACCTCTTGCTCAGAGCCCTCCGGAGGGAACGGGGCGGATATTGGCCAGGGCAGGTTAACTGTGTTTCTCCCCGAACATTAACTGTTAGCCCAAGCTAAACAACGTGGGCCACATTCCGTGCGTGCGGCGGCGGACGAGGGGTAGGTTCTTTGGCCTGTGATTCCCACCTGGCACTACAAATAGCCTCTTGGAACACGGTCGCGGGGTCAGTAAATCACGCTGCCCGCCTCTGTCTTCGCGTGCGCCCTTTGCCAAGTCAAATTGGGTTGTGTTTACTGCTGGTATGGGTTGAGGCTGGGCTGCCGTTGATTGAGGAGAAAGGTGAATTTCCACGCTGCCCACAGCACTAGAGGTTCAATGCGCGAGGGTTTCGCTGTCTACAGCGGGTCAGCTTCAGTTGGGCTCCAATGCCTAGGGTGGCGCACGAGGCCAGCCAGACTTAAATATTGAGCAAACATTACCTCAACTGCATGGTTCACGTAAAACAACAATCAAGAAAAAAAATATGGAACACCGAGGATTCCCCAATGGTCACTACTAGTTCGGCCCTCATATATTTTAGTACTGGGAGATTTTAAGAGCAAATGGGATCCAGGCCTCCAGAAACGGAGGGTTTCACCTCCAAAAACGGATGCCTTTGCTTCCCTTTTAGCCAAGCGTTCCCTTACCGTTTATTTTCGCATTTGCACCGAATCGTGCGCATTCCGCCACCGTAGCTAAGCTGCTAAAGGCGGCGCAATTGGCCCTGGTGCCTGCGGAAACCTGATTTGATACTACGCAGCCTTTGGGAAATATCCGCGGTAAAGGCGGTAGCTTGTCGTCGAGACAAATTGCAGTTTTTTTTTTTTTTGAAAAGGCAGCACTGAAATTCTACACCCCGGCTCGGGAAGGCAGGCAGCTAATTTTAGCTTTTATAGTACACGCGGGAATGGTAACGGGCCCCGGAGCGTAATTTTTTTTGCTGCTTTACGGTTTTTCGACAAGCAATGCGTATTTCAAATCGGTTAAAAGCGTACATCGATAAACCCCGGAAGCTCGACGCCGCCGTTACCCGAAAAACGGGGATGCTGTTAACTTTCCATTTGTTATAGCGTGGCGTGCTTTTGCGTGCATTGCAGCCTTATTTCGATCGCAGCGTTGGGCATAAAAAATCCATAAGCGATCCAAACCGTTGGTTTGGATTGTTTTCGCTTTTGGTTTATATGCAAGTTTTTAATATACCGTAACATTATCGTTTGCGTGTTCGGTAATTTTATGCCGAAAAATAACTTGTTTGCAATGCAAATTGGGGAACGTAAAGTTAGCGTATTTGCAAATTAGCAACGAATATAATTAATATTAATTAACATAAAACGGATATAAAGCGGGCAAATTACAAGCCGTACAATAAATATCCAACATAAACATTTTTAATAATTTTTTTGCATGCTTCCGCTTAATATCCTTTTTATGCCGTTTTTATAGCTTATTCGATGTTATTTTTACATTTTCTTTTATATTGCCCTTTATGCCTTTTCTATGCTCCTTTCCATGCTTTTTATTGTTACGGTGGTTGGATAAAAGGAAACCCTTCCTAAACCACAATGCTAAAATAACCAAAACTGCCACTTAATTTTTAAAAAGGTTATTATACGTTTAACGCACACAAAAGTTTAAGTTACAAATTTACGGAAAGCACGCCCCGCATTGCGCGTATATCATTTAGGCTTTTTCGTTTTGCTATTGTAACGTTAGCTATATAATCCAATTTGTATTATTAAAATTATCCAAATTAAAAATATATCCCGTATAAATGTATATGCTAAATATGCATATTAATTAAAAGAATAAATGTACCGCTTAAAATGGTGCTGGTTAAAGGCTTGGATACATTTTTTGGTAATATACAAATTCCAAAATAAATAGCCTTTTTCGCCGCATAAAATGGGCTAAATGGATGGGTTAATAAGCTTAAAGCTTTTGGCCCATTGTTATATTACTTGGCGCAATTTTCCATGGCTATTTTATCGGCTTGCTAAATGCCGTGCTGCTATTTGGGCCTTGGATTGAAATTGTGCCGAGCCGCGGCCGGCAGGGCGGTGGCGGCTGCGGCATTGGCAGCCGCTTTGGCGGTTGCTGCTTCCAACCCTTAAATTGCAATTACGTCGTTGTAACGGTAGCGTTTGGAAATGGAAGCGTATCGAGCAGTCGTGGCTTGTCGTATCGTTTGTTAATTTAACGCTGCGAAAAGTGCAATTTCGCCACGAAAAGTATTAATTTGTTAATTACATAACGGATTTCAATTTTATATCCTTAATTGGCGGTTAATAAATAGCATTGGGCAAAGCAACCAAGTATGTATCGCGGAAGCTTTTAACGCGGCGTCCGTTTTTTCGCCCGATTTAAAAGTTTTAAGCGCCGAAACGTGCGCACCCCAGCCCAATCCTTAAAAGGGCTTGGTTGGGCTAGCCGGACCGGCGGCAGCCAACGAAACAGGCCGTACCGGATGGGCATATAAAAAATACCGCGAACCATCCTCTTCGAGCCAACACCCCAACAACGCCCTTTACAACGGCGAGCAGTCGATCCATCGTTTTTTTTAACCAGACGGCCGTTATAAACGACGGCTTTATCGCGGTTAACGTTGTTTTTGGAGCCTTGTATTGCGCCGTTTGGAACTTCAGCTTTCCAACCAAAATTAAACGGTTGCTTTAGCACGTTTCGAAATTCCCCCGGCCGGTTTCGCGCACTTTTAATAGCTTATTCGGTTGCTTAGCGTTTTTGTTTGCGGCCGCTTCCGCGCCGTAATTTTTTGGTAATTTATTAAAATTGTTTTTGCATTAACATTTGTATTGTTTAGGATGGTTTTAATCGTAAAAAAATTTCCGTTATTATTTTAATTGCCGCCGTTTGCTTTTATTAAAGCTTAAACAAAATACGTGCTATATATGTTATGGAATGTTTAATTGTGTAAATTGGGCGCGATTAGCTATTTTTTAATTAAAAAAAACCAATAACAAATGGAATTACAAGCATCCAAAAACGAACGTTTTTGCTGCTGTACCGAAAGGATTAGGGATTTTTTAATACATTAAGCTTATAAGCTCCATGTCTGGATAAATGTTAAATTGCCAGTTCGTATATTAAAAATTGTCGAAAACTCGCTAGCGGCGTAAATTCGAACGGAAATGGATTAAATTAAACCTAATTTAAGCGCTATACGCAACAATTTTTTTTTTTTTGTTATCCCCATTTTCCCTTTTTTGCCGTTATTATTACCCCGATCCCTTTTAAGCCCGGTAACGCAACCCCAATAAACGTCGAACGGGTTATTTACAAAATCCATGTGCCCGTTACGGTAATTAACCCAATAAAATTCCTTTTCCGGGTATTTAGCTTTAAGCTTTGCGCTTGCGCCCGTTTCCCGCCGGCGCTTTACAATTTACGGTAGCAAAATATTTTTTTTATCCATTCGGCCCGGTTAGGAAGGTTTTTTTAGCCGCCGCGGTAAACGAGTACTTCGCTTTTGCGGCTTTAGCGGCTTGCTTCTATAGCAACAAAGCGCTAATGGCTGGTTTTGCCCGTATGGCTGTTTTCGTACCGGCAAGCCCGGTCGCTTTTTTCCGCATTAAGCTTGCAAATTTAAAGCGCCGGGCACGGGGTAAGTTTTAGCGTCGAAATTGTCCGTTTGGAAAAAAGGTTTGCCAAAGCCGTTAGCAATAGTAGCAATAAAACCGGCGTTTTAAAATTGCGCAAGCTTAATAAAGTAAAACCACGCTACAATTTCGGTAAAATTATTTTAAAAGCAAAAGTAACCGTACTCGGTAACCTTGCGGGAATAAAAGTAAAAAAGCGGCATTTTTTCGTTGGAACGGTTTGCAATAGCGGAAATTTAAATATAGGATTTAATTTTGTCCATGTTTGTATTGCGCGAACAATGTATTTGCTATTTTTTTTTTTAAACCTGGGTATTGCGAAAAAATTATAAATACAGCAAATTAATATTGCAACGCAAACACCTTTACGTGCGGCAACTCTGCGTAAATCCCATTTCCCGGATTATCCAAGCAAACTTCGTTTAAACATCGTTTATACCAACGCGTGCTTTTCCCCAAACCCAAAGAAGATTGCGCGGATGGCAAGTGTAGCACGGGCGCGGAATACTGCGGTTACAACGTATACCAGCTCGGAAATTGCACGATTCCGTTAACGCTTTCGGGCCCGCTTTCGTAGCTAAATGGAAACATTATAAACGGCATTTGTAGCGGCGCTAAAAATTACATTTGCAATATAATATTTAAAAATTGCTGCAACAAAAATAACGTATGCGGTTCGCTGCCGTCGAATTGTAAAACAAAATGGTAAGTTTTGGAGCATTTTTTTTTAATATTTCTTTTAATTTGCTTTTTCCGCAAACCGTTCCAATTATAAAGCGCATAAAATGCTAAGCTAATTTGCTATGCAACCAACCTTTGTATAAAAATTGTACTTTATCCTTTTTCACTTTTAAAGCAACCTTTATAGTTACGACCTAATTTACAGCCATAGCCGCAACCACCATTATTCCAAGCATTGCGGCAATCCCCGATGTATCCAGCCTGCCCGCGTGCGGCCAAACCTGCTTTGGCAATATATTTGCGCAGTACTCGGGCTTCGGCTGCGCCAGCCCCCAGGATTCGTACTGCTTTTGCAACAAAGCCAATTTTAGCAACGGCTTGCGCAATTGCTCCAACGGCGCCTGCGGGTCCGACGCCGCGGCGGCCAGCAGCGCCATCGCCTTTGGCAGCGCATACTGCGCCAACGCGTTTGCCACGCATACGGCCACGGGGCTGGCCGCCCTGCCGTCGTGCGGGCAAACGTGTTTCAACAACATGGTCGCGCAATATTCGGCGCTGAGGTGCGCCAGCTCCGTGCTGCCTTTGTAAGAGTGCAAACTTTGGGTTCGGGCTGCGTGACTGCGCCAACGGGGCGTGCGGCACGGCGGTGGCGCCGACGGTCATTGCGTATGGGAGCTCGTACTGCGCGTCTGTTACGGCGGCTCCGTGGTTAGGGTAATGGGGTGGTTGGTTAGTGCATCGGTTATTATATAATATGCAAAGTATCTATTCCGTCGTCCATTGAGGGCTAGTTGGTGAATGTATGTTTTGCGTCGGGCACGGTAATGGACCGAATTATTGGTAAATAACAAAAGATGGACACGAAAATCACCTGTTTCGATTCGCGCGTATCCTTGCGAGAATCGTGGCAGTCGAGGCAGGGATAGCTAAAGTGGTGTCGGGAGTCTGGATGACCTCCCATTCTAAATCCACACCCTGTACATCGGTGTACAGGTAATTTATACGTGTGCACGGTGTTGAACCGTGTTGGGGCTGTGCCCTAGGGATGCTGGGGTCCTGGCCTTGAGACGCGCCAATAGCGCTTGGGCCGGGACCCTCATGCTTCCCCTCCACCTTGTGCTCCGGCCCCTTGTCCACCATCCACGCCGACCCAGGATAGGGCTGAGGCTTGGCAACCGTTTTGGCAAGCAAGATGTTAGCCGCAGGCCCATAAGCCAGGGATGCACAGCTGTCAATTTTCCATTCGTTAGCCAAAGCACGCTTCGATTTGACTTTTGCAAAAGCTCCAGCTCACCGCTAACGTAGGCATGCCGCGCCATAACATAGCTTACCGTAACGAGGTTTACTGTAGCGCCCTTAAGCCCATTTCAAGCGCACCCCTCGGGACCGTAATAAATAAAATGTAGCAGCTGGACGGCCAATTTCGTAAGGGATAGGAAAAAAATAAAATAAAACATACAACACCGAGGATTCCCCAGTGGTTACCCACCTGAGTACTCGCGTCTCGAGGTCCCCCGTATCAGAAATCGGGCTGCTTGTATTGAACGGCAGCAGCCAGTAGAGATGGACGGCCCCCAAATAAGTCTAATATTACCGCCCGCGGCCCGCTCAGATGCAACCCTAGGTGAATTTGCGGTTGAATAGCGATAACACCGCGAATGGGGTCTCATTGGTCGCCTTCTCCTCAAGCCACCGAGGCTCTCTGGCCAAGTGGTGGACAAATGACAAAAGTGTGGAACGGGCCTTACCGGCCACTATTCCCGGCTCTTATCACCGCCTGATACAGCCCGCCCCCGAGATGAGGACCCGCATCCGCGCCCCGTCCCGACGCAGGGGGATCGACAGAGGGTGTGGTGTCCGGGGCACGGCTGCGTCAATATAACATGCTGGCGACTAGCGCCCATGGCGTTTGCTGCTTAGCTTGCTTTTAACATTGAGATCACAGTAGCTTTCAGCTCGCGGCTCGTGCTAGATTGGTCGGCTTTCCTTTTTTTGATCCGGGATCGTATTAGGAATTTGACAGACAGTAGCCCTAGACTCTGGTGTCGACGCCCTCTGAGAAGTCCTCTTTCCCACACACACATACACTCTCTCTTTATCTCTCCACCAGAAAATGAGTGACGCCAACGGGCCTCAAGCCCTCTACAGCTCCGGGCCGGAACCGGTCAAGCACGACAGCGACTACCCCCAGCTTCACATAGTGACACCACAGCAGGGCCAGGGATGGCAAGGACAGCCTCACACTCCGGAGACGAGCTACGGGGCGACCTCCCCGCCACCGCCACAGCACCAGCAGATGCCAGCGATGACGACGGCTTGGCAAAACGGGCACCAGCAGGAGCAGCAGCAACACGAAAAGCACACCGGCGACGGCGGCAGGAGCCCGCGCCACCCCGACCGGCTGCTCGCCTCCGCCGCCTGCCTCCTCCTGGGCATCATCATCGGGGGCGCAGTCGTCGGCGGCGCCCTGGGTTCCATGCTGGCCGGCCGGCCGGCGGCGGGGACGGCAGCCGCTCCCACCGCCGCCGCAGAATGCAAAACGTCACCGGCATCAAACCAGAGCACCGCCTCATCAGCGCCACCAGCCGCGGGCACGTCAGGAACAGTCACGATGCTCACAAACTACGAGGCCGCCAGCTGGCGCAACGTCAGCACGCTCGCATTTCCCTGCCCCCGGCAGGAAGGGCTGACGGTCACGGCGTTCGAGGGTTCCCGGTTCAGGATAGAGTGCGGGATCGACTCGGCCGGCTTGGGCACGGAGGCTCCCGGCACCACGATGGAGGACCTGCAGTCCGCCATAGCGTACAGCTTCGAGGACTGCGTTTTCGCGTGCGCCAGCCTCAACAGGGAGTCCCCCAGGGTTCAGAAGCAGCAAGGGCTATCGAACCCGTCCGTGGTCTGCCGCACCGTGGTGTGGCGCGCGAGGATGGACGAGGATATTTTCAAATCCGCGGGCGGGAACTGTTTTCTGAAGAACGCGACGCGTGCTGCTGGGGGGGAAGGGAGGGCTTGTCCGCAGTGTATGTCAGGTACTTTGCTTTGAGGCGAGCGAGGTGTGCGGTTGTGGACCACCACCACCACTCGTCACCCTCCCTCTACCGAAACTTCCAGGTGCCGGGTTAAAATTAATAAGTTAGGTAAGGCTGTAGTCAAGACCAATAAAGATCCCCGTGGTGGCTCATGACCACCAAGGCTGCGGCCGGACGCGCCGGGCAAACCCCGCCAACTAACTGCCCGCCGTCGTGGAGGGAGAAAGGCGCGTCTTACTGGCTCGCCGCCCCCTGCGGGTGCAGGTGCCGCAGCGGCTGCTGTCCTCGGTGGCGTCGGTGTTCCTTCCAGCTTGATCCATTAAGCATCTGCTCCCCACTGGTTTGACTAGGGGAGAGCGGACGGGATCCCGTATATTCCAGTGTATGGTCGTATGTGGCTGTCATAGGGAGCTCTGTTGCTTATAGGGTGGTTTTCGTCCTCTCTCTCGGTGTTAATACGGTGCTCGCCCACGCGGAGGACTTAAAAAGCGAGAGTGATGGCGACTCCGATGACGACACATGGACAACGTCTCCACTGCTGTGCCAAAGGTCTCCTGAGGTCTGGATCAGAACCAGGTTGGAGTTTTGAGCTTCGCTCGTCAAGCCTGGATCGAGGTCTGGCCCACGCCAACAAAAAGGCCATCCGCAGCTGCATCTTGGCGGGCATCTTGGCCACTGGTAGCGTTGATCGGGACAGGGGTCCTGTGGGTTGTATGCGATATGCATCGACCAGAGCACGGTCAGGTAGAGGAACCACCAGGTTGGCCAGATGGACCTCTGGTCCACCACTGCGCGCGGAACAGGTCCTGATCTGGCTGTGGAGTAGCTACCAACGAGCTGTTGGACGCGGCCACTTGCCCTCGATGTCCGCGCCCGCCGCCGCCCTACAAGAAAACAACACTTTCGAAACTTGGAGCTAATGGGACGCACTGTGCGCTTACCAGCCTGAAGGTCCTCAAGACGACGTGGACCCCTAAAAAGCTTACACATTGCCGAGCTTGTTGCCGGCAAGAAAACCGTCCTTCCATTCCCGCGGCCGGCGCAGGAAGCGTTTCCACCACGTGCCTAGTAAAATCCTTTCACCTCGTTCGCTGACCGCTGCGCACTTGCAGTTGGTGTCGTGTGCTTGCATGCCAGCCCAAGCCTTAAGAAGTGCTTCCCAGAGGCGCCCGACGCAGCGTGTCGGCGTCTTCACTCTGTAAACCCTTATATCCGTTCTGTTCCGCCTCTTCGCCCTTCCCTTTGCGCTGCTGCTCGCCCACCGCCGATGTGCGGATAAAAACGGGCGGATAACCAGGCTTGCGGCGCAGATTATTTTTGACTTGGTCGTCCGTTTTGTCCGTAAACTTTACAACGTCCAAGTTTGGTGGCGCTTCCGCCACCACCTGCGCGACGGCGTGCCACGCGTTCCCCAAAAAGCTTATCCTGTTCGTGTTTAAGAAGGCGGCCGTGATCACGAGCATGATGACGAAGTGGGCGGCAAAGACCCCGCAAAAGGTTAAAAAGCCGGTCCATTTGTTCGGGATGATGACGTTTTGGGAGAAGAGCATTGTCGAGGTGAGCTCAACGTAGGAATCGTCCAGGAGGTCGTAATAAGCCATCTGCATAAGCGTGGTGAAAAGCGCTTGCAGCGCTAACGCCGCGTTGTTGCCCGTGTTCGCCATTATGTTTTGGAAAAGGCTCGCGTGGCTCCGGTGCGGCACGTTTATCCCATCAAAGCCAAAAGGTTTGGCGGTGTTTAAAGAAATGCTGGTGCCAAATTGGGGTCTTACCCACGATGACCAAGTGTTATAAAATGTCCTAGGCTGGACCGCCTCCTCGGCTTTGGACCTTGCTGCCGACCAGTTCCTTTGTGGGTGCAAGCGCAGTAGGCCGCGGTCTTCAGGGGTGCGGCGTTGCAGCGTGGCGCCGAGAAAGTCGCGCGCCGCTTCGCTGCCGTACTCGCCCGTTCTTGTATTCCACCACCGCGGCGACGGCTCCTGCCCGTCGCGGGTGCTGTTGGCGGTAATTTGGTAATTTCTATCGTCTGGATGAAAGAAGCACAAGGTGATGTCGATGCCGATGTTTGAACCGTCGAAGCGGAGGCTTTGCCATATCCCCGAAGAGTTCGACTCGGCGAACCCAGTTTGGTTAAGGAACCACTCGCCGGGCGTGCTATCCGGGGTCGTTGTGCGTTGCTTCCAAAGGTTTAAAGGCGCCGTTAAATTAAAAAGAAAGTATCCATCTGATCCTCGGTTTGTATAATCCCATTCGGGGCGCATTACACTCTTTATAAACCCCACTTCATCGCCGACGGGACACATAAAGATCGGCATCGGGGTTACCGGCGGCTGGGGATAGTTAAAGTCGGGTTTAACTGCGTCAACTATAACGCAGGAAAAGGGTACTGCGTCTGCAGTACGGCGAGCATTAATATCGTCAAGGTGAAAAAAGCGCTGCACGCCTTCGTGTTGGTCGGTCCACGAGATATTTCCTTTAAGAACCATGTGGTTAATGGTTAGGCTGCCACTGATTCCCGTTAACCGCGGGCGAACGCAGGCAACACGCGCGTCAAACGCCGACGTAACGCCGGCGTAACTGCGCATCGCTGTGCGCTGGCTGGAGCTGCCCAATGGAAGAAAGGCGCGAATGGTGGTGCCTGTGTCGTAATAATCTTCCCCTTGGATCGCCGAGCCCGGATCTTCGGCGAAGCGGAAGTAAGCAGGGGCTCGGCTCGCCCAATAGCTTTTCTTTTCGGTCCCCCAAAACGGCGAGCCTTGATGCTGTAAAGCAACATTGATGTTGGATTTGTTGTAGTTGCCGAAGACTTTAGCCGGGCCAAAATCGGCAACGAGGATTGTCGAGCTGAGTTGGGTCGCCCCCGAAACAATAAGGAGGAGAAAAAGCAAAACCCCAAAAACCCTGTTCGCTAGTCCACGCTGCCTCCATATGGCAAACGCTACCCCTCCGAAAGGCCCAGAGGTTTCGGCCCGCGTAAGAGAAAGCAGCGCGAGGTCCTCGAGCGAGCACCCGCCGCGCTCGAGCACGAAAGACGCCAGCATTTGGGTTACGACCCCGACCTGCAGGGCCGCCACGAAGCGGATTAGCACCGTGGATACGGTGATAACCTGGAGGAGCCGTCCCGAGTCGAGCAGGCGCTTCCAGACGGTGGCCGAGGGGGAGGGCGAAGTTTCGACGATCGCGTCGTTGGCGCTTTTCCAAATAAAGGCGAGAAACCCGACGACAGCGAAAATGGCTAGCGTGCCACCGACGAGTATTAGCATTTTCAGGACCCCCAGGCTCCTCCTCAGCTCCGGCCGTGGCCGGCTAGGCACGGGCGCGGCGTCGTCACGGGGCAGGAACGGGTTGTCGACATGTCCTTGGCGTGGTGATGGGCCAGGCGGCAGGAGTGCGGAGTGGCTGTTGCCGACGTTGCTGTCGGGACCTTGTGTCATTTTGGCGGAAGCTGGAAGGGCGCGAAGTATTGAGGGTTGTGCATGATGGGATACGAAAGCAATAAGAGGGTCGGGGTAGACCGCATCAGCTCCTTTTAAACGGCGCAACAGCATGCTCCCCACAACATCGTATGCATACTTCCCGGAGCCCCAAACGAAGACAACACAATATGGTCGATGTCGACGCCTCGGCGGCTTCTGGAGAGGCCACTAAGAATCAATAAAGAGGCACAGGCACCACCGCCATCCGCCATCGCGGTTACGAAGGGCGGCTATCTGATAATCGTATTCGACGGAAAGGCCGAAATGATGGATGCCGCTTCGCCCTCACGCTGCCCCAATAAGCGCGGGGCGTTCCAGCTGGCTGCGGCGCCCTTGTTAGGCAGCCTGACCTTGACCGAGCAATGCTTGGTTGATTTGGCACGATATTATTGGACTTCCAAGCGCTGCTGTACAGCTGCCATTTTTCCTCTTGTGGTCGAAAAAAATAGGTCTTGCCGAGCCTCTGTGCTCCAATGCCATGCGTCGGGCGCGTTAAGAGTGAATGCCGGTAAGCGCCCGCCGCTGCTTGCCGCGTAGGGCAGGCATCGAATGACAGGGCCGAAACGCATCGGAAGCTATCATCGGGGGAATTGGCCTCCCGCCACACCAACTGGCTGCTTTCCCCTTAGTTACTGGTTGGCAGGTTCGATCGAATGGCGTTGGCGGCTGTGAGGGAGGGAGGATGGTTGCGCCGGAATGGAGGTGGCGGTTGCACGTTCCAATTGTGAAACCCATGGCCAAACGCTGCTCTCTTGGGCTACTAAAAATGGACAAGACGCATTGTCACAAGGTCCATCCTCAGCCAGTCATTCAAATCTTATGAGGCCGATGGTGATGATTTCCTTTTTCCCACTCGTTGAAAAGAGCGACCCAACGGCCGTTTTTCATGCGTGCAAGCTCTCCATGGCGGGCGGCGGGACCAAGGGTAGTGAGGCGGGTGGTGGGCGGTCCTGTTGGCGGCGGCCAGGATCCTGCAAACAGAATCCCGTTTTCTGCGTTTTTAAGGAGGATAAACGTTGGCGAAATGGTCGCGATGTGGTGGAGCATGTAAAGCGTATGGAGGGTGGGGCGGCCAGGACGGGCGGCTATTGGCCAGTGGTCAAGGTCCCGGAAGCCAAATGGCTCCGTGAGTTCTAATCCAACCCTCACCGGTTTGACTAGGGGAGAGCGAACGGGATCCCGTATATTCCAGTGGGTATGGTCGTATGTGTCTGCTTACAGTCACTGCCCGACTCATGATCCAACCGTGGGTGGGCACGCACCCCAGCGTAAGATGCTATAGAACGCCAGTTTTGGGACTCCTGGCATTCCACGGCGCATTCATCTTCTCATGGCAGCAACGTTTTCCCGATGGTCCCTTTAAGTGAGCAGACTATGCCCGCCCCATCACTAGTAAATACGGAAAAGGGTTTGCTCATTTGTGCGGATCTTAGCCGAACTCGGGCCGACGGTCGATTGTACTGGTGAACTGTAATATGGCATGCATAGCATAGCTTGAGCTGGACAGTATTGTGCTCAATAAGTGAGCGTCATGTGTGCGCCCAATTTGGCGGAAGAATGTCGGGGTCATGCATAGGCGAGTAAACCACCAGCGGAACTGCCTACATCATAGATCACGGCGCTACATTGGTTGCCGGCTAACTTGAATAGGTACATGTCAACCAGATAAACACGCTGCACTTCCGCGCGAATTTATCCAGGAGGAAGCTGGCTCGCGTCGACAACATCGTCCGCCTCCTTGATGAGAGCCTCGTCCTCGGCTCCATACAGGGGAGACCTAGGAAGAGCCATAAGTCCGGTCCTGGCCGACTCCAGAATTCCAAACGGCTCGATGAGTTTCAGGAAGGACTGAATCCTGGAAGGCTTGGCGGAGCTGCTCACATGTGTCAGCAGACGAGGTTAGGAGTCCAGTACACGACAAGTCGTAGACTTACATTTCAACTATGCAGCTGTTGGTGCTGATGTCCAGAACCTTGCCTCCGAACTGGTGCGTGAAGTAGGTGATGCTCTTGAGGTGCTCGTGTTTATGCCTGAGCGCCTCGCTCGTCGCCAGCTTGCGGGGATGAAAGTCCCGTGCCAGCTCCGCCAACGTCTGCTCCGACGCATCCTGCACCCCGGTGATGTCGGGCTCGGCGGCGGTGATCTCGCGGTGATGGGCGAGGAGCTCCTCGAAGTACTCAGGGCCCAGGATGTTGATCTTGGCGAGCAGAAGCTCGCGCTGGACAAGCGCCGCATTGGTGTAGTCCAGAACGGCCCACACTGGGACTAGATCCTCCAGCTGCCGCCTCGCCTGCTCGACCACGCCGTCCTGGCCGGTGAGGACAATGGTCATGCGCGACAGGTCCTCGACCTCGGTGCTGCAAACGACGAGGGAGTCGATGTTGAAGCCGCGCGCGGCCAGGATGCCCGACACGCGCGAGAGCACTCCGGGTTCGTTCTGGACGAGGCAGTTGAGGACGTGCCTTTTCGGGGGCACCATGGACGGGGTCGGGGTCTCGTAGAGGATGTTGGACACGGCTGCCTGAGCTGACCATGACGGCGTGGCGTCGCTCACGGGGAGCGGGGCTTGGCGGCGGCGCAGGGCCTTGTAGGCAATGGCCGAGGTGGAGCTGCTGTATCTCGCCGCCGGCCTCAGGGCGGCGGTCGAGGCCGCGCGCCATGACGGCGAGAGAAGCAGGCCCCGGGAAGCCATCTGCTCCGCTTCGGCCAGAGATTCCCGTCGTTGGACGAGGACAGGCAAAGAAAAGAGGAATTCTAGATGTCTAAATCGTTAGTCTTGCTGCAATTGGTGTCGCCCGAAGTTGCTCTCCAAGGAAAATTAAGGATCAGTTTCTAGTGATTTACCGGTGAAGCTGTGAGGGCTGTGTGATTTGGAGAGTCGCGAGGAAAGTGTCAAAGGCTCACAGCAGACCGAAGATCGGAGGGGTTCCTCTGCGGGCGGATTCCTGGGCAAGCATGCAGGAACGGACGAATCACAGGCCCAGAATATGTGGGCTAGCTGCAAGCCATGGTCTCCACTAGAATACTCGAGCGTTAGCCTTGCAATCTACCCGGTCGAGGCTTCTACAAAAACATCCATCTCGACACTTCTACCGTCCAGCTTCCCTCCGCCTGCGCATTCCCGCGCGATCGCGACGAACTTAACGGCCACGATGAACGACAGCGAACCTCGGAAGCGCTCTCGCTTCGACCAAATCGAGCCCGACCCGCCGAGACGGTCGAGATTCGATCGCCGATCACGCTCTCCCCCCGCCCGGGGGTCTGAGCCTGCTCGCGACAGGAGCCCTTTGCCGCGCGCCGGATCCGAGTCAAAGGCGGGCGACGAGTCCGCGCCTGTCCTTGACCCGGCCGCAGCTGCAGGTCGGTTCACCGTCGCGTCAACCACAAATTTGCCAACCTGCTGACACACCCTCTAGCTGCCGCTGCCGCCAAGATCCAGGCACAACTCGAGGCGCGCAAGTCCAGCCAGCACGACAATGTCCATCCGAGCAGGACCGCCGCCATTAAGACTCCAGCCTCCAACACAGGAGCTACCATCAATGGCGAGATATATATCGCGGACGGCGACTACATCAAGGACATCGAAGTCAACGACCTCCGCAACCGATATCTTCTGACAAAAGGCGCGACCCAAAAGATGGTAAGGAACCGGTGTCTGCTTCTGAGCTGATAAATACAGTGCACGACTGCCGGGGAGGCCGAGTCCTCCCCGTGCCTTCTTTTTCCTGGTTGGGAACGACTGCTTACGCGAACATGCCACAGCTCGCGCGAGGCACAACCCTCTCTGGCATCTGCTGACCTTGTCTGCTCGAATATAGATCCAAGATGAGACTGGTGCTGGTACGCTCTCTCTCTGAGCCCCGAAACCTGTGTGCCTGTTCTGCGGAATGCTGATCGAACACTGATTTGTGTCTTTCAAAGATGTTACCACCCGGGGCAGCTATTGGCCGGATAAAAGCATGGCAACACCTGCGGTAAGTCGGCCATCGCGCCGCCGCTGAAACGACTCCTTCACTGACACGCGGCCTCTAGAACCCTCCCCTATACTTGCATGTCACCAGCACAACCAAGGAAGGGCTCGAGGCGGCCGTTGCCAAAATTGAGGAGCTCATGAAACAGGAACTTCCTCAGCTTGTCGATGAGCGTAGGTTTCGCCGCCGTGAAGAGCCGGTCGTCGAGCGTGACGAGCTTGGGCGGGTAAGTCGTGTCTTTGTTCCTTACACCTTGACACTGAATACATGTTGGCGGGCCCGAGCTCTGACTTTCAATAGCGCAAATGGCCCGAAGAGAAAATCCCAATCGGCCTCGAGCCCATCCCTGGCTTCAACCTGCGCGCACAGGTAGTTGGACATGGTGGCTCGTACGTCAAACACATTCAGCACGAAACAGGATGTCGAGTCCAGATAAAGGGCCGCGGCTCTGGTTTCATCGAGTCAGCCACCGGCCACGAGAGCGAGGAAGAGATGTTCCTGCACGTCGCGTAAGTCCCATTTATAATATCAGCGCACCTGTTCTTCAGCTGGCGAGTATCTTGTGTTGATTGCTAAAACACTATCCCCTCAGTGGTCCTGACCCTAAGATGGTCGAGAAGGGCAAAGAGATGTGCGAGGACCTTCTTAGCGCCGTCAAGGAGCAATACGAAGAGCACAAGAGCAAGCCGCCGCGCTTTGGAGGCGATCGCTTTGGTGATCGTGACAGGGGTGGCGGTGATCGCTATGGCGGCGGCGATCGTTATGGCGGCGACCGTTACGGCGGAAGGGGCTTCCGTGGGGGTGACCGCCACGGCGGCGGCTTTGATGATAGGCACCGGGACGATGGCCCAGGCCGCAACGGCGGACATCAGGGATACGGAGGCCATGGCGGGCACGGTCCCCCAACAGGTCCCCGCGGCGCGCCGCCAGGAGCTCCCTCCGGTCCTGCTAACCCGGGCGGCTCTGGCCACCATGAGCCGCACAACCTACAGGGCCAAAATGCCCAGGGCCAGTACAACTCACCCGCAGCTTCCGCGGCAGGCGCCCCGGCCACGACCCAGGCCACTCCTGACTATGCCCAGTTCGCCCAGTACTATGGTGGTGTTGATCCGTACGCAGCCTACGGCGGTTATGCTGCGTAAGTTGCAGTCCCGTTCATGACCAAGACACCTGAAGATGAGGTCAAAGTCCTGCTCAACGCAGAGCACCGCGCTAACTGTATTCCAGATACGTACAAATGTACCAGCAGTACTATGGGGCTGCGGCTGCTCAGGCTGGACAGCCGGCCGCGGCCGCTGCCCCCGCACCGCCGTCCACTTCGCCTCCGCCGCCACCTCCTGCGGCTGCGGCTCCACCCCCGCCTCCTCCACCTGGGTCGGCTCCTCCGCCGCCGCCGCCGGGTCCACCCGGCGCAGGTGGTGGATATAGTGCGGTGAGTTTCGGGGTTGTTTTCCCCCTTTAGCAGCCATTCGCTGACTTTTCTTTTTCAGGTCCCTCCTCCGCCCGGCCTGTAGGCGCATCTGTGTTTGTGGGACTTCTATAATCCGGCCATATCTGTGTGCATGATGGAAGACAGTCCGCAGGAGACATCCCTCGGATGCTGTAATGGCTCAGTTTGCGGTGGATGGCATAATAAAATCGGGGTCCTTCTCGCGCCTCGAGCGACTGCGTTGTGTTGACATGAGAGGGTAGGTAGTTTTGATCTGGAGGCAGCGTTGACTTGGTCCATGAATCTTGACAGTCTAAGCTCTGATGGTCATATTGAGCACTAAAAGGTCATTGTCTTTTCTGCCCTCATGGCTGAATCGCCTCGTGACGGTTTGCGAAGGTTTAGTTTCTGTCAGATACCTATCGTAGTTAGCTTCACAAAGAACACTGAGATTACTGTCGGCCTGCCATGGGAATTGAACGAATCTGCCAAGCTATCCCAATCTTCCGCATTCTGTTAAGCAACCCTTTTCCCACAGTCCAATTCATTTCTCCATCCGAGCTCCCCGGTCTCTGCGAGCCTGTTCTATCTGATTTTCGAAGAAGCCATGGAAGGTACCTGACGGCCGCCAAGGCGGGGCTGACACCTGTGCTCTCCCCAGCTTGTGGGTCACAAGGAGGCAAGGTACACACGCGTCCCTTGGCCCCTAGGCCCCCACGTCATCCATGTGTGCCATGATCAGCATAGCGCATTTGGTTCTCTTGTTACCACTCACCAGTTGAGGCCAAGGGCTAGACCACCCACGCCACCTGTCTCGCAGCATTCAACACAACAGGCCTCAGCTTGGCACAGCACAGCACAGCCTGGCTGTCCCACCACATCCCTCTACTACCTGATAATCGAGCTCGATCCCATCCATTTTTGTATCGCTTCCAGAAATGCCCGCATAGCCATCCGTCGCCCACGACTCAGAAGGCACCGAAATGTCCGACTCGGAGAGATCACCGCTGCTGTCTTCGACGGTGAGGTCGACAGTCACGGCGGCCACCTCCCCAGAGGCGACGCCACTACTGTCGAGCCCTGCCGCCGGGCTGCGCTACGATGGAGACGAAGATGCTGCCTCGGTCACTTCGACCAACGCGTCGCTGGCGACGTCCCTGAAATCGAAGCGCCGACGATGGCCGTCCATAATCGCCATCGGCACCCTCGCTCTCCTGGCAATTGCCATCATGATGCTCGCCTTTTTCGTCCCGACCGCTGTTGAGCAGTACGCCAAGGAGGCCGCCGTCCTCGAGCCCACCCACCTGTCGATCGAGTCCATTACTTCCGACGGCGTCCGGGCACGCATCCAGGCGAATTTCCGCCTCGACGGCTCGCGCGTAAAAGACGCTGGTGTTCGGCGCGTCGGGCGCCTGGCAACTTGGGCCGTGAGACAGCTAGGGACCGAGGCGACAAAAGTGGACGTGTATCTGCCCGAGTTCGACGGGTTTCTCCTCGGGTCCGCCGTGCTGCCGCCCCTGGTCCTGAACCTCGTGGACGGGCATACGACCTCGGTAGATATACTCGCCGATCTGACCCCAGGCGATGCCGAGGGCATCCGCACCATCGCCAACAAATGGCTGCGGGGGAAACTCGACACCATCCGCTTCCGCGGTGTTGCCGATGTCACCGTGAAGTCTGGGTTGGTCCCACTTGGCACGCACTCTGTCTCCGAGTCGCTCGTGATTGAAGGTCAATATCTCTACGATTCCTTTGCCTCTCTATATTTTGGGGAAAAGTCGCTGTTCTAGTTCAAGAAAAAAATCAAATCGCTTCAGCTCCCTCCTGCCCAGTGGTGCCTGTCTATCCCCTTTTCTGCCCTTCAACCCCCAGTTACCCGCCAACATGCCGCTAATGTGTGCTTCCTCAACAGCCAAAGAACTTCCGCAGGTTCCTGAGTACAACATCACCAAGCTCAATTTCAAGCAGACGCCCCTGCCGGATCGTGGAACAACGGCTATTGCTGCCGATGTTGCCATCAGCGCCTTCAACAGCCTTCCTGTAGAGTTCAACATCCCTGAACTCGGGTTTGATGTTCTGGTGCCAAACTGTGACCGGGCCGACCCCTACATCATTGTCGCTGCCGCGAGAACTCACCAAGTTACCGTGCGAGCTCGATCTGATGTGGTGGTTGAGGGTTGGGGAACTGTTGAGCATCTTCCCGACGCTCTCACGGCAGCCTGCCCTGGCTCTGGCTCCTCTCCCCTCGACCTCCTGCTTGATGATTACCTCTCGGGCGATTCGCCGACGGTCTATGTCAGGGGCGCGCAGAAGCCGCTACCTGGCACCCCCGACTGGATATCCGAGATTCTCGCCAGCGTCACCATCAAGGTCCCATTTCCAAGTGCAGGCTTCGACAACCTGATTCGAGATTTCTCGCTCGACAATGTTCACTTTACCATGCCTGACCCCATGGCCGAGCCTGATAGCCCGGACGCGAACCCCAAGGTCTCGGGGACGATTCTTGTCTCGGCAGGGTTGCCATCAGAGATGAATTTCGAGGTGAACGTCACAAGCATTCGGGCCAACGCAGACGTGTTTTACAAGGGCAACAAGCTTGGAGAGCTCAACCTAGAGGAGTGGCAACGAGCCAACTCTACTCAGGAGCCAGCTACCAAGCACCACGAGGCCACCCTCAGAATACAGTCTCGAGTCGACGACGCCCCGCTGAACGTCACGGATGGAGATGTCTTGACCGACGTTATCCAAGCTCTCTTTATGGGCAGCAAGCTTGTCGAGTTGGACATCAAGGCAGCTGTGTCGGTCAAAATCCGCACGGTTCTTGGAGATCTCACCTTGAAGGATGTTCCTGCGGAGGGAACTGTCCCAGTAAAACGTCCGTCCCTGTTCTGATAGTGTTAGTCACCTTGGGACTCGCCGTGCACCTCTTTCTCCATGCCGCGACCCTCGTTCCTTATTCTCTCTTCTCCTCTTCAAGATTGCTTGCTCTCGCGCAGCAATCAGCTACCTCTAGTGCTCACTGCGGAATCGGCTTGTTCCTCGGTCTAAAGTTGCAATGCTAACTGGAGAAACCATCAACAGCACTGCCAAAAGGCACATTCGGCAATTTGGATCCCAAGGTCAACAGCATTCGGATTACAGAGACATCATATACGTCAGTCTCTATAGAGGCACTGATCAACGTGACAAACCCTACAGAATACACTGCAGACATCCCTTTCGTCAATATTCATGTGATGAGCAATGGCTCTTTGGTCGCCGAGGCGACAGCCGAGGACCTGCGCATTTCTACTGGAGTCAACACCAACCTTCGGGTCACAGCCAGGTGGAAACCCTCTCTGGGCGGTGACCAGGGAGTGGTGGATGGACGCAATCTCATATCCTCGTATCTCTCCGGTTACAACACAACGCTTATGCTCAAGACACACAATGAGAGCTTCCCGTTCCAGCCGCTTCTGGGAGAGGCCCTCTCTCGAGTTGATCTGAATATATCAACACCCCGCCTCAAATTCCCCCCAGGCAAGGATGGAGACGAGTCTCAGCGATTCATTCGTGACGCTACCTTCCATGTCTTGTCGTCCACAGCAGTCTTCACACTACTCTCACCACTGGAGCGGAATACATTATATATCGACGGCGTCAACGCGACGGCTTTCTACAACCATACCGATCCGGTCGGCATGATCAACTACTCCTCTCCCTTTGCCGTCCCCTCGGGAAGCTCACAAACGCCTAGGCTGCCTGTGGGGTGGAGGCTGGGCTCGGATGGGTATGAGAAACTCAGGCAGGCGCTGGGAGGAAGGCTGAAATTGGACGCGCGAGCTGATGTTGCCGTCAGACTTGGCAACTGGAGGGAAACACTATGGTATGAGGGCCGAGGGATAGGCGCCGACATAAGGCTCTGATGCGTTAGAGCCATTGTTGGTGTCTGCTTCCCATCCATGGCGCAGGTTCTTTCCTTCTTTTTCTTTCCCCGGGCTGGGTTGGCGTTTTGGATAACTTTCTATGTGTCGCACATCGTCTATCGCACATAAACGACTATATAAGTAAATATGTTGACACTTTCATAATGTGTACATCCTCGAGATTGTAACACTCTTGGAGTCACTGAATATATAGGCCGATATTGCCTCTGTCAGGCTTGAGGTCTAAAACGTGATGTTCGTGATTGTATAGTGTTTCGAAGTTCGATTGAGGGTATGATTTGCTGACATGCCACCAGACGGGTACCTACATGTCTTCCCCGCCGCCCAATGTAGCGTGGCTGTGACCTTACAAACGAGCATGCGATGTATAAAAGTATCCTGCGCAACCAACTCTGAGCCCCATGTTCCAGTAGGGCCTGGACATGTCAACACTATCTCCTCCCGGATAACCGCCACACACTATGTCTTTTCAATAACTGATGCTTGCCCAGCCACTGATATGGATGCGTAGAACCACCTGACCTAGCCCTTTTTGGGTCGTCATATGTCGGGGTCAGGCCGTTTAAACGGTACCCAAGCGGCTGGCTGCCTGGGGGTGGCGCCCAATGAAACCGCGGGGGCTCTGCTGGGGTGTGTGTGAGCGAACCGCGCGACGGGATCTAGATACGTCAAGCAAAGGCTCCGCCCTTTTCCCAGCTGCCTCGTGTGTAGCACACACAGCCTGGTCCCTGATCCGCTGTTCGCGTGGGGCCCTTATGCCAAAATTTAGTAGGGAATAGTGAGGCGGACGAGACGTCGGGATACAAACGGGGGATGGGACAAAGGGGCGGAAGAAAGCAGGGCTCGACGTCAATGCCTGAGCACGGGATCAACTGGGGGTTGAAGACTCCGCGGAAAGATATCCTTTCGATCATGCGCCTGGGCAAGAATAGATGATAAAGGCGCACCCATGGCTGGTCCATGGTGCTGTCGACCCCTTTCCCGACTCTTCTCTTGGGAAATCTATATCGGCTCCTCGGGAACCACCAAACATTGCCGGAAAGCCGCTTGTGCTACTATGGAATTCCGTCGACTGCTGGTTCTCTGATGTTATCCTGCTTCCCATGCGCGCCGTCTCATTTCGACAGTCTGCTGCCTTCCATGACGAGCCAGAAGGGCCACATCATGGTCCCATCAATGGGGACGGGTGGTTCACCCCGTCCAACGCAGCTCACTCGCGCGCGATGGCTTGTCCTCGGCAGCTATATATTCCCTGGGCAGTCCGATGCCGCGGCCCAGACGGGCCCGCCACCGCCTTGCCTCACCCAAAAAGGTGTCACCTGCCACTTGTTCTCCGCGAAACCCCGAGCAGCTGTTGATACAAACAAGACACCGCCATGGCAGAGCGCTCCGGGCTGACACACCGGACGACCTGACTTTCTCCTCAGATTCCCGTCACATCCCAAAGCCACCCTGCTGGCAGGAATTCAAGCAAGACCCTGCGTTTATCTCATACTTTTCCCCGGACATCCATATAATACCCCTCCTCCAACGCACGCCCCCACAACCATCGGGGCAACCAATTTGAACACAACACTTGATTGTATCTCGCCTGCCAAGCACTGCGAGGTGCAATATTCCCCGGATTCTACCGATCCTCTTCTTGTGACCATCCCCTCCTTGAGTACACAAGCCCTTCCAATACCGTCTGCCTTTCAACGGGTTCTCCTGCCCAGAGGCTCCTTAAACCACGGTACCTCGAGCTGCTCTTTCCCCACCATCAGCTACAACCTCGAGGTATCGTCATCTACCACCTGGTAAGTTGTTCCTGGTTGTTTACAAAAGTACCTACGTCGCCTTGAGCATAAAGATGCGCATACTGGCCAAAGCTCTGGTTTCTCCCTCCTTCGATTCTAAATAGCATCGCCGTCGTGGGGCCGCAAGCCAAGGCCTTGATACCATAGCACGGATCAGGCCTCTCCCGCCCTGTGTCCTTCCACCCTCCCAGAGATACCCGTAGGTGCCTTTGCTGACATATTTCCTAAAACAGGAAGGCAGGACCCGGTGGCAGAAGCAACAGCTGGAGCTGGAGTGGCATACTCCCCACAGACTCTCAACTCATCTTCGCATCCTGGGAAGGAGCGCTTGACCACCTGCCTCGCCTTTAACGGTGCACTTTGAAGCCTACTGCCTGCCAATATGGTGCGCCCTTCGACTTCCTCGACGCACAAGCTGGCACAGGAGAGCAAGACCGGCCTGGGAGATGCCCCTCATCCAGGCCCCAGCTGCTCGCCTACGCCGGCAGTGCGGCCTCCTCGACTTCTTCCCTGCCATCTGCCCACCCGCGACACGTCCCCTGCCAACCTGGCCAAAATCCCCTCTACGTTGTCTCCTAGTGCTGGTGACGCTTCAGCGACCGATACACCACGGTCCAAGGACACAGCTGTCGGCCCAGACTTGCCGCCATCCCCTCCCCCGCCCCCTGAACCCGCCCCCGAGCCCGAGCCTGACGGACTGCCATCTCCGATGGCCCCCAAGAGCAGGCCGCCGGTCCCCAGGCGGCCGACAGATCTTACCGAACTGCTGACCTTGGATCAGATTAAGGAGCTCTTTTCTCTTGTTGTCACCATTACCAACATGATTCGAGACGAAGTCGATCGCGGCCTCGCACCCACTGAAGACCTTCTTGGCAACGATCTGAAATGGGTTGGCAATGAGGCCATGGCTATCCCGCCTAGCTATAACATGAGGGGCCTGGAGGTCGACTTCGGAGAGGGCAAGACTCTGCCCCTAGCAGACAATTCCAAGAGCGTCCATCGGGCCACCGACGACGACTCGTCTATCGCCAGTTATTCCACCGTTGTGCCTGCCTTCGAGTCGTTGAGGAAAGATGTGCTGGTGGCGCACCGCCGCTGGCAGACCAACATCCTTCGTAGGTTCAGCGAGGTCACCATAGCCAAGACCCCGGCCTTGAAGGAGAATGCCCCGCCAGGATCCGGCACTCGCGGAAGGGCACCCAGGGGTGGCGGTAGACCTGCCGGCAACAGCATCGTCCAGCAACCGGACGTAACAGAGGCCGGAAAACCCGTGCATAGCGGTAAGTGCTCGATAAAGTCCTGGCACCACTTCTTTGCGGCCACTTGCTAATGGATTTAGAGCCGCAACCATCGATGACTATGAGCGACAAAGTGCTCATTCAGCTTTACCGACCCGTCCCGAACGAGCTTGCGAAGCTACCTCTCGGGAAGCGGCGTCTGCTCCTACATTCAACCTTGCTCTTCCTACTGTCGCTCGAGAGCTACCCGCCATACTCGCGCTTGCTGATGCTCAACTTGGCCACATCTCTAGGGATATCTGCGCATATATTGGCCATTGACGAAGTTCGTGTGGTCAAGGGCTTGTCACGCATGGCTCAGGATATGTGCCCAGAGGAAGCCCCGACTACGAGGAAGGACGATGAGATCAAGTACCCTCGGCGCCACGTGGGCCCAACCAGCGTTGTTATCAACCTTCCGAATGCTCTCTCCGCCGTCGGCATCGGTTGGGTTCCCGACTGTGGCGGCGTGAGCTCCACGACTGCAGCTGCATTGCTGGGCTCTATCGTTGACAGCCGCATTGCAGTTGGAACAATCTTTGGACTCTATGGCGGCCGAGGCGTAGGCAAGATTGCGGAGACGTACAGTAAGGACGTGGCCGATTTTGCACTCTTGCCATTATATACGTCTGCCGGTGCCGAGTTTGCCAGTGTACGGGAGGTCGGGCCGGAAAACCGCAAACTGCGCGTCGTCATGGCTGTCAATGGGTGGCTGATGGAGGAAGATGACGCAGTGAAGGTCTGGTGCGCGCTTGGGTCTCAGGCAGAGGCCTATAGCGTCCGATGGGATGCAGAACAGCTCGACAGGCTGGGATGCGCCCTGGAGACTGTGGCCAGAAGCGCTTCCTGGTCGGAAGCGAAGAAGGTGATTGCTGATCGTCGCAAGCAGCACCACGACTTCACACCCCTGAACCTCCTGAGCGACCGAGCCGTGACAAGCATTCACGAGGGCCACTGGCCTCCCAGCCTGCTCAAGGTCAGCAAGATCGTCGACCATCCATGGAGCAGCTGCATGGCGCGTGCCGACAAGGCGGGCGCCACTCTCGCCGAGGCCATCATGCACCGTATCCACGGAGAACGCGGTATTACCCTGATCGGATACAGCCTTGGCGCGAGGGTCATATACACATGCCTCAGTATCCTGTCGGAGAGAAGGATCCTTGGCCTCGTCGAAAACGTTGTCATGATGGGTGTTCCCGCCCCTGCGGACCCCGTTTCGTGGTCCAACCTTCGGGGTGCCGTGGCCGGAAGGGTGATCAATGTCTATTCCGAGGTGGATTTCATGCTCGCCTTCCTCCATCGCCACAGCTGCACTCAGTTTGGCATCGCGGGTCTGCAGCGCATCGACAAGCTAGCTGGCGTCGAAAACGTCAATGCTAGTGCTCTCATTACGGACCACCTGAGGTACCACTACCTCGTGGGGACCATTCTTCAGGAGCTAGGATTCGAAGACGTCGACGCAGTTAAAGTCTCCGAGAGGGAAGTGGAGCTGAGAGCCGTCGAGGACCATCTGGACTACGACAAACGCTGCGGGCGCAATGCGACAGCTACAATCGTTGTTGAGGAGGAGCCCGATACAGCGTTACAAGCCGTAGGTGCATCGCAGATGAACGTTCGGGCTCCATCAGCCCCGGCTACGCGACCTAGGAGGTCGCGAGGCCGATCCAGAAACAAGAACAAAAAGTAGGCGGCCGACCTTGGAGATGCCAATCTCTTGGATGGTGCGCTGAAGAGCGGGAACTATCACCGGGTCCCGCTGTTCTCCCCAGTGGTGGTGCCTCAGCACACACCATTGGTTCCGGACAGGCCGATCTCCACCAGGGCGGGAATACTCTCACGAGTTTCTGGAGCAGCGGCCGCTCTTCTAAATCCACACTTCCCTAGCTCGCCAGGTAGGCCGCCTACCCTCCTGGGACACCCACATCCACAACCAAACCACTCTGCATCACCACCTCATACCGGCGATCCCTGGCTAGCGGCACTAGCAGTCAGATTCTCGAAGTCGAAATCGTCTTGTCGGCGTGGCAAATCCTAGCCTCCGTGGCGGCCAAGGCAGTCTCGAAACCGGCAAGGACGCGGCGCTGTGGCAGCCATGTATTTATATATTGGCGGACTTAGATCTTCTCTTTCCTTGTTTCTTGTTTGTTTTAGTATCCCCCTACAGCACTTACGAACAACACGAGCACCATGAATTTGGTGAGAGGGAAGAGGGCATGGCCTTTTCTGCGCGAACCACGCGGGGCCATATGCAGCAAATCCACCCACCACACATCACTCATCACCATCCCCTGGAAAATAATAAGGCGATGGCAGCAGTCAGGTTCATTCCGGTCGGATTCTACTAAATGATTATCCTTCACTACCATAGTAGGAAGGCAGAGGAGGACCAGCAACTACTCTACGCAGGCTTTGGTACCCAAGAAAGAGGTGGCATCCTTCGGTATTCGCTCATGGGGGGTTCAAAATATCTCAGGGCCGAAAGATGTATGGTTAGAATGATGTTCAAAGGAAGAAGTGGAATACGGGGATCGCACGTTGGCGACATCGTTGAGGGCACGATCGCCGGAGCCGCAAGACCAAGAATTCCCGACACGATGCAGTTGGGGGTCAAGCCGAAGCAACAGACAAGGCCTAACGTCATGGAGGCTGGCTCACCAACCCACCGTAGATAGGTACGTAGGTAGATATTAGCACTGCTTGCCAATTCCATCCGTCTCGTTTCTAGGTATGACCCGATTTGTACTCCTCGCGCATCTCAGACTTCCATATAGCACACTACATCGCTAGAGAGCCACTAGAGATTTGAAGTTTTGCCTTTCTAGCATCGGAACGGAACGTGGATGAACAATCTAGCGAAGGTTTGATTAGGGATCTACTAGGCCTCCTAGCGGCTTTTGACAATAAAGTAGTTGCCGGCCCTGCGCGGGGCCGTCTGCAGGACGTCCCAGGGCTCGTGCGTGGCGGCGGCGACCTGCGCCGTCCTCCTCCTCGGCCTCCCGCTGCGGCCAAAGGGGCGCTCTAGCTCCAGCTCGCCGCCTAGCTGCTCGAGCCCGATGGCCTGCTCCCGGCGGCCGGCGGCCGTCTCGTCGCGGATGGACCGCAGCGGGGCGACGCCGGCCGTGTCGACGGCCTGGACGTCGCGGACGAAGCGCAGCTGCGCGCGCAGCGTCCGGACCGTCTCGGCCTCGTCCTCGCCCGCGGCCGGGGCCGGGAGGGCGGAGAGGCGGAAGAGGTGGTGGAGCTGGGTCCGGGTTATCGCCGTGGCGTCGGAGGCGGCGGCGGCGGCGGCGGCGTCTGGTGGCGTTTCCGTTTCTGTCTCTGGCGACAGCAGGGACTTGACGGACCATGTCGGCCGGGACAGGATGTCGGCAAAGTTTGGGACTGCCTCGGCGGCATTGCTCGAGCTGCGGGCGAGGCACGTGGGTATTGCTGTCGCCGATAGGGGAACGGACGCCGCCGTGGCCCTCCGGAAGAGGGGGGCGCCGCGGCGGACGGGTCGGGACAGAGACCCCGTGGCCCAGAGTCTAGGGCTTGAAGTGCAGAGTGATGCCATGATTCTAAATCACAGCCGCCCGATCAGCTCGTAATAGGCGAGCCGGGGCGTCTGATATGGTGACTATCACGTGCTCATCAGTGATCCTATATGGCGTTGAGGTTGATGTTGTCGTGCGATACGCCAATCCGGTGGGGGGTTAATAACCCACATCCACGTTCTCAGTTGAAGAAGGACCTTGTGCGCTCCACTGTAGAAAGTCACAGAAGGCGTTAACAAGGAAGGGCTGATCGGCACGTAGATGATTAGGAACAATCAAAATCAGCCAAATCAGCATCAAACGCTAGCAGCTTGCCTTCTCTACGCACTCATAAGCCTCACACTGTTGTATTACATCATCAGCCAACGCCCGCTGACTCTTTGTTCAATTGGCCACCGACCCCTACGGCGGCTCCAAGTTACCCCACTGACGCAACGTCAGAAACGCCGCGGTTCCGACTCGCAAGGCAACCGGGTCCACCTCGACGAGACGTGTTGTCGACAGTGACCCCCGACGACCTGCGCAGACCTACGTTAACCACACAAACGTCAACTGCACCCCTCAGCTGCCATCTCGCATACCACCTCAGCATCGTCACCCGCAGATCGGCCAGCTAGCTTCTCAAGATGGAGGACCCCCGCGCTCTGCTGCAGAAGGTTGGCCCCGCCCTCCGCAGCCCACGCCGCGCGCCGTAGACGCTGTTGCTAAGCCGCGTCTCCTGCAGGCGGACAAAGCCCTCGCCGGCGCCTCCGGAGGCTGGAGCCTCTTTGGCGCAAAGGAGGACAAGCTCATGGGCGCCGTCGACATGTACATCGCCGCCGCCAATGCTTTCAGGATGCAGAAGGCCGGTGAGTATTCGGATACCCCCAAAATGAATGCCTTGACGTCACTCTTTTTTTGTTTTTTTGTTTCTTGGGATCCGCTAAACGCAAACATGCCACCCACGCGCGCGCAGACCGAGAGGCCGGCCAGACGTTCGAGAAGGCGGCGCAGATCCAGAACTCCAAGCTGAACGAGCCCGATGATGCCGCCAACACATACATGGACGCATTCAAGGCCTACACCAAGGCCAGCCCCGAAGACGCGGCCCGCTGCGCCGAGATCGCCATCCAACAATACTGCAAGAAGGGCAACTTCCGCAGGGCGGCGGGCCTCAAGGAGAAGCTTGGCGAACTGTACGAGATCGACCTCGGCGACCTGAAGCGTGCTGTGTCAGCATACGAGAATGGCGCCGAGTGGTATGAGGGAGACGGGGCTGCGGTGTAAGTCTCCTTCGATTGTGCTATCTGCATCTGGCTCCCGAGAGCGGGCGGACCCCCAGGGCTAACATATTAACCCCACGCAGGCTCGCCAACAAGCTGTGGCTCAAGGTGGCGGACATTGCCGCGGTTGACGCCGACTACTACAAGGCGATCGAGGCGTACGAGAAGGTGGCGCAGGCGTCCATCAACAACAACCTCATGAAGTACTCGGTCAAGGACTACCTCCTCAAGGCCGGACTCTGCCACCTGGCGACCAAGGATATGATCTCGGCCGCAAGGGCGCTCGAAAAGTACAGCGAGATGGACCCGACCTTCCCGAGCCAGCGCGAGTACAAGCTGCTGGCCGACATTTGCGAGGCCGTCTCGGACAACAACCGGGAAAAGTTCGAGGACGACCTGGCCACGTTCGACAGGATGACCAAGCTGGACAAGTGGAAGACGACGATCTTGCTGAGGATCAAGGACCAGATCGAGGAGGCCGACAACGAGTTCTCTTGAAATGTTCTTTTTTTTTCGGGTGTTTCTCTCGTTGCGCCGATTACTGCATCCGCGCTGCTTGTCCCTCGGTCTCCTTTCTACCTCCAATACCATTTCCCAGCACATGGGTATCTGTTACTTGTCGTTTTAGCCTTTTGGGTAGCATCCAATGAAAACCAGCCATGGTTTGTTCATCAAATATTAGGGTCCGTGACTGTTCTCTGACTTCTCTCATCACCGGTGAAGTTTTGGCTCAGGTGATTGAAGCCACCAAATCGCCGTCGTTGACATTGAGACCACAACTGAATCATTAGGCTCCACAAGAACTTTAACGGCCGGACGTGCTGTGCAGGGGTTGGTTGCCTTATCGATTATCGGTGCGGGGATTGACGAAAAAAAAAAAAGCTGCGGTGCGCGATCGCAGTCCCCGCCCTCGAATCGGAGTTGAGATCGATTCCAGCACGGAAACAGACTCGATACTCCGAGAGATTGCTGCCGCTGGGTCGAGCACAAGGCTTTCAAAATGGCGTCAGTGTCACTTGCTGAGAAGCTGGAAAAGATCCGCGACCCGAACCTGGAGAGCCAGCGACAGGTGTGTAGTCGAGCGCGCGAGTCGATTTAGGCCGCCTGGGTCTTCCTGCTGGCAACGGCCGCCTCCCCTATCTTTCCACTGCCCAAGCTGACAATATACACCCAACACCTTCACAGACCCGGGTCGTCCTCGCTGCTATCGACGAGACTCTGAAGGAACAAAAAACCGAGCCCACCGCAACGGGATACTTCGCCGTCCTCCTGAGCCTCCTCGGTCGCGCATCTGCAGGGGAGTCTATCGCAGAGGACAAGGCCATATCTTTGGTCTACCTCCTAGATCTCGTGGCCCCCTTCGTGCCGCAGGCACTCCTCCGCGCTAAATTCACCACCATCTTCACACACCTCGCCCCGGCGCTCGCCCACCAGGATGCCCCCGCCCCTCTGCTCAGGCCGTCCATCGGCTGCCTGGAGACCCTTCTCCTTGCCCAGGATTCGGCATCGTGGACCCTCACAGTTGTTCAGATCGGGCCCCGGAGAGCGGTCGCCGGCCTCCTGAACCTGGCCATGGAGCCCCGCCCCAAGATCCGGAAGCGAGCCCAGGACGCCCTCAGGAACGTCCTCAAAAGCCCCCCGCCGAGCCCGTCCCTCGACCACCCGGCAGCCGATATGTGCGCCGAGACGGCCATGCAGAGCCTGGCGGACAAGGTGGCGCTGGCGCGCAAGGACAAGAAGTCGGTGCAGGCCGCGCACGACCCGGACCTGATCCATGCCCTCCAGCTCACGAGGATCATCGCGTCGGCATGCGGCGGATGGCCCAGCAAAAAGATCGAACCGCTCTGCGAACTACTGCTCGGTATCGCTCGTAGCGGGAGCGATCACCTTACCATGGCCGTGTTCGACGTGTTCGAGATGATCTTCGAGGGCATGGCCGACGAGGTTGCGCGCGCCAAGCTGCCGCGGCTTCTCGAGATCATCTCGGAGCTGCACCCCTCGGCCAACGACACACAACTCCTGCCGCCGTGGATAGCGATCCTCTCCAGATCCTACGATGTGTCGGCTCAGATGGAGCCGATGGAAACTTTCCAGGGACTGCCGGATATCTTCGCCTCCATCGCAGAGTACCTGGACTCGCCGTCGGAGAACATCCGGACGTCGGCGTCCGAGTGCCTGATCTCGTTCCTTGCCAACTGCATTCCATCAGAGGTACTCCTCGAACCATCCATCTTCGACGAGAAGGCGCTGGAGAGACTCGGCAAGACGGTCGAGGGCCTTCTCAGCGTCAAGTACCAGGCCGCCTGGCCCCAGACCTTCAGCGTGCTGGGCGCAATGCTCGATGCGCTAAGGTGGAGGGCAGATCCGCTGTTGATCGGGGTCGTCAAGGTTGTCGGCGAGCTTCGCGCAAGCGACGCGTTCCTGGGGAAAAAGGAGGCGGACGAAATCCTTGGCAAGGCTATCAGGGCTATGGGTCCGGTGACGGTGCTGGGAGCCCTGCCCCTGAACCTCGCAAAACCTAGCAAAAACGAGCCCGGCCGAGTCTGGCTACTGCCGCTGCTCCGCGACTACACAGCAAACACCAACCTGGCCCACTTCCGTTCCGAGCTTGTCCCCCTCTCGGAGCTGATGTTCGCCAAGGTGCTCGAAAACGGCACTGCCGAAAAGACGATGACGGTCAAGATCTACGAGACTGTTGTTCAGCAAATATGGTCCGTCCTGCCGGGATACTGCGATCTCCCCCTGGATCTGCTGGAGTCGTTCGACGAGACGTTTGCCCAGCAGCTTTCAAATCTTCTTTACCAGCAGGTAGACCTGCGTCTGGACATTTGCCGGGCACTGAGATGCCTTGTCGAGTCCAACCAGGCCGTGACATCGATCGAAGGCCCTGAAGATCTGGTGCTACAGAGTCGGGTATCGAAAGCGCAAGCGCAGAAGAACCTCGATTTCCTGGGCACGTTTGCGAACAACTTCCTGGCTGTTCTGTTCAACGTGTACAGCCAGACTCTTCCCCAGACGCGTGGTCCGATACTTCAGACAATCAACGCGTTCCTGAGCGTTACGCCTGCCAAGGACCTGGGAGAGACCTTTGATCGTCTCTGCAAGGCGCTTGCCGCGGCGTTCGAGGAGGCCGTGGCCAAGCCGGCAGCACTCAAAGGGCAGAGGGCCGCCGACCAGCTGCCCTCTAGCACACACTCCTTGATGGACCTTGTTGTCACCATGTCGATCTACCTACCCCGAGAGAACTTTACAGAGCTTTTTAACATCGCATCACTTGTGATCCTCAAGGACGACGACCCGCAGCTACAAAAGAAGGCGTACAAGCTCATCCCCCGTCTCGCCAAGTCGGACATTGGCAAGGAGGCTCTTGTGGCACGCCACCAGGAGCTGCAGACCCTTCTGCTCACTAGCGCCGAGAAACTGTCTGCCCCTGCGAGGCGTGAACGACTGGCAGCCATCAGCGCTCTCCTTCCTTACATCCCCAACAACTCGCTCCATTTCATCCCGTCAATCCTTCCCGAGGTTATCGTCGCATGCAAAGAGCACAACGAGCGCGCCAGGAATGCCGCGTTTGAGCTACTTGTGTTGATGGGCCAGAGGATGTCGGCAGAGAAGGGAGTCGCTATTGACAACAGCAAAGTCCCACATATGCCCGAAGGCGCTCCTGCGGCCACGGCCAGCATCGAGGAGTACTTTACGATGCTAGGCGCAGGTCTTGCCAGCCACACGCCCCACGTCATGTCGGCCTCGGTCACCGCCATCACTCGCGTTCTCTTTGAGTTCCACGAGGAGGTGGCGGCCGACACGCTCGAGGATGTTGTCAAAACTGTGGAGCTTTTCCTGACATCAAACAACCGCGAGCTGGTGAAGAGCATCATGGGCTTCGTCAAGGTCTGCATCACAGGCCTGCCGGTCGAGATGATGAAGCCTCGTCTCGCGTCGCTGGTTCCCTGCATCATGACGGCGAGCCACGAGCACAAGGGCCACTTCCGGTCCCGTGTGAAGCACCTTCTCGAGCGGCTGGTCAGGAGATTCGGATTTGATGAGATAAACAAGCACTGCCCCGAGGCGGACCGGAAGCTGATAAACGGCATCAGGAAATCCAAGGAGCGGAGCAAGAAGCGCAAGGAGGCGGCCAAGGAGAACGGCGAGGCCGACGCTGGCGATCACCAGGCCAAGCGGCGCAACCAGTTCGAGAGCGAGTACGACCACGCCCTATTCGACAGCGACGAGGACGACTCGGCCAGCTCGGACGATTCGGACGACGAGATGGCAGGCACCAAATCGGGCAGGGCAAACCGCAACAAGGGCGGCAAGGCCTATATCGTCGAGGACGAGGACGAGCCGCTCGACCTGCTCGGCCAGAGCGCCCTGGCCAAGATCTCGTCGACCAAGCCAATGCGGATGCGCAAGGCGACCAAGACCAAGGCCAAGGTAGACATGGACGGGAAGCTCATCCTCGGCAGGGACGACGACGGCGACGACAGGATGGAAGTCGAGGATCCGGCCGAGGCGGGCGAGGGCGGCGGCGTGGGCGCCTACGTGGCGGCGCTCAAGGGCAAGGACGTACCCAAGAAGACGCTGCGCGGCAAGCTCAAGTGGTCCAACAAGCGGTCCAAGGACGACGAGGACGACGACGACGACGACCTGCCCGACGGCGATGCTGCCGCCGCGGCCGCAGCCGTCAAGGGTAGGAAGGCCAGCTTCGGGAGCGGCAGGGGCCGTGGCGGCGGCCGTGGCGGTGGCCGCGGCGCGGCCGCCGGGGGGAGGGCAGGCAAGGGAGGCATCGCGTCTGGCAGGCGGGGCCTGGGCGAGGGCAAACAACGTGGGCCGCCAGGCCACGGAGGGGTTGCCAAGTCCCCGCGCGGCAGGGGGAGGAGGTAATGAAGATGAAATACCTGTTGGCTTCGTCTTTGGTTTTGTTCTGCTCGGGCACGTAGAATTTGGCCGGGTTATCTATCAAAAACAAAAAAAACAAAAAGGATCCGATACAGTTCGTGCGTCAATCTTGCATACTCGGTGACTGGATGAGCCCAGCCCCTGCGCTGTAGCGCATGGCGTTTCACTTGATGCGACTCGCTTATACCTGCCTAGTCTCGGCATACGCGTTCGTTGATTCTGCTCACCCAGGTGCCGGCTCGAGCGAATAAAGCACGTGTGTGTGCTGATGAAGGGCATGACATGGTTGAAACAGGCAGCGGTATGCCGTGATAGGCAAGGCAGACGGAAGGGTAAAATGTGCTGTTCATGAGGCAAGAAGAAAAGACAAAAGTGCGTATGGATGTATATTTACAAGTCTAAGGCACCCAAAGCCAAGACAAAAGCCCAAAACAACTCCGAACGCCCACGTCCGCGAGAAAAAAGATGAAAACGGACATCTACCTGAACTTGCTAAAGATGACGGCGACAATAAGCAAAACCAAGACGGTGATGATGGCGATGGTTATTATGCGATTCGTAGCCATCCTGTGCGTTTTTTGTTCCACTTGTCAGCGGGGAGACAAGACACAAGACCGGAGAGTAAAAATCCAGGAGCAAAAGCGAGGAAGGGGATTTTGTCATTACCTACGGGCCATGCCCCTCAGCGTCTTGACGCTCCGGTCGACGTATGTCTCGCTCTGGACGAGCATTTCGGACGTGTGCTGGATCTGCTGGCGCTGGTGGGCCAGATCGCGCAGGGTGCCGGCGCCGACGGCCTCGGTCTCGAGCGCGAGCGCGTGGCTGTCGCGCAGGCGGCGGGAGCTGCGGTCAAGGCGGTCTGTGCCGGCCAGCAGCTGCTCGCGCTGCTCCCGCTGGGCGTCGTTGCCGCCGCGGCCGCCGCCCGCCGAAGAGGCCGGGTCGTCCGTGTAGCGGCCGCCGAGGAGGGCGGCGCGGTCGTCGGCCAGGGCGCGCAGCTTGCGCCGCGAGGCGTCGACGTCCGTCTCGTAGTTGCGGAACCGCTGGTTGACGCGCGTGCGGGCCGAGGAGGGTATGTTTTTCTGCTTCTCGAGGCGCATCTGGCCGAGCTGTTTTTTTATTTGTTGCAACGGAGAATAGGTTGTTAGCATACCAACTGCTGAGAGACAAAGTGAGAATGCGAGAAAGGGAACTAACCAGCTCGTCGGCCTCCTCCAGCGCCCTCTCGGCCTGGCTGATGGCCGCCTTGCGCGGCTCGCCCGACAGCTCGGGGATCTGGTCCAGCTTCTGGGCGAGGTCGGCCTGGACAAGCTTCAGCTCGGCCTCGTAGCTGCTGAAGAGCTCGGAGCCCGCGTCGGTGTCGAGGGGGTTCGACATGGCTGCTGTCTGGCTGCGGCTGGCTGCGTCGGCCCGGGGGAGCGGAGGTTTGGTGTCAGGGGGCTGTGGGAGGCCGGGCCTGGGGAGAGTTTCGGTCGAGAGAGGAGTATGGGGCGGGGATTTGGGTCGCTCGGAAAGTCAAGGCGCGAGGGGATGTGTTCACTGGCGGGTTCGCGGTCAATGGGGGTGATTGATGCTGTCGCGGATCGAGGATGGAAGGCGGCTGGCTGAATGGGGTGGATGACGAATGCGTACCTAATCATACCCGCCACAGGACGCCGAGGCCCAGCCACCGCGTCGTTCTCCATACCCAATCAAAGCCACCCGCTTGGTGCACGGACCCATTGTCCTTGGCTGGCAGCCTTAAAAAGCCCGATCGAGTTTTTTTCTCGCGGCGTCCAACACTCTTGATTCTCTTTTTCTTCATTATAGAAAGTTGAACCCCCGTCGTTGCAGAATTCAGGCCCGAAGTCCCTACAAAAAACCTAGGGGACTTCGGGTTGTATCAGCCGGGCAGATCAGAATTTGGAGCTCCAAGAATTGCATACTCAAGGCTGCCGTCGGCAGCCAACTTGGTATTCGATCCCGTTGAGCCTCGACATGCCTCAAACTCGATGTTTTTCGTCAGCCTATCGACAGAGCCTGAGGTCAGATCGCTGGCGGCAGGCTTCTTTGCGTGCTTCGTGTAGCAGCAAGTGCCGGCCGGAATGACTGGCAGGCTACCTCACTGGCTTCTTGCTTTTCCCGTCGATTCCCGACTCCTCTTGCACACCTCGACGTGGCCGTCCTCGGCTGGCCAGGCCCGTATGCTGAGTGACGTGCCTGAGGAGTCATGGTCATACGGTGCTGTCTATTGCCTCGGGCGAAGCGTTTGGAACTTGGCAAAGGGAAAGGTCTGGTCGTGGACGTAGTACACACGGGGCGATGGAAGGCAAAGCAAAGGCTGGGCCAGTCTGCTATCATTCGGTATGGCCCAGCCGCGACCCCCTTTGTGCACCATCGCTCATTCTTGCCAGTGCCCGCGTTTAGGTGATACTCTCACCAGCTCTCGTTTGCGCTTGATTCAGCAAGCATCTGCCTGAGCTGTCACATTGCTCATACGCAATCGACCAACATATGAAATGCTGTTGGTTGGGATGCCCATCACATTGCCCAGGGGGGTGGTGAGCTGTCTGCCTGACCTGGTGGGGGAGGGGTGGCGACATAACAGGGTCTCACCGCCCCCGAGACGCTGTGCCACGCAATGGCAGTTGACCGCACAGGTTCTAGGCGTCCAGCCGCAGAAAGATCGCAGATCTAACGGTCGACCAGCGCACATCTGGCCACTGCAGCGGTGTGTGAGGGGGGAGAGAGCACCGTGGCCAACTGAAGCGCACTGCAAAGGATACGGCCGGGTGGCGTCTCGGGCGGGCCATCGAAAGCCCTTCCTCCCCCAATCCCGTTCATGGAAGGGCCTGAGGGACGGAGGCGCGCTGGCTTCCGCGGCCGTGGCGCGGCCGCTCGTTCGTCCACCGCATCTCATCTTGCCCATCTCAGATTCAGACGCAAGGGAGGGCGGTCGCCGCGCCCCGGCATTGGCTGACCGGGAGGTTGGGGCTATGCTGCAGCCGCAAGGAACGACATGGCTAGGGCCAGGCTGGGCAAAAGGGAAGGGCTTTTTCTGACGTTGTCTCTGCACGTTTGCCTGCCAGGCACAGGCACTTTTGGTTACCAAAAGTATGGGGTGGTGTCCAGTCTGACCATTACTTTTTTTCTGGCTATTTCTGGTTGGTTCGTGTACGAAAGTTGCATTATATCCTGTTCAACCAATGTCTCGTCCGCCACGCCGTCAACCCTCAAGCCCCTGATTCACACTATATGCGACGCAATCCAGGCTCTCGGGACGGAAATTTTTCAGATCTAAGTGATGCATCGCTCGCTCGATCTGGACCTTTCAAGAGCACATCGCGCCTAGGGGTATTATTGTTATAGGCCCCCATCACCAAGCCTGTCTTGAGGATGCAGAGACCGAGAAACCAAATGGGGGATAAAATATGGTGACCTAGGTACTTACCTACCGTACCTATCCACCGTATACAAGACACAGCCGACTTCTATTCTTTCCAGCCTACCAAAGCAAGTCGAGCTGTGTTTGCTCTTCCCTAGCTGGCAGGTCGCTCCTTCCCGGTTGGGCTGTCGGGCGGTACCAGAAGGTGTACGGCCGGGTCTGTGCTTCTACAGAATGCGCGCGTACGAGATCAATCCCTCTTGCTCTGCCCGTCTTTTTGTGCCAGGCATTATGCCGTCCTGCCTTCTGCTCCCATACACGACACCTCGCCGTCTTCTGCCTCCCGGCTCCCAACCGCCGTCCGTAGAGACAACAGTACGCGCATAGGCGCCTCAACTGTCTCGGCCGTAGGAGAATCCCTAGGACACGGGCTCGCTTAGGCCGTTCCTCTCCCGCCCGCCTGTCATACCGTTTCTCTCCTGGCATCCCAGCACCCGAGACCGAGTCTCGATTTGTGCTCGCCTTATCTACCTCGCCGGCCTATCTCCTCCCAGGCTGCCTACCTAAATAGCCACTCTAGTTAAATCCACCCCATTCCTCGGAAACTGCTCCTCCACCATCTCCCAACATCCAGCTCTCCGGAGAGGCTCCAACCCACCTCAGCGCCACGCAACCATGGCCACCAACCTCACGCTCACCCCGCCGCCGCCGGGCCTCATGCGCTACTGGTTCGGCATCTGCAAGAGCGACCCGGACCTGCCCGCCTGCGCCGTCGTCGACAACTTCTACGACTACCGCATCCTCCTGGCCCCAAACGTCGTCCTCCTCGCCGTCTTCGCCTGCTCCCTCGTGGGCTTCGCCGCCGTCTACGCCGGCACCACGCGCGGGCGCGACAAGAGCTACGGCGTCGGCTTCTTCGTCGTCATGGCCTTGGGCGTCCTGGCAGAGATCCTGGGCTACTCGGCCCGCGTCTGGTCCTACACTAACCAGTGGCTCAAGACGCCCTTCCTGATGCAGATATGCTGCCTCACCGTCGCCCCCGCCTTCCTCGCTGCCGGCATCTATCTCTGCCTGCGGCGTATCGTCCACGTCTTTGGCCCGCAGAACAGCCGCATCCCGCACGAGTACTACACCCGCATCGTAAGGGACACCATTTTTTGCTCGCCGATCATCCCAAAAGCAGCACATATAAACTAATCTTTTGCAAACCAAACCAGTTCATCCCCTGCGATCTCATCTCTCTCATCTTGCAGGCGACCGGAGGGGCCATAACCTCGGCTGCGGCGCAGTACAACGAGCCGACCTCTGACGGAGACAACATCATGATCGCCGGCCTCGCCTTCCAGGTCTTCACCATGTTCTGCTTCATCGCGTGCGCGCTCGACTTCTTCTGGCGCGTCTGGAAGCAGTCCGGCAGCAGGGACACCGCCAGCAAGGCCGACTTCGTCAGCGTGCCCGACGAGCACGGGGCCCGGGCAAAGGTGCGCTCCAGCCCGCGCTTCAGGGGCTTCCTGGCGGCGCTAGCGCTCGCTACCCTCTGCGTCTTCTGGCGCTGCGTCTACCGCGTCGTCGAGCTGGCCCAGGGCTGGGACGGCCCGCTCATGGCGCGCCAGGACCTCTTCATCGGCTGTGAGGGCGTCATGATCGCCGTCGCCTGCCTTGTCCTCAACGTCTTCCACCCGGCCCTATGCTTCGGCGAGATGCTGTCGGACGACGGCGGCGGCCTCGGCCCCCGCCGCGGGACGAAGGGCCGGGGCCGCCAGCCGCCAGACGCCGACCGCGCTGCCGCCGCCGACGAGGGCGCCATCTGCTACAGCCGAGGCCCCGGCGACTTCATGCTCGAGAGCCAGAAGCAGGACGGCGCCCACGGCTCGAGCGTCAACGACTCGGATGCCCCGCTGGACAGCAAGCAGCACCCCAGCGTCTGAGAGTATGCCGGTCAATTTCCCCGGGGGCTTGAGCTCGGCCGCATGAGACGAAACCAGTCACTTCCAATTCGATGTGATATTGCCGTTGGCGGTTATTTCTCTCTTTTCTTTCGTCGTACCAATGACAAGATTGTTGGAACCTTGAGCTGCTACTGATAAAATCCAAAGACAGACCAAGCCAAAGAATGCGTTTCATTAACATTACAAGACGTTTTCGTTCGCGTGATCGTTGTTGTGTTTATGCCCTGGTAACAGAGCCCTGGCGTGATGAAAGTAAAGGAATACGATTATTGCAGAGGCATGGGCAAGGGCAGGTGGGCAGGCGGCTCGGGTGCAAAACATGTAGCCGAAACATGATGCTCACCGCCGGCCGCCCTACCAACCAGCCCCAGCCCCAGGCTCCAGCCTGAAGCCGCAGTGAAGCGTGTAAGAAAAAAAAGAGCTTGTCTATGCTACCTTGGCCCAACAGATTGCCCCGAGTTTGCCGGCCCGTGTCGTTTCTGCCGTCCGTCCATCCGTGAGAGTCGTCGCGTGTCGTTTTATGTGTTACCCTCCCGCTCCGAGGCCCAAAATGAATTTCCCTAGAAGCCGAAAAAAGAAGAAGAAAGGACAAGGAAGCAAGCCGAAAGGGGCAAGGAAGGTGAAGGAAGGTATCGCAGATGCTGAAGTTATGATGTGTCGTGATATTTGAGGCGCGTACAGATGATCACACGCTCTTTCAAGGGCAAGAAGTCCTGTTTTTTTTCGTTGGGTAATGATGTGAGAAGGGTAATACAGGAGCGGAAATTAAGGGGAGGGAGATGGGAGAGAGAGATAGAGAAAGAGGGAACTAATTTGTTGGCACACCACCCCTGGCAAGGCAAAATATGCAAAATATGAACATGGAGGTTCATGAAAAGATTGATGGGAAAAGGTAGACAAGAACGAGGTACCTAGGTACCAAGGTGGACCCCACCAAAAGATCTCTCTTCAAAGACCGCACAGCGAGGTCGTGGTGCTTAGGCTGTCCTTGTCAAATTCGAGCTTCACGGTCCACGCGGGCAGTCGGTAGCCCATCCTCTTGAGGGCGTGCTGCTCGTGGCGCTCGTGAGTGTAGTTGAGATTTGCGACGGGCTTGCTGACGAGGGCGCGGACGGGCTCCGGGTGCCGGAAGCGGGGTTTCATGGCGAATAGGGCCTCAAGGCGATCCGCCGTCGGCTCGCGGTTCCAAAAGTAGTCCTCAAGCGAGCGCGGCTGCGGCAGGCTGCCCTCGTCGACGGGCGACGAGTAGCCCTCTATCAGCTGAGTCAGGCTCAGCACCTTCACCTGCACCTCGAGTGGGTTGATCTGGCGCGGCGACAGGGCGGGCAGCAGTTGCGCCGGCGCCTCCTGCAGCGCCCGGCCTCGATAGCGAATCATGACGATGACGTTCTCGAAGTAGGTCCAGAGCCGAAGCAAGATCCACTGGGTGCGCACGACGGGGGCCGACATTTCGGTCGAACTGCTATTCCTACCGCCGGCGCTACCGCCGCCACCACCGCTGCTGCCGCTCCTGCTCCGGCGGTAGTAGCCGTTGCTGATACTGCCGTTGGCCGGGCTCTGCGGCGTGTGGCCGTCGTCGATGGGCTTGTAGTGGGTGCCGTCGCGGCATACAGTTGGCGGCCAGATCTCCTGCAGCGCCATCCTGTAGCCGGCCGAGTCGAGCCCCTGGATCTGCAGACTAAGCATCTCGACGGGCAGCGCATCGCGTAGGATGAGCACCGTCCTCCGCTGCGACTGATCTAGCGGCACGAGCCCCTGGCGGATGCAGATGGGCGTGCAGCTCGGGGCGCGCCAAAACTCGTCGCACTCGGTGATGTTGCTGCTGCCGGTACTGTGCGTGGTGCCGTTGCTACCGTTTGTCGTCACGCCGGCCCTGCTGCTCCTCCTGGCCGGCAGGAGTGGGAGAAGTACCTGGCCCTTTTCGTAGCTGCATCCCAGCACCGCGTACACGTAGTCGGTCGAGAATGCGGCGCTGCGGTCCGTGTGCGGCGGCCGCAGGAGCGTCGTGGTGATCCAGACTCCCCGGTTCGTCATCTTGAATTCCGGGCTGGGGCAAGCCTGGGAGACGGTTACGGGGATGGTGGGGGTGATGCCCTGGCAGGCGGCGAACTGGGCCGGGAGCGCGGCGAAGGGACCCGTGCGTTGGGCGGGCGTGAGGCCCAGCCCAGTGCCGCCGCCGTGGAAGCCCCAGGCCAGGAGGGAGGCGTCGCCGGTGCGCTTGAGGGCCTTTGCTTGCAGACGGCGGAACGCGGCCTCCTTACCCTCGCCGTACATCGGGGTCATGTGCACGTCCAGCAGGCCCATGAGGCAGTAGGCCGTGTCCTCGGGCCGCGACGTCTCGCGGTTGGCGGCCCAGGCGATGCGATGTGCGGCCGAGACGGACTTGGGGTTGCCGTTGCCCGTGAGGAAGCGCTCGTCGACCTTGGTGATGGTGTGGAGAACATCGCTGAGCTCGCGGCGGGTCGACAGGGAGTTGAACTTGCAGTCGAAGAACCTGACCTCGGGCGGGGCCACGAGCTCGATCAGAGCCCAGCTGCGGCGGAACCAGCGGGCGCGCGAGAACTCGGCCGGGTTGGCCTTGAGGGGCCACAGGTCGATGGGGACGTCGTCAAGGAAGGCCAGGCATGTGGTGGCGCGTTGGCACCAGCTGAAGCACGAATTTACGGCCTCGTCGACCTCGGCGGAGCTGCTGCGGTTGACGCAGATGTTGTGGATGTGAGCCCACTCTATGTGCGGGTAGACCTTGTTCAGGGTCGAGATGAAGTTGTTGATCTTGGCATAGCCGGGCTTGTCCTGTATGGACTTGGACTCGTCGACCAGGACAGCGTCACAGTTAAGAAACAGCCTGTCGGCCCGGGCATGTTGCCGCACCCGCTGCCACTCTTGATATGTGACCTCGCTGGCGCCCTCTCCAACGCTGTGAGCCGGATGGCGGCGGACTGTCAGTCACACGACACAAACAAGCCTGGGATCGATCGAGTCCACGAGGAGGGGGGAGGGGGGAAGGGGGAGGGGTGCGAGCGAGCCACGGGTGGGCCGCCGGCAGGGTGACAAACAAGACGAAGCTGAACTGACTGTGAGAATATGGCGTAAAGGGGAATCCTGTCACCGTTGAACTCGTGTAGTTCCCGGGTGTTCACGTTGAGAAGCCGCATCGTGGATTACCGAGGTGTGCACACATGCCTCGGGCGTGGCGATGAGGGGACACAACACAAGCACAGCAGGGCACAAGGCAGGCGCACAAGGAACAAGGAAGAAGGGAAGTCGTGGGCTAGACGATGGACGCAAAGTCGACGGCTGCCGCCGGGGGACGGATTCCACCCGCAATGTAGAGAAAGGGAGTTTCCTCAAAAAAGGCAACCTTGCATCGAGCGTGCTCGATGGCAGCGAACGTGCAGCACCGGTGAGCGCCGGTTGTCTTGGCGGCCAAACCCAATGCTGGACGCTCGCTGGCCTCTCACCGGTCTCGCGCGGAGGCACGAGGTGTAGGGCCGGTGCTCTCGAGCTTTTTGCGCGCTTGCCGAGGAGCAGCAGCAGGAGCTCCTCTTCAGGAGCAGGGGGGTACAGATGGCGGCAAACAGACAGGCTGCGTGGGATAAGTGACACAACAAAATCGACTCGAGGAGGACGACAGACAGTCCGGAACGTGCGAGGCGGGTAGGGGTAGATACGAGACCGGTGAAAGAAACGGAAGGACAAAGAAGGCAAGACGAGAAAGAAGGCGTCGGTCGAGGTGGTATGTAGATTAATCGGGTTGGGAGGAGGAGCAGACGAGATCGATCTTAACCACGGTCCCAGGGGAGCGGCGGTGGCTTTCGATCGGAGCACGCTCATAAATGGGAACGACGGAGGAACAGCCCGCCAGCAGTAACGAGCAGAGAGCCAAGCACAAGGTCCGCCTCCCCACTTGGAACGACGAAGGACGGTCCCCGGTAGGGCAGAAGGCCAGACGGCACCCGCGCCAGCGCTCTATCGTGATGGGTGGAGCATCTGGCCCGCCCGATGGATGCTGCCCGAGTGGTCGACCTGACCTGACCCCAAAAGAGGGGGGACAAATAGGAAATAGAAACTAAAAAAGAGATAAAAGAGGAAAAAGAAAGAGGCCAGAGAAAACGGGGCACGCCATGCCCCCAGCACCACCTACCCCTGACCCTGCCCCGTTGTCGGAGGAGCCACACCTCCACGTCAGTGTGGGCGGGCATGTGCTCCTTGTACTGGACATACGAAGGGTTGCGGTGGTGGCGGCCCCCTTTATCCAAACTGGCTGGGCTGCATGTTGAGGCAATGTCGGTGTCGAGGAGGGGGGTCAGCAGCAGGCGGGATTTGCGCGGTTCGCGTGTGAGGAAGGTGCTGGCTGGCTGGCTGGCTGGCTGGCTGGCGGGCTGACTGGTTGACTGGCTGTCCTTCTTGGGCGAGCGAGCTCGTGTCTCTCCGGCTTTGTTTGCTTCGCCAAGGCCGGGTCATGTCAAGGCAGGCAAGGGGACAGGCTCCGAGGGGATCGAGGGAGAGAGGGAGGAAGAGGGTGTGGTGTGGGTAGCAGTGGCACGTTGGGTGGTGAGGGTGGTAGCGGCGGGTGTGGGGAGGGCGGTCATTGAGGGCTTTCGGGCGGTATTTTGCCACGGCTGGCGGGCGTGCAGTGGACAGGATGTCGTGCATACGCGCGCATTCGTGGACTGTTATCGTTTCTGGGTGTCGCCCGGAACCTCCTCCGAGCCACCCGACCCGCCTCGCTCGTGGTCTGTCTGGGACACCGCCGCCGGCTGTCCAGCCCAGTCCTGTCCTGCGTCGCACGGGGCCTGCCTTGGGGCGCTTAGTTAGCAGGGTCAGCAGCGGCAGCGCCTTGCAGTTGGCTTCCTTTAGCTGCGGTGGCTGTCTGTTGTCGAGTCGTGCCAAGCGCCTCGTCGTTTTCGTGAGCTGCTGCTTTCCACCTCCATCACGGCTTCGGGTACCACAAATCAATCAAGAGCAGAGATACGTCCAAATTAAGTTGTTTTTGTTATTTGTGCTGTGGCACAATTGCCGTTGTCCTCGCTGCCGCTGAGATGTGACAGAACAAAAAAAATTTATGAGCGAGAGGTACAAGGTACGTCGGCCTGGTCCTGCAGGCAAACGAACGAGGGAAAAGACGACAAGAAATAAAAGAGCAAGAACACAGGCAATGCGCACAGGCCAGCCCGCAACCCGCAAGCTCAACCACCAAAGATGCATCTCAAATCATTCACCGGGTTCGGCCCGGGACCACGGATCGCTGTCACAAATACATCGCCCACCATGTCGGCAATTGAGCCACGGCCGGCCCTCGACAAGCCATTCAATGGCTCTCCCCCTGGAGCACATCAGAACCCAACATCAGGTCCATTGGAAACCTTCGCTCAACCCACCTGCATCCTCTAGCACCCTGTCGCCAAACCGCGGCGCGACGACACCAAGGCCGGCCAGTGGGGGGGAGGGGAATTGTGCTGTTGTACCAACAGTGCAGTGTACACACATAGCTAGGGACACACCTGCACAAGCTGTGCCGCCTTTAGATCTAAGCTTTGCTGTCACTGGTGCGCGCAGGGGCCAGCACGAGAATAATGAGCACCCCTTTTTCCTTTTTCGTCCATTTCTTCTTTTTTTTCTTTTTTTCCAATTTCACCCCTTGCAGTCCGTCTTCCTTTTCGACGGTGTGCTACGCTATGGGATGCATTTCCCCCTTTTCTCCCTGTCGGCCCACGATCCGGCATGCTTGGGCCGCCAGCCAACAACCCCCCAATCAGAAAGAAAAGAGAAAAAAGCAATGCGTTGCCGCCTAACAATCAGAGAAATGACAAAAAGTCCCAAAGGTGAATGAACAAGCTCGCAGCTCACACCGTCAGTATCAAAAAGCAAGGTCCAAATCTCCCAAAACAGTAGGACCCCCAGCACGCGCTTGGTGGTGTGTGGGGTCCAGGGTTTCTGTAGCTTGGCAACATGATTGGAAAGACACGGGGAAGGCCTCGCTCATGATTCGAACGAGGAAAAAATGGTTCCTCCGTCCTGGGCGCCGCGGTTGCGCAAACCAGATCCTGTTTGTCGCCCTCCACCGGCTCTGGGTCCGAGATGGAGGCCAGCGTGGCCCGTCACAACCGATGAGACATAAACAGACACAGAAACAGACACAGAAACACAAACACAGAGAAACAGAGGGCAGGGGACCGCAGGCGTGCAGGAAGGGATCAGCACGACGGGAGGAACGCAGGTGAGCCCCAACCCAAAGATGGACTCGGCTAACGAACCTAGACCCCCGTCCTGTAAAGGAAGCTCCAAATACCCGAATGTTCCGGTCAGGAAGGAACAAACAAGGTAAAAATTGAAATCCTGCCTTCTGGACCCTGCTCCTTTTCTTTTAGTGGGGTGCGCCAGCCGAGCCCCATTCCGACTGGATCAACAACGTGGGTCCATTTGCAGGCCGCCGACATGCAATTCGTGATTGTGACTTGCCCGTTCCTGTCACGTCCGGCCAACAGCCACTCGTCAGCCTGGGGGCTTCGCTACCACTTCTTGGAGCCAGATGGGACCGAGTCAAGGTGTGTGTGTGTGTGTGTGTGTGTGCGCGCGCGCGTGTGCGTGCCAACCCTGGCGCGTTCGCACCCCCCACACGCGCAAACGACAGACACTGCCCAGATGCCAGGCACCGCCAGCCCGAGCCATGTAAGGTACTTTGGCACTGTACCACCCCTTGCGTGCTTACCTCGAATCCATGCCAGGTCGGATGTTTGTTTTGTGCACCACCAGCTTACCACCCGGTCGTCTGGGATTGAACCTGCGAATCCACGCCGATGCGCCATGGCAGAAGGAGGCACAGCGGCACTGTGAGAGAGGGCGACACCTCCTGCTGAGCAGCATTTGTTCCATGTTTCTTGTCGATGCCGGAATGAGGTGAGGTGGTGTAGAGGGCGGGGAGGAGTGTGGAGAAAGGCGGGCAGGTCCAGGCTTCGTAGATGGGCATCGCCAATCAAAGTCGCAATTCGCTATTAATTAACAATCAATTCGCTGTGGAACGTGGACACACGGCCACCCAAAGCCACCGGCTTGTCTCCCCGTTCTTGAGTAGGACCTAGCTCGGGTAGCTTTTTATGTCTTGCCCGCTTGACCTGTGCATGCTGCATATGTGGGCTTTAGCGGCAGGCCCGTCGGCCTGCTCGTTCCGTCGTGGCCGAGCCACATCAGAGCCGAGCAGGAAGGAGAAGAAACCTAAGGCACTCGTTGACTGATATGCTGCTTGTGCCCAACCCCAAACACACTTGTGCACAGCCAGCAGTCGCTCTCCCAATAGCCCTGATCCCTGGCAGGGGTCCGTCCTCCCCCAGGTCTTCCCGCCCGCCTCCTCCTTGCTGCTTCTTGCTCGGTCAGCCTGTCGCACAGGACATGGGGTCCCGTCTGATTCCAAGAGTAGGGACGGCATGTCCCAGGGGCTGGTGATTAGCGGTTTTTGTCATGCCCCCGCTCCATGCTCCATCTTAGGGATGGGAGGATAATGGCATCGCGGATAGTCTTTGCTGCGACGGTACGCCGTGACGCGACCCGACGCTCCACAGTCCGGCCGTGGGAGCATGAGGCGGGCGGACGGTAGAGAGAGAGGGAAAAAAGAGTGTTCTCTGGGTTAACAAATGGATAAAATGCCGCTAAATGTTGTGTGCGGATTGCGACAGGCGCCGACCTCTGCTGATACGTGTTCCTACTGGACGAGCCTTCTCCGTAGATGCTGCATGACAGAACTGAGAAGCAGAGGAGCTAGACGATCTTTGCCTTCCATGATGCTCTAGGGCTGGCCACCTCGTGCTTGGGTGGTACCTGCCACCTGCAACCACAGCCGCCAATTCGCTGCTTCCGTCTCGCACATGCAATGGCCCGCGGAAGAAGGGAAAGATGGAAGGTGCTTGGCCCTTTCTGCGGGCTTTTGATTAGGCGGCCTCGGGGCTTGGCCATCACGCAGAAGGTGCCAGCCAGGGAAGGAGACGTGCATGCAAAGCACTGCACTTGCGTCAGGAGAGCCAAAGTGCCCAATTACGTCCAGTCGCAGCCAGCCCGAGAGCCCCTTCCTCACACTGGCGGCACCCATCAGATCATGTTTTGGCCACACGGAGGATCAATAGATCGAGGAGGCTGGGAGCATGAAGCAACCACCTCGTGCTGCCACCACTGCTGCTGATGCTGCTGCCGTTGCCACTTCCTACACCCAGGTACTACCACTACCACCCACCACCACCACAAGCTACCCTACCACCTACCCATCACACAACAGGACGCAAACGCACGATGGGGCTGGCCTGCAAGCAAGAAGCAAAGCACCAAGCCCGATGAGATGCAAACATGCGAACGCTAATAGCAGCTGAGAGGAGGGCATGCATCGTCCATTGTTCATGTGCTGTCTGTTTGTCTGTTCCCGAGTCACGCTGCTTGACAGGCCTAGCTAAGCTCGCTCTGCCAGCCATATTGGCCGACGGCGGCAACGCTGCCATGGGAGTGGTCGAGCATACTCGCAGCGACCTGTCTGTAGATCACTCCCCCGCCCCTTTCCCCTTGCCCCTGGATGAGCCCTCGAGGCGAAAACTTCGGTCTCGTCTTCCCGCTGCCTCGACGGGAGTCGATGCCTCTTCCTCACCGGCGCCCTGTCTACTTCCCGCTCGGATGTGGCCTGCCGTTCACGCTGGCTGACCGACTGACCTGCCCGGTATCTTGTCTTCCGACGCGAGAGCCCACCTGCAGCTCGCCATGGCCACTTTGCGAGCATGCCCTGAAATAGAAAGGAGCCGATGGACGAGTGTGCATAAGCGCTGGCAAATACGGTAATGAGGCCGGCGATTCACATCTTGGTAGTCACCTGCCCCTACTCTTCCTGAAAATGCGGCAAACAGGCTTTTGGAGCAGCTCTACGCGTTTCCTAGTCGCCACTTTTCTCATTCAGGTGCCCGCCTGCCACACGACCATTTATTTTCCCGCACTCTGGATCCGACAGCCCAGCAGGAGGGGGGCCTGCTTTGCTTAGTAGTATCATGCAACCACGGGCAGGCATCCGGGCGCCTCTGGCCATGCAGCCACGATGCCACATCCCAAGGCCCGGAGAGAGCAGGAGGACGCAGACAAACAAGACAGTTAGCCCGATAAGCCGCACTCGACGGACCTTGGCAGTAATAATGCCGATATCCTATCGTATTCTCGCTAGAGCTGCTAATGTTTGCTTTTTCTTTCTTCCTTTTCTTCTTTCCTCGGAATGATGTCGACCTGTCTGGTGCCCCCTTTCTCGACCAAGGACTTTGTACCGCTGCACTTACCCGTATCCGACGGCTTGTCCACCCAGCCTCTCTTCATGAAGGCAGTGTGTTGTCATATCTCGGAAGCGGCCCTATCCCCTCTCGATCCCGTCCATTGGCATGTTACCTTACCTTTTGTCAGGTGGAACCAGAACGTCGGCGCGGGGATCGGTGAGGGAACTTTTGTTCTTGCTCTCTTTCCATTTCCTCTGCCTACTTGCCTTTGCCCTTCATCCCGATCGGCCGCATCCCCCCTGGCTGGTACAGGCACACTCTGCGTGGCCTGTGTCGCCTCTTTGTAGCCGAACTGGGGCCAGCGGATTCCGGGTGCTAGCTTGCACCCGAAGACTGGCAGCGTTGATGGCCGTCAGGTTGTGCGATGCAGCAGATATTGGCCCTCTGCTTGGCGATGGACCCGTACCCAGCGTTCCTTTCTGGCTCGTTGAAGAGATTGCTCCCACAACACGACCGATCAGTTTTTAGGAACCCATAAGACAGGCTCAGCGTGTATAAAATGCTGGGTCGTGCGTGTTTCGTAGTCGGTCCATGATGGGGCCGCATCTGTCTGCTTCTCCCTCTCCTTATTCCACCTTGGTCTTGTATACTCTGTGCTTATCCCCTCAACCAACCACCATCACTGGCACCTCAACGCCTCACCCGCCCGGTGCCAGAGATGGCTGGCCAGGGACAGGGCGCCCCTTTCCTCCTGTGGCTGCCGCGGGAGGTGGTCCGCATGATCGCTGACAACCTCGGTGACGACCCGGAGGCGCTGAGGAGCCTGGCCCTGGTCAGCCGCGAGTGTAGGGCGCTCGCCCGGCCGCACCAGTTCCGGAGGCTGCGCCTCGACCTTTCGGGGCGGTCGCGCGGCCTCGTCTCCTCCCTACTACGCGACGTGGCCGAGAGCGAGGCTACAGTCGGCGGCTACCCTCCCCCCGCTGGGGATAAAGACGACCCAGACCTCCCGCCTATCAGGGACTGCGTCCGCCGCGTCGAGATAGGCATGGTTAACTTGGATTTTCGGAGCACCGGCGCGTACGTGCCCCTCCCCATCGAGGACCTTGAGGACCTCTGGGAGCGGCACTCGGCCTTTGTCTCGCGTAAGTCCGCTGCCCAAAATCGCCTACCTACTGAAACCCTCTATAAAGCATTGACCAAGGCAGCCAAGGCTAACCCCTGAGGTGCGTCCCCCTGGTGGTGTAGAAATGGCATTCCTACTACGGCCGGGCGCCCTGCCCAACCTCGAGACACTCGACACGGGCCCGCGCTTCTGTCTTCTCGAGCCTTGCCTCCTGCACCGGATGCTGTACTCGCCAGCCCTTCGCAAGCTCCACCTGCGTGCTGCCACGCCCATGGGAACGCCCATGGGAACGCCCATGGGAACGCCCATGCCCGTGGCCCCACGGACAATATCTCTACCCCAGTCGTCGGTACCAAAAGCCATGCTCGATCGCAGCAGCAGCAGCAGTGCCACATACTCTAGGACCGCCCGCCGACAGCCGGCAAACATCGAGGTGCTCGAGCTAGATCTCTTGGGCAGCCAGCGCGAGGGGCCCTACTGGTGGGACGTGTCCAGCCTCCTCGCCGACGTGTTGGACCTGTGCGCCCAGCTCCGGCTACGGTGCCTGCACGGTGGCTGCTCCTGGGGCGGCCAGGGCCTCCTCGGCAGCGCCGCGGGCGCCGCTAGGTTCCGCATCGAGCTCCCCGGGCGGCGCGCGGTGCCGCAGCTGCCCAGGCTGGAGCTCCTGTATGTGGGCCGGCTGGCGCCGCTGGCACAGTCCTTCCTCGCGCCGCTCCTGGAGCAGGCTCCGGTCCTGCGCACGCTGGTCGTCGACGCCTCGGATGAGGAGGTCCGGCGGGCCGTGGTCGGCCTGGCTGGGCGCCACCGCTCGCTGCCCTCGGTACGCAATGTCGTGTGGTACGGCGGCGGCGGCGGTAGCAGCCCCTGCACGTTGCCCGGCGACCTGGACGCCGCCGTGCTGCTGCGGCCCTTCACCGGCATGGACGGCTTCTGCATCGGCGGCGGCACCGCTGTGACGGCGTCGCTCGCCGCCCGCCGCGTCCTGCCCATCTTCGTTTGCCCCAAGAGCAGCCGCTTCGGCGCCCTCACCAAGCTCTCGCTAGCCTTTGACGAGAGGGGCGTCACAGGCTGCATGCTGGCACAGATCGGTGGCATCATCACGCTCGAGCCACTGCACCTCAGGGCGTCCGCCACCGGCATGCCTCCTCGTAGCAGCGGCGGCACTGTCCCTGGGCCGCGGGCTACCACCACCTGGGTGGTCAGACACTCGGTGGTGCGCCGCCACCTCGCGGGCCTGCGCAAGCTCGCGACACTCGTCTTCAAGGGCGAGGACTACCTCATGCCCAGCCGCGAGAGGACGTCTGACGACGGTGCTGCTTACGGGCGCGGCGGCGGTGGCGGTGGCGGCCCCCGCGCCTCTGGCGGCGCCGGCCACCGGCGCTACTACGCGCACTACTACCCGCCCGCCTGGCCGTTCCCGGGACCGTACCCCGGCTCGACGTCGCCGTCTGCCCCGCGCGGCCTCGGCCGTCGCAAGGCCCTGCGCACCTGCTACACGTACCGCCGGCTGCGCGCCGTCTACCATCCCTCGACCGAGGACGGCGACAACGCTGCTCTCGGCAGCTACTACCACCACCGGTACCGGCGCGAACGGCGCCACCAGCCACCGCCACCACCGCCCCCGTGGTACTGGGAGGCCTATGTGTCCCGCGGCCACGCGCAGCGGATGCCGAACGAGGCCGGCAGGTACGCCGAGCTGTTCCCGCGCCTGCGCGCCGTCTTGGTCGGCGGCCTGCATCTCGTCCGGGGCCGGCACGGCGCTGGCAGGTTCGAGGCCGCCGCGCCCTTTCAGCCGGTCGAGGCCATCTTTGGCTTCTCCCCGGCGGCCGTCGAGTCCTGTCCACTGGCCGACGAGTCGGTCCTGGGGGTCCACAGGTACCCGGGCTGTGCGTCCCGGTCCTGCCCGCCGTTGCGGCACGAGGAGGATGGCAGGCCCTCGCCCAGGGCTCCTGGTAGGTCATTCGTATTGGCTCCCCTCCTCCTATCCCTCAACTGACTAGCTTGAACTCTTCCTGGAACAAACAGCCCCCCTCATCCCTCATCGGGTTCTTCTGCGAGGCCTGCTTCGTCGAGGCCTACCGCAGCCGCGCCGTGGCCCTGACCGCCGGCAGTGGTGACGTCCCACCCCCGCCACCGCCACTGCAGACGCAGTGCGCGCACCGCACGCCCCGGCCGGCGGCGGGCTGGGCTGTGCTCGGCAGTAGCAGCTCGTCTTGCGCGGACTGCCCCCGCTGCTTCTCGCCCTGGGTCTACCCGCCGCCGCACCCAGCGCGGGCGGTCAGCATCGGCGCCGCGGACACGGCTGCCAGCAGTAGCAGTAATAGCGCCGGTAGCGCCACCGCCGGCGGCAGCGAGTCGGGGGGCGAGACCATCCTCGAGACCGTGGAGCGGGACGACGAGGACCCCGAATAAGGGGTGTGTGCTGGCGAAAGCTAGGCTGGCTGTACATGTTGCCTCTTTTTTGGCCCTTTTATATACAACTTCGCACAACACAATTTTTCTTGCTTATTTTCTGCCCTGCAAGCAGCCATTGCCCCTCACGACACGCCACTCCCTTGCTTGCTTTCCCTTTGTCTTCTAATTTTCTCCAGCGTCGACCATCGCATGAAAGCTTCAGCGTTTCAAGTCTGGGTGGCATACTGAATATTCAACACACTGGCTGTGGATTTCCCTGGAAGGATCTAACCCACTCCGTTGGGATGGAGAGAAAAGGAAGGCCGGCCGGCTTCTCATTCTGTTAACTTCTAGGGACTTCTTCTCCTTGTGGTGGGATCTTTTTGGGGGCTTCAACAGCCTCTCCCCACCACTAAAAGCCGCCTGTAAATGTAGATTGTGATATTGCAATCCAAACCCCCTTGTATATACAAGCAACGAAAAATACCCAAGCCTTCCCCCACCTACTCTGCCGTGACGGCCTCAGTCCAGGTCCGGGACCGGCAGGTGGTCCTCGAGGCGGACCTTGAGCCCCAGCTTCCGCAGGGCCTCGAGGGCGTTCTCGTCGCGCAGCGCCGACGTCTCGTCCGCCGTCACCAGCACGAAGTCGTGGCGCAGCAGCCACGTGCCCTCGGCCACGCCGTACTCGGCCGCCGTGGCGGCGTCGGCCCGGCCGAGGTCGACGACCAGGCTTTTCTTGACGCCGAAGACGGCGTCGGACGTCTCGTAGGGATCGCCGCGGAGGTAGAGGGCTCTGTTGATTTGTGTTGAGAGACTGAGGGCCAAGGAAAGGACGGGATAAAAAAAAAGATAATAAAAAAACCTACGTGATCAGCTTCTCAAAGCCCGTCTTCTCAAACATAAAGTGCACGTGCGCCGGCCGCCAGCAGTGCCTGCCCAGGCGCTCCAGCAGCTTCCCGACGGGCCCATCGTTGGGGATGGGGTAGCTGACGGGCTTGAGGCCCCTGAACCAGAAGCGGCCCCGGCCGTCGGACCGCATGACGCACCGCTCGCTCGGCTCCTCCTTGTCCGCGTGCTGCACGTCGTAGTGCCCCGAGCTGTCCGTCTCCCAGATGTCGACCTTGACCCCCTCCAGCGGGGCCCCGAACCTGTCCCGCACCGTGCAGACGGCCAGCATCGGCTCCCCCTCCGGGTCCGACGTCATGACGGCGCCGTTGGGGAGCTCGGGCGCCTCGTGCGTGTGGAATGGGCCGAGGACGGACCCTTCGGTGCACCCGGGAGGGGTCGGGTGGTTGACGTTGTCGACGAGGAGGGAGAGGCCGAGGACGTCGGACAGGAGGATGAACTCGTTCCGGCGCTCGTCCGAGATGTGGCCCGTGGCGATGAGGAAGGCGATGGCGGCCGACCACTCGGCCGTGCTGAGGCGCGTCTCGCGCGCAAAGTCGTGCAGGTGCGTCACCAGCCGCTCCATCAGGTACCGCAGCCGCGCGTCCTTGGCCTGCGAGTTGATGCGCACCGTGTTGGGCGTGATGTTGTCGATGGTCAGGTCCAGCAGCTGCGGCACGCCGGCCGTGTCTGCCGGGGCTGATGATGATGACATGGCTTTTTTTTTGCTTTTTTCTTTTTCTTTCTGTTCTATCTGGTATATTCGAGTTGATCACGGCTACCACTGTCGATCAAGATATCCGCTACCGTAGCCAGAGACTCGGTAGGTACCTGTAATTATATCGGCTCAAACGCGGGCAGTTGGTCCATCACGAATCAGAGGCTCTCCATCTCCAATTGCTTGGTCGTCGCTGATTTACCCACTCCCTGGCCGTTATGTAATTCTCGGTAATCAACAACATGGAGACTCCTGGGAGCTGCAGACGGCAATTGAGTCTCCTGCGGACTATCGTTGATGTCGAACTTCCCGCAACGGAACCCAGCACCAATGCTTCCCCTCTCTCTCTCTCAACCTTCACGGCCGGAAAAGTGGCAGGCAGTGAGGACGTTTAGACTTGGGGACAGACGCGATACCCATCCGCTGCCGGACAAGACCACTCGTCATGCGACACCGGCCGCTGGCTGTCTGGAACAGCAAGCGCGGCTGCCGTGCGAGCCTTCATCGCTGGTCATCGCTGGCCACAGGTGCATCGCCTCGGTTTCCATCGTCGGTCCGCCAGCTCGATGCGGGGTTGGGCGACCCACGGCGGCCAGCCCCCTAAGACACAGGCAGAGCTCGTGTGAGGGGAAGCGTATGCGGTTCCATCCACCACTGAGGACTGTACTTGGTCCAGGTACCGGTACATGCGCTTCTGAGACGGCGACTTCTTGCCCAAGATACAGACAATGCAGGCTCCCGATTGGAAGGCCTGACATCCGGAGCTACAGAAAAAAAAGCAAACAACACGAGAGTCAAGCCGCCTGCCTCTCTAGACAATGCATAGCCTCTATGCGGCCACCACCATCTCCAGCGGCTGCTTCATTTCATACCGTGGCCCTGCAACCAACCATCCGATAATGTATAGATGCACACCTTGCCGTCTGCCCATGCTCACACCCGGGCGTCTCCCTGTGGACGCACAACACTACACAGGCATTGCCAACAAGTTTCTTTCCCCTTGGGTTCTAGCGTCTACTAAGTCAAAGCTCAACTGCAGAATCCTAAGCATCGTCATGCGAATACGATAATAATCCACGGAAGCTAGCTTGTTTGCTTCTCGCCTGAAAGTGACTGCATGAGGGGGTGCCGCCGATCCCCGTCGGACCGGCCGACTAGGACATGTGCCTCTGGCCCATGGACAAGGTCGTCTCTGTGGTCTGAAAGTCTAAACCCCGTCACCTGTCTTCCGGGAGGGTACTGGATTTCGGGGCACGGGCCCTGTAACCAGCCGTGGGGGTGGCAATCTCTGCTTGTCGTCGAGGGGCGTTCGTCGTGTAAAGGAAGACACTCGCCTTCCTCGTTGGGAGAAAGGTGCATAGCAGGCATTCTCCCAAGGCCTTAGTTAAGTGTGATGTGTACCGATGGAGGGTGAAGGGCAATCAGAGTTGCACAAAGTGCTTGCTTGGTCGTCATTTGCAGGGTCTTAAGCTGCTCGGAAACACGGACCAATTTTTCTCATCATATAAAATGAAGGGGCTGCTGGGAAGGGAGGTGGAGCGAATGGGTAGAGTTGGTGCGTGATGAGCGTGATGGCACAGCATTACGCCGGAATCCTGCTCATCAGAGGGAGGATGGTCACGATGGCTAGATCGACCAGGAGTCGGGTGGCCAGAGATCCAGAGGGATGCGCGCCTAGTCGCGGGTCAAGCCTGGCCTAGCAGAACATTAACGCGGCTGCTTTGCGTGGCAACATCTGAGCAAAGCAGCAGGACGCGCCGCCGCCCAAACAACCCGTCTAGTTCAACGGTGTTGGGATTGCTCAAAGGGCTGGAACGGCGAGCGATGCTGATGCTGTGTGGCCATCATTTTTGAGAGGCGAGCCAAGGATCTGGTGGGTGAGGTGCGGGAGGAAGCAGTCGACAAAGTGCAGACGGCAGTGGAAGGGTGGTTGCAAGGTCGGAAGCTTGACTGAAAATCTCTAGCTTTATTGGCAGGAAAACTCTGCTTCTGATTTGGCCTACCCCAATTACGTAAGTGGCCGTCGCGCCACGTGATGCGTGGTCAACCAAGGGCAGGCAGAACAAGGGCAGGCACGATTGACCCACCCAGTTTTTGAATGCCACAACTTTCCGTGAATTTGGTTTGGTTTGGACAGAGGCTACGACGCCATCACAGATTCGACCACCAACACGCCAGACATCCACGTCCCTTGTAGAGGTTCGTTTCTCCCTCTCCTCGAAGTCGACCTCGAAAATCTCCATCTGCTCGCAGCCCAACTAACCTTTGCCCTCACACGGAACAGAAACACCGCCAAAATGAGTACGCCTTTTCGATCCCAACCGCAACGACAAGCGACCCTGCCGAGTGATCTCTTGTACTGACGAATCCTCCGACGAACAGCGAAGGGAACCTCGAGCTTCGGAAAGCGCCACAACAAGTCGCACACTATGTGCCGCCGTTGTGGTTAGTACTCCTCGGTTTTTTTTTTCATACGCGACCTCCAATCGAAACCCCACGCTGGGCATGCGCTGGGAACGGAGCCTTGCCGCAATTGCATTGGAGAATTGTCACCCTTCTACGTCGGGAATTGGGACTCGGGGGTCATGCCAGCGTGGTGTTGGGATTGGAGGTTGGACTAGGAGGGGAATCGCGAGACTGACCAAAGGCATTTTCCACCACAACAGGTCGCCGCTCTCTGCACGTCCAGAAGCACACCTGCTCCTCGTGTGGCTACCCTGCCGCCAAGACCCGGAAGTGTACGTTTTCCGCCCCTCGCCCGCGATGCGACACGAAAAAACCTGGCGACGGCACACACACGCACACACAGACCAGGGCTCGAGGCGCTGTCGTTTTCGCATCAAGTACTAACCACGAGCATGCGCTTGCCTTGCAGACAACTGGAGCGAGAAGGCTAAGCGGAGAAAGACAACGGGCACCGGCCGTATGCGGTACCTCAGCACCGTCTCGCGCAAGTTCAAGAACGGCTTCCAGTCTGGCGCCCCCAAGGGCTCGCGCGGTCCCAACTCTGCCGCTGCCACGGCCACCTCCTCGTGAGGCAGGGCTGTCAGGATTAGGGGCGGGGGCGTTGACGGTTTCTTATTATTTGTGAACTGTGCCAAGACCAAAAAAGAGACGGTTTATTTTTCTTCGTCTCAAAATCACACACAAACAACAACACACACACATATGCAATCCCCGGTAAAGGGACTGTTCCGCGCCATGACGGATGGGGCTGGGTTTTGGTCGTCGTGGCCGTCTGGCTGCTTCAGAAATGGGAAAGGGGGGGACCACTCTTGGCTGTGTGTGATGGTCGAGACTGGTCACGGCGTTTAAGCATATCTCGTTCGGGCTTCCTTCTCGTCATCATCAAAATAAAGTGAAACGACAAAACGACGTGTTTGATGGATATTATGTTTCTGCTTGACCTGGTTCTCTGTACCGTGGATTTGGTAGGCCTAGCTCTGCGACGATCTCCCTCCAACCGGGCAGTTTACTGCCCTCGCTCAAACACCCTGACGCCCCCGTCACCCCCGACGTGATAGAGGTACTCGTGCTCCTCGACGGCCGCGCAGCCGCCGCCTCCGCCTCCACCACCTCCGCGCGTGACGCGCACCACCCCGCCCACGTCGTTGGCCGCGCCCGTGTCGAGCAGACGCAGGCACAGCAGCAGGTCGGCCTCGTGCGCCAGCGACAGCGCCAGCGACGCGTGCGCCCGCTCCAGCGCCGTTCGCTGCTGCTGCTGCTGCTGCTGCTGCTGCTGCTGCTGCTGCTGCTGCTGCTGCTGCTGCTGCTGCCCCGCCGCCACCAGCGGGCCGTCGGCCGACACCGCCACCACGGCCGCGTGCGCCCGCTCCCGCACGTCGAGCAGCACCCCGCGCAGGTCCTCGGCGGCCCCCCCGCCGTTGCCGCCCGTCGCCGCCGCGAGCAGCAGGTCCGGCTGGTCGACGATGACGACGATGGGCTTCTTCGCCCTCCTTGTACTGTCCTCGCCTCCCTGTTGCAGCGACTCGAGCGCCTCGAGGAGGGAGGCGCCGATGCCGCGCATGCCTTGGGCGTTGCTCCACGCGAGGGTTCTATGAGGCTGTTGCTGCTGCTGCTGCTGCTGCTGCTGCTGCGGGCCGTTGGTGGGCGGGGCGGCTTGGTCTGATGAGAAGAGGCCCGTCAGGCCGTCCACGAAGCCGAAGCGGCCCCTTCGCCGCAGGGCGTCCAGGTCTACGCCCTGTAGGGAAACGAGTCAGTGCCCAATGCTCTGTGTACGCTGTAGCGGGGGGTTTTTTTTGTCTTAGGCGACTTCTCGTCATGGCAGTCCCTCCTACGCGGCATGTGACGGGGTGCTGGAGGAAGAAGAAGAAGAAGAAGAAGAAGAAGAAGAAGAAGAAGAAGAAGAAGAAGAAGAAAGTGATAGTGTGGGCAGAAGGAAGAAAGAGAGGGAGAAAAAGAAAAAACCTACAAGCCTACCAGCACCATCCCTCCAAAACGAAAAATCCCGCATGAAGCTGACGAGGAGCACGGCCGTGTCGTCGCCGTCCGTCTCCCCGGCCCCCGTCGGCGGCGGCGGCGGCGACCTGCCCAAGAAGCTGGCCATGTACCGCAGCACCAGCCAGTTGGTGCTCGCGCCGACGACGCCCGACAGCACCACCAGGGCCGCCTCGGGCGGGAGCGCGAGGTACTGCTCGAGTAGAGGCGGCAATCTACTCGTCATTGTTTCGGGCCTTTTTTTTCTCTCTTCTTTTTCCAGGGCTTCCCTAACGGCTTTGTAGGAAGGGAAGTCGCTTGTAAGTGCCCGTCCAGCCGATTGCGGGGCACAGAGAATTCCTGCACAATTTTATCCACCACATCGATATGCACAAACACATATGCACAATATATACAACTCTAAGAACTTGCATAATCCCGAAAAAAGTGGTTGGCGACAACAGAAGGAGGATGCGAGATATCAATCTATACCTAATCCACTGTGCCATCAGCCTGCAGGCCTATCCTATACAATCTTCTACAAACTGTCTATCGATGAGAGCTGAACCCCAGTCTTGTGCCGGCCCCATCTACGCCGCGAGTGCCCCAACCCAGCTGCCTGTCAGCCACCACTCACCGGCCAGGCCTGCCCCAGAACCTCTCCACGTAGTTCTTCCTCACGGTCCACATCCTCGCACGCTTGCCAAACACGTACATGGGCACCGTCGTCAGCAGGACCGCGACGTGGACGGCGGCTAGGCACACGAAGACGGCCCGGCCGCCGGCGGCCACGAGCCAGCGCGTGAAGAAGAGCGAGAAAACCATGCCGTGCAGCACGTTCTTGCAAAAGTTGAGCGCCACGAGCGCCTCGCCGCTGTATTGGCGGTGGCTGTCCACCACGAACGTGATGGCCGTCGTTGAGCCCAGGGAGCAGCCGAACGAGACGAGGCCGAAGAAGAAGGTGGGCACGGCCCAGTGCCGGCCCGCCTCGGCCGACCAGCCGAACCCGGCCAGGCCGAGCGCTGTCGTGACCAGGACTGGCAGCGCCATGATGAGCCGGAACTCGGGCTCGTAGATGCCCCCGTTGCGTCGTGACATCTAGCGGGCGGGCCGTCATGGTTAGATATATCAGTCTTGTAACGGCGAAGCTTAAACCTTTTTGCGGGCAAAGACTTACCGCCTTCACAATCACGTCCGAGATCCACCCGGCGACGGCGGTGCCGAGGATTCCGCCGATGAGCGGCGAGATGTACGTGAGGCCCGTCTGGAGCTCATTGAAGTGGTAAGATCCTTGGATAAAAATGACGGCGACCGACTGTGACAACACGACGAGCCAGCCCATGGAGCAGCTGTAGACCAGCGCCGCCCAGAGCACGGCCGGGTACGAGAACAGCACGAGCGGTCGCAGCGCCGCGTGCAACCAGCTGTCCCGGCTCAGCCGCCCATGGTACGGCCGGAGGTGCTGCGTAAACGTGCGCGCCGGCATCCTGCGAAGCGCCGTCGTGTATGAGGCCCGGCGGGGGCTGCTCGTCAGTCCCGGCATGTCGTAGACCGCCACCACCGACGACGGCCGCCGCGACCACTCCTCCGGCGCCGTCTTGAACGTCTTCATCGAGCCCACTGAGCCCACTGAGCCCACCGAGGTCGCGGGTAGACTCATGCCGAGGGCCTGACTCTGCTTCTCGACGCACGGAGCCGCTGCCAGTGTGGGTGTGGATCTCGACGACGCCGAGTACCCTGAGCCGCCTGCATGATCCACACCGGGAGCCTGTTGTTGCTTCTCGGCTTCGGCGGTCAGGGCGGCATCGCTCTGCCATATGATCTCGTACTCTGGGTCCTGATCAATACCGTGGCCAGGTTCTGACCCCGCCTCCTGGCCCTGATGCAGGGGCTGTGGGTGAGCAGATTGCTTTTCGTTCGTGGCTCCCTCGGCGTCACCTGCGCCAAGCTGTGGCTCTTCTGTGTCGTCTTTTTTGCTTTCCCACACTACGGTATAGCCATCACCCGCATCCACATCCTGGGATTCGTGGTCAGAGGCCTTCGGCTCCATTTTCCACACCATAACATAGCCATCTTCGGACTGTGCGGCGATATCGAGCTGCTGGCTTTGCTCGCCATCCTGCTGCTGGCCGTTCTGGTGCGGTTGATGGCCGTCCTGCAGCGGGCTATGTTGGCCGTCAATCTGGTCGCAAAAAGCCTTCATCTCTGGCGTGATAGTCCAGCTGGGTGAGCGGGAGTGACCACCGACGGCAGTGCGGTAGCCAGAGGGCAGCACATCTTGATTGCCTCCATAGCTCGACGAGCGGGACTGGTTTGCCACAGCGGTGTTGTAGCCAGAGGATTGCGCGCCCTGGTTGCCCCCGTAGCTGGATGCGCGGGACATGTCTGCGACAGCAGTCTTGTAGCCCGACTTGCTTCCGCCCGAGCTGCTGCTGTCACACTCGTCCGGGAGCTCGTCTGGAGGGGTTGTCGGCGTCCACCCAGGCATCATCTGCCATATCGAGTAGTTGGTGTTGGGGTTGTCGCCGATACTCCGGCACGCGTCTTCAAGGCTCTGCCGCACCGCAGGCCCCGGTGGTATTACAGGGAAGCCACCGACTGTGTTGGGACCGCTGGTGTGGTCTATTGACATGCCGCGGACATGCACTACTCTGGAGTTTCTCCCGTCGAGAATCATGAAGTAACCGTGGTCGTGAGAGTGAGCACGACTTCGGAGCGACGTGTGACTCGAGCAACGGCGCTTACCGCTGAGTGGGATCAGCGATGTATCTTCGCCTACCGGCTGAGCAGAGTGGATTCGATGTACTTGGGGAGGCAGGGCTATGGTGCTGCCAGACATGAAGGAATCCCTCCTGGAGTCCTCAGCCGTCGCCACCGCAGTTTCCGAAGCCGCGGAGCTCGTCGGGTCACCGGGGTAGTGGGGGCTGTCGACGAAGTGAGCGCGCTTGTCTCTCTTGTCGAGAAACAAGGGCGTAGGTACGTCTTCGAGCTCCCTTGGCGTCATCGGGGGGATCCCGCTCGTAGACCCAGGGGTCGTAGAGGAAGGCCGTGGCGCAAGACTGGCACTTGATCTGCCACTTACGACGCTCGAAAGTCTGTGAGCCAGTGTCACGGGCCACGATGGCCCTTCCTGCTTTGATGCCCGATTTCGGTCCCAGAACGACTCCGGCACAAACAAGAAGAGCAGAGCGCCGCAGAACACGAGCACCATAGTAATGACCCTGCGCGCGGGAAGGTAGCCTTGTTAGCAGCACGTCTTGGGTCATCCCACGTCGAAGCCAAAGGAGCCAGCTTACCAAAACACCCATCGCCAGCTGAGGCTCTGCATGATGGCAGCGCTGATGAGCGGGATGATGTTCTTGCCGCTCAGGAGCAGCAGCGTGTATATCCCAATACGAAAGGCCTTCTCGTGCAGGAAAAAGATCTCGCCGATGGTGGCTCCTGGGAGGCACTCGACGGGACTGACCGCGATGCCCTGGAAGACGCGGGCGACGACGAGCGAGGTGAAGTTGGGGGCCAGAGCACACCAGATGGAGCAGACGATGACGGCCGCGGCACTACCGAGATAGACCGTCCGCTTCCCGAAGAGGATGGCTGTTGGCGAAGCGATGACAGAGCCGACTCCCAGGCCCAGCATGAACATGCCCGTTGTGAGAGAAACATCGGCGACTTCAACGTGGTACTACGGCAAGAAGTGGTGTTAGTCCGGGGCTATGGGAGCAGCAGGACGACACCAAGAAGTGCACAGCTCACATCTCGCGCGATGGCAGGGAAGCCGGCGGCCAGCAATGGAGTCAGGCCACCTCCAACCATGCAGTAAAGCCCGACTGACAGCAAGGCGAGGTTCCGCCGCCAAGAGGGCCAGTTCAGGGGGTCGTTGACCGACTCCTCGGGTTGCGGGTCCAGAATCATCAGCCCGTCCCTCGTTCTCTTTGGTCCATTCTCGGGTGGGGGGTCGGCAAAGCCCCATGGAATGCCCGTGGGCAGCGTGGATGCGGAGTTTCTTCGCGGGATACTCGACAGTCCCAGAGGCTGGTCATGGTCCCTAGCCAGCAGACGCACAGAGCCTAGGCGGTCGGAAATATTAGGGCCCGTGACAGCGGCTTCTGGCTTGAGGGCGTGCTTACCGGGGACATCGACAGTTTCCCTGTCGTTCAGTATTCCGAGAGTCCATCTCGGAGGAGTGTCTGCGGACGGTGGCATCGTCACTGTGACACCCGGTTTTTCTCGCTAGATCAAGTCGGAAAGCGACCTCAACAAGATTCGCATGTGGCTCCTGTACCCGACACTCGGGGCCCTTGGAGGATGTGGAAAAGAGGCCAGGAGGTGGTGTAGTGTCACAAAGGCATCGAGGGAAACGACAGTACCTGCGGGTAGATGGATAGAGCTATGCAATAGTTGGAATACAGGTAGTGATAGGTTCGAGATGGTTTCGATGTTGAGTACATAAGGTATTACAGCGCGTTCGAGAGGCGTATGTGGTTCAAGGAGGATGATTGGTTGTGCGGAGGAGAGGTTGATAGTGATGGTGGAGGCTGGGATTTCGTGTTTTGTTCAGGATCAGAAGCCGAGCGCAACGGTTTCCATATCGACCTGGGCGACTACGCGAGACGGGCGTGCGTTGCAAGGGAAGGAAGGCACAAGGCACGATCACGACTTCCCAGGGTACCGCACTCTCCTCTCAAGGCAGGTCTCTCTCCGGCACGCTTCTGCACCTTGTGCGAGGGGATTCGCGTGAGGAAGGCATTTTCTTGGCACAGGTGCTAATCTTGGGAGAGCAGGAGCGGCCTGCAAGCATCAACGCCTGCCTGGTGAAGGGACGCAAACCTAGTCTGCCTACTGCCCGGCAGTATCACTAGAATAGATTGGTATATTCCACCCCGTGTAAAAGCGGGAAACACCCCGGAAATAAGCCTCCATGTCTCAAGGGTGGAGGGGGCAAGACGCCGTGTGTCCCATTCTCCATCGTCGGTCAAGGAAGCCCACGGATAGAAACATTTCTAAACCCAGCTGACCTGGGCCCACTCATGTATGGCGAAGTAGAGAACAAGTGAGCAAATGCAGAGCTGATCCAAACGGACGGCTCCAACCAACTCAACCCGTGTACTAGCGCCCCAACATTGAGTTTATCGTGTGACTAAAGGGGGCAGCAACGGTTTAGACGGACTGCCAAGCTTACTGACAGGCTCTTGGGTTCGTCCGATTATCTGACATAGTCCTCGTTGACCTGAAAATATCTGGTGTTTTTCAGCTGTTCATTTCGAGAAAAGTCAGGATGCATACCTCCTAGGCAGATTGGGTTTGTCGAGGTACCTTTAGGTATTTTGCTGGCTTTTATTGACAGGCCGGGGTACCCCAATGACATCACCTCGCCTTCGCAGCAACACCACCAGGCATCGTAAATTTTAGGGAGCCAGCCACGAGGGTCGGTCCCCAGTGCGTCTTCGATCCGTCACCTGCGCTCCGAGCTTCCCTTTGGACAGAAGCCAGCCGGTTCTCTAGACCTGGAGCTTTCCTGTGAGCCGTATAATTCGAAGGACAGAAGGCGTGGTTGTATGCTTTCGAGCTCAGTCAGTGATGCCGTACGCTGGGAAGAGGGCCCACACTGAGTGGGGTCATACTTGTCGTATTTCCTGCCTGTCACACCGTCGGTGATTTTCGGGTTGAAGCTGAATATCAGACACTTCACAGCCGAAATTGTTCAACAGAGCTCCCCTCTCCCTCGGAAGCACCTAGACGTGGACGAGCCCCGGAGAAAGACATTCGATGGCGATTTACGCCCGCCCATTGGGCTTTATACCACGGAGCTCATGCAAAAGCTTCATTTCCGCGGCATCCTTCTCAACCTCGCGCCCGAATAGGGCAAAAAACCAAATATTCTCACCGTGCGTTTTGCCGCCCATCCAACAGGCACACGCGCACACGTGAGCTTAACAGGAACAAAAAAACAATGTAGAATCCACAGCCCAGACGCCTTCAGCACCCACATCCTCCTCTCCTCCTCGGCCCGGACCCCGCTCCTGACCCTGTGGACCACGAGCTGGTGCCCCAGCTGCAGGGCCGTCGGCCCGCTGCTGCGGAGCATCGTCGAGTCGGGCATCGGCGAGGCCGAGGGCGGCGTCGCCTACGCGCCCGTCGAGTTCGACAGCCCGGACATGCAGAGGACCAACCTGGCCCTGGACTACATGATCACCAGCGTCCCCACCCTGCTCAGCTTCGACGCCGGCGAGGCCCAGCTCGAGACCAAGGTCGTCGACGGCAGGCTGCTGGCGGACAGGGCCTTCCTCGAGGGCTGGGTCCGCGCCGAGGCCCTCAGGCACGGCGGGCGCGGTGGCGGCGGGGGCTTTCCGGGGATGAGCTTCTTCGGCGGCCTTTTTGGCGGCCCCAAGTGATGCTCTACAGCTCCCACCCAGGGGCGCAGAGAGACGCCCAGTGCAGCATCTCCTGGAAAAACCAATATCAGGTCCTGAAAACGCTGTTGCATTCAGTCATTATCCCGAGTTTCATTAGGGAATCCGCCCGACTTGGCACCAACTTGACCAAAAAAAAAAAAAAGACAGCAAACAGTAGCGTGCAGCCTCGAAGCACCTAGACAGGAGGGGCAGAGCGAACGGCATCCAAGGAGATTATTGCCGTTGGTTCATTCAATATGAGAGAACATCGGAGGGGAGGAGCAAGACCCAACCTGAAATAGTCCCTATCCTGCCATCAGGAAGGGTTGTAGTAAAAGACTTCCTCGACGGGCTTCCACCACGACGGCTCACCGGCCTCGCTGCTTTGCGCCCCCGGTACAAGAGACTGCTGCCAGCCGTCCGTCATCTTCCACCACTCGCGCACCTTGGGGTTGTCCCGCATCTTTTCCATGTCGCCGGCGTAATCGTAGCCGACATATTTGAAAGAGGCGAACAGGATGTTGGACTCCTCGTCGTGGAATATGCTGTCTGAGTCGGGGCATCAGCAAAATGCCGAGAAGCAAGGCAGCAAAGAAGACAAGGCCGGGTCGCCTGGGGAGAGGGTGCTTACAATCGACAATGTTGCAGGCCTTGATCTGCGCCAGGACCTCGGGCCAGACCTTGGCGTGGACCTCCTTGTACTCCTCCCGGTGCTCGGGCTTCAGCTTGACTATCTGCGCATACCTGCGGCCCGGGTTGCGCCTTTTGGCCTGTGTCGTCGGCGACAGCGGGTCCTCGGTCGAGGCGGTCGGCGAGGCGGGCAGCTGGACGTTGGTCGGCTTGCTCCACATCCTGGCGAGGGGTTCTATCGTCGGTCGTCTGCCCTTCGACGCAAAGCTCTACGAGAACGCGCCACTGGGGAATGGTTCCCCACAGGTCTTCTTCTCCCCGCGCAGAAAGATCTTTCTGACACTGCAACGAGCTGCCTTGGAGCTAAGAGGGCTGGCTAGCTATCAGGGAGAAGCGAAGTTAGCGTGAGAGATCTCCCTAACGATAGGATTTCGCCCAACCTACAGAGGCGGAGATTGATGCGGTCGACTTGTGAGTCGCGTGAGGGCTGTTGGGGAGAATTAAGAGACGAAGGGGGCAAGAATACCAAGAACAGCGCGGGTAAAACTGGCAGCTACCAGAGTCGGGCAACCTACTGGCGAGATGGTGGGGAGGGCTGGATCTAGACCGTTGGGGGAGATAAGTGGAACGGCTTCTCGTTTTGGGCCAGCCAGCGAGCACAACGAGCGCTCCCTTTCTGCTTCTTTTTTCCTGTTTTCCTTTCTATCACTTATCCGGAAAACCGCGCCAACGGGGAACTAAAAGAGGGATGGCCCAAGACGTGGCAGCACAGAGCAAACGGGGCTGTGGGTTTGGGCAGTAATCCAGGAACACGACACGCGATCCCCGAACCCGGACCCCAGACTAAGAAGGTCGATAGGACGCCGTCGACGGCTCCCGTGTTCTTTCCCAGCCAGCTAGGCTGCGGGAGAAAGCCAACGGGCTGGTGGTGCGGAGGCGGCGGGTGAGTGAGGGGTACAGGTAGGGATGGAGTTCTACTAGTGGCTGGAGCTTACTCCCCTGTTGGCAGCTGCGCTTTTGCCGCGACCAACAAAGAAGGTCCGTTGAGGTATTCGAGGTGGGGAAATGGGGGAGCGGCGAAGCGGGTGAGAAAAAAAAAAACGATGCCAGGCGCTTGTGGTAGAGGACGCGGGACGGACGGACTGGCAGCGCTATGCCGAGAGGTGATTTGGTATTAGGTACCTACAGCTTGGCTGGGGTTTCCTCTGTTAGGTGCAGATACGGCTCGATCCACTCACTAACAAAAAACGGGCGGGCGGCCCCTTCGGCAGGGATGGAAGACGCTGGAACGACAAACCTGGAACGAGCAGAGAGGAGTGTATTTTGTGGGAATAGAAATGCAAAAAGACGTCAGAGCGAGAGACGGCAATGGACGGACGATGTGGTATTTATAAAACAGCAAGCCATCTAGGACACGGCATCCGTCCCATCCCAGCATTACACCTGTACCTACACCTACGCACCGGAAGCAGCGGAACCAACTTCCTTGCCCACAGAGCCCGCCGGTGCCGGTGGGAGAAAGAAAAAGAGAGAGAAGGGAACGGGTCCACTGTCGCTTACAATAGTCGGCTTATTTTCAGGATAGACCTTTTGCAGGCGAGGAATGGGTTGCTGCCGCATCTGAGGAACAAAAAAAATTATTGGATGCCGAGACGTGCACCTACAGTCAAGAGGTACTTGGTACCTCCCTACTGCAGACCGGGGGCCGGGCGGCTGGGCCGGGCTTGTGTTGCCCGCATCTTGCAGCCTCAATCAAAATCCCCGCTGACGGGGGCGGGCAGCCAAGGCGTGATCGATGTGGGTGGGAGCACAAGTGCCTTGGGGAAGCACATGGGGCGCACGGAAGCTTACGCGGATTTTGCATCGACGCACAGCACGCGCCCCTCTCGTCCCGAGTCTGCTTTGTTGGGAAGGACAGAGAGCAGCCGCCTCGACTGGACACCCCCAAGCTTATAGCTCCCCCATCCACGGGTGGAGTGGAGAAGAGCGAAGGCAGGTCTATTGCGAGATTAGTTATACAAAAGACACGCGCCGGAGCGCATATATTCGGGAACGCTGAGCGAAGCCCATCCTCATTATTTCCACCCCCCTGAAACCACCAAGCACGAAAAGGAGACGAGCATCCCGTGGCACCCACTGATCCGTTGTGACGCTTGTGCGCATTCTTCCAGGCTCCTTCCCGTCTGCGTCCAACCCCAGGCGCCGCCGATACCACATGAGTTTACTTGTTTTAAACCTTTATCTTTCGTAAAATACCCCAGACATGATAGAAACGCCGGGAAAGGGACATGGAGCTACAAAAGGAGACAGAGATGGGCGAGGATTGGGGCGCCGTCACTCCCAGCGACTCGACGTCAAATGAGATTCGTCCGGGCAGGCCGTTATTCGGATTACAAGGATGTGTGGTGGTCGTATCCCGTACAACATAATAAATAAAACAGACAGCCATGGTTGGTAGAACAGAAGGCTCCGAGGCCCGCACCGCCAGCACGCTCGGATAGGGCAACGTTGCGTGAAACTGGGCGAGCACCGAGCTTGCGCTCGTGCGGAGCGATATAGTAACATGGCGTCTCGTGTCTTACACTTATTTGTAGAAGGCCTCGATGAAGTAGATCAAGGCAAACACGAGGAAGGCGACGGCACCGCCCACAGTGACTGTGACAGAGCAGACTTGGGTTAGCGGATATTCACAGGTTTTGAGTGAAGCGACATGACGGCGGGGGCAACAACATGACAAACATACCAACTTTAAGGCTAACCCGCCCCGCAATGGCCCTGCCGCCGATGACGGCGACACTAGTGCAGCAGGCGTGGCCCAGCACGGCACCGAGCGTCACCCACCAGTAGTCCTGGCCCGCCGCCATGGCGATGGTTGCGATCTGGCTGCGGTCACCCCACTCGCCCAGAAAGGTCATGACGAACGTCTGCACCCAGGCCGGGCTGAGCAGGAGGGAGAGCAGATTGTTGAGCCCCGCCAGCGCCGACCCGACGGCGCCACCGCCGGCCCCTGAGCCGCCACCGACCCGCCGCCTCGACGGGCTGCGGCTCCGGCTGCGCGACGACGACGGGCTCCGCGGCGGCGTGGGGAAGCGGGAGTTCTTGGACCTGGCCTTGCGTTCGCCGCCGCCCATGCCCATCTCGAGGGCGTACGGAGAGACCGAGCCACGCCTGCGGCCCTGCTTCCGAGCCAGGTTCTCCTTCTCCTCAAGCTCGTGCTCCACCTCCTGCATCTCGGCCGAGACGCCCTCGTCGGGGCTCATGGCCATGCCCTCGCGCAGAAGACGGAGACCAAAGATAAGGAAGAGGCCTGCGGCCATGAAGTTTGTCAGGCGCTTGGGCAGCAGCGACGGCACCGTGTGGCCCATGACGGCCGAGAGAACCGTCATGGTGATTAATGCGGCAAAGGCGGCTGTGAAGACGACGAGCCGATCGTGCTTCATGGCCATGAGCGCCGCCACCAGGAAGGTCTTGTCGCCGACCTCGGAGAAGAGGATCATGGTGAGGGAGAGGAAGAAGGAATGAAGGGGGCGGATAACACCGCTCTCGTCGGCTGCGAGCTTAGGAGTCTTGCCCGAGACGGGAGCGGTCTTGGTGTTGCCCTTGGTCAAGTCAAGGTGGTCCTTGTGGACAGAGTTGGGCAGTGGAGGGGCCTTGTCGTGTGTCTTGCCCGGAAGATCGCTCGGTTTCTAGATAGGATGGACGGGTTGGTTAGAGAAACGAAAGGGGAGGCAAAGGTAACAAGGGACACTCGATTTCGACCCGCATATCGCTTTCAACGTACCCCTAGACCGCTGACATCGTCGGGTGAGTCTGCTTTCCCCTTATCCTTGAACTTCTCCTTGTCCTTGGAATCCTTCTTGGGGGGCTTCCCGCTCAGGATCTTCTCCTGCTCGCTGTGGGGCAATGGCGGCGCAGCCTTTGGTGTCTCGGGCTTGTTTTCGACCTTCTCGCCAGTCTCGCCCTCCTTAGCCTTGCGCTGCTTATCCTTCTCGGACACGCCGCCAGTTGTGCCGGTGGTGCCGTGCTTGGGCTGAGCCCGGTTCTTGTCGTCCATAACGCCATCGTTAGACTCGGGTATCTTCTTGCCATCGACGACGGTCGGGTCCTTGGGCCGGTCCTTAAGCGGCGGAAGGTCCTTGGAAGTGCTCGTCTCCTTGTTATTTTTCAAGTTTTCGATGTCGACAAACGGTCCCTGATGAGGCCTCCCGTCCTTGCCATCGACGGGCGCATCCTTGGTGCCGGTCCCGGGGGCGTCTTTCGTGCTCGGCGAGGCGGCGACCGACTTATCCGTGCCGTCGGCTGTGCCTGCGGTGAGGGCGGCGGATAAGGCGAGGGAGGAAAGCAGAAGGAGGAGCGGCGATCGTGGGTTCCGGAGTCTCATGGTGCGCAGTTATGGGATGGCGTCAACCGAGGTTGGCGCCGCGTCGGGGGATTTCTGGGCCTCGGTCGTTGCGAAGCGTCCTTCCTCTCGAGGGGGAGAGGGATGGTAGAACAAGAGGGCGGCGACTCAAGCAAGACCTGCAGCTGTCCTTTCCCGCGTACCGAAGGCCTGCGGATCTCGGGCTGATCGATGACGTGCGGAAATGCCTTTGGCTCATCCAAGCGTCGCTGCAAAGGACGGTAGCTCTATCGGCGCGTGCTTCGTCTGTCTTGTGCCCTGGAAGGAACCCGAACAGAACTCGTCTGCTCGCTAAAACGAAGAACCAGGCAAAGAAAAAGGGCGAAAGGGATGGGTTAGTTGATGGATGGCGGTGGTTGTGGTGGAAGAGTCGAAAGGGGAAAAATTGGCTGTGATTCCCTCCCTGGCCACACAGCGCGTGGCGTGGATGAGGATGGGCTGGAATGGGGCCAGCATGCGCAAAAAAGGGTCGACTGATTGAATGCGGCCATCTGGGGCTCGCCCACACCCGCCTCCCCTGCCTGTCGCAGGGGGACCTCAGCACCTCAGCAAGCCTCGTGCCCCATCCGCAGTCCAGCCTTCCCACTGGGCCCTGGCTTGGGCGGGACCCGACAGAACGGGGCGGCATTGGCGGGCATGCCTGCAATTGCGGAACGTAATTTCATTAATTGCAGAGTGGCCTTCTTATGCCGTGGCTATGCCAGGAACGGGCCGTCTTGCCCCTTTCTTACGTACAGTCTAGGTAACATTAACTCGATGAAGAAGTTGTAGGCAGGTCAATGAAGGCACTGACTGCTGCCCTCGGCTCAGTCCACTTGTTCACAAATCCACCCAGCGACCGTGTCCTGCTCCGAATCGCCAACCGGTTTGAGATCACCACCGAAGCGCGACAACCCGTCTCTCCTTCTCTATTTTTGTTCGTTTTTATTGATCTCCGGCGCAGAGCCATCTATCTGTCCTGGCGGGCCGTCGCCGCGCCTGCAAATCAGGGGTAAACTCGGCAGCAGCGGACACGGACCCTCGCTGGAGGCAATGTGGAGCCCAGGTAGCGACTTTCCAGGAGGTCAGTCTCGCAGGAGGTCAGCCGCCCATTGGATCCTCCAGATATCCAAATGCGCCCCTCTCACCCGAGGCCCTCACAAACAATTATCTGACTGCCTGGGGTCGCAGAAGGGTGTGAATCTGGCAAGATACCGGAAGAAAATACAAAGCGGATGGAGACGAACACTGCTCATTGATGAATGGCCTCATATTAGCATCGAATGTGAAGCTTTTGCTTTTAGCTTCTGTTATTTGTTCCTTTCCCCCAGATATACCTGTCATTTTCGTCGTACCTCCCTGTTAGGTGTCAGACTCAATCCGCCAACACGTGACACGCCAAATCGATTACACGTAATCCAAGTAGCCCCGCTTCACCATCAACAAACAATGAGCCTTGACCAGAAGGAACGGAGCGCAATTGAAGCCGCGCGTACCCTAACCCCCAACCAGACCACCTCGCCCATCAAACGGCTCGAGTGAAGAGACAAGCGGAAAAGGCTACCTAGGCGCGAGGTGCTGCCTCATCACCACGCAGTGTCTAGACAGGCAGCACAAGCACAGGTCATCGCGTCCATGGCTTCGTTCAAGCCGCCTGTCGCGACGCACTTCGCCAACTCGCCTGTGGCCTCTCGCACGAGACGCGGGAAGACAAGCGGCCAAGCACCAACACCAACCCCAACCCTAGGCGACCACCAGCCTGGTGGGATAGCCGCCCTCGCCGCCGCGGCGTCGAGCCATTCAGACGCCGACCAGACGGACAGAGTCCACGGCGCCCGGAGGGGCCCACCGCGCGGTCATACCCAGGACCAGAGCATCCACAGCATCCACAGCGTCAGCAGCGAGCCGCTGGAGCAGACCCGCCCGGACCAGTCGCAAGATGCGACCCGGCGTATCAGCGCCTCGCCCGAGCCCATTCCCTACTTCGATCGGTTGTTCAACCAGCCCGGCGCTCAGGAAACGCCTTCTAAGAGAGGGCAACAAATCATGGCCCGCGCAAGTTCCCGCGCCGGTGGCAGAGCTCGCGCCTTGAACAAGCGCCTCCCGTGGCTGCGGGACGCCGCCAAGGAGCTGCATGATCTGCTGTCTTATCGCGCGCTGCCCATGAACAATACCGACGACTTTGTCGAGGAGCTCGAGGTGGCGCGTGACCAGCTGGCAGCCCTCAGCAAGCTCTACCGAGACAAAACGAGCGAGTCCCGCTTTATCAGCAGTGTTGATATCACCACTCTGCTCGCGCACCCTCCGGACAGCAGGCAGTACTTGGATGTGAAGAATATCGCCTGCATCGTGAACCTGGGCGAGTTCTCGTGCAGTCTCTTCCCGTTCCACGCCCACGACGCCGGCAAGGTGACCATGGAGCTGTTGTCTCAGCTCGACACCTTTAGCTTCCCTTTGGATTTCACAACAGCCACTCTTCTTGATCGTGACGACTGGAAGGAGCGGACCATCGAACTTGCGATCGACGTCCGAACCCAGCTCGCAATCTCCAGACTCCAAAAAGAAAATGAGGATGGGTCTCCTCAGAAGGTTATACTGGACGCCTTCTGCACCAACGTGATCAAAACCGACCAAGATATAAGCGCGATTCTAGACGACAGCTCCCAGTTCAAGTCACTTCCCGGGTGTGATTACGTTCGCCTTTTGCACCCAGAGCTGGACGTGGACCAGATTCGAAAGCGGTACGCGGCAAGGTGTGAGACCATGCTACAGCTTCTGGGGGCAGACAGCACCGTCACGCCCGAAATCCTAGCCAATATGGTCACAAAATTTCCTCCGCGAAGGCTCGTGAAAGACCTGCAGGCCTGGATCGAAACCACACTGGAGCTATTCGAGGACTCGCTGGGGAATGGCAGCCTCCGCAACTCGCAAGCGCTGCATGCTCAGGTCGAATACGGGCACCACGACGTATCTGCTTCCCAAGAAAGCATGTTCGATGTGAGCTCTAGTGCGATCCAAGACTTTATGAAAGCGAGGGACTCTTCCCCGCAAGCGACGCAGCGGGGCCAACAATTCAACGGCCACGGCACGGCTGGGGGTGATAGCACCACCAGCCCTAGTGCTTCTCAGGGCCTCTCGCGCAAGCGTGCACGGGCAGAGTCAGACGCTGGCCCAGCCCAAGATGACGACGAGGACGATCCCTTCCAGTTCGACAACCGCGCCATTGTTCCCAACAGTCAGTCGATGCCGCCGCCGCCACCACCACGACCCTCGACCCGGGCGCCGGGCAACTCTCGCAGAGGAATTAAGAGAGTCCGAAGAGAGGATGTCCCGGTCGACCCCAGCCTGACAGGACATTCCCCTTCGGCTTCAGGCGCTCTGGTCGCTATCGAGAGCCACTCAGGCAACGGCTCTTTTGTGCAGAGCGATGATGGAGGTGGTTCGCGCTACAGCAGCACCCCGGCTTTGCCTGACATTGAGTGGCTGTCGCAGCAGTCCAAGGCTGTGTCGCTGGAGGCGCGGCAGAGAAACCCGAAGACGCCTCAAAAGCGCACCGCGTGGAGCACGCACGACTGCACCCAGCTCATCAGGGCCATTTGCGATCACGAGGCCAAATGGAGCAAAATCGCTGCGGGGATAAAAAATGGCGAGATTCCGTTTGACCGCGAGCGCGACCAGCAAGCGCTGCGGGACAAGGCGCGGCTCCTAAAGGTGGACATGCTCAAGTATGTTATAGTGCCCCTTTTCCACATTCGTATCTCGGCCTGGAACTAACGAGGCACGCCCTTCTTAGGACCGACCAGATCCTATCGCCCGGCTTCGACAATGTCGTACTGGGGCGAAAAGAACGGAGGGCAGTCGAGGAGGTGGGCAGAAACCCGGAGCGCAAGGAGGCCGACATGGAAAACGGCATCCCCACCAACACGATGAGGCCCTATCCCGATCACCCAGAGGAGAACCAGGCGGTCGCTTCCAGCGTGCCGCCTGAAGAGCGGCGGCCACAACCCCCGCTTGAGGAACGCTCACAAGGCCATACTTTGGCCGATCGTATAGTCGATTAGAGGACGACTATGGACGGGTCTCAGACAAGCGACTGGTGAGGGGCCGGTTGGGCCTGATCACGAGCATCAACAGAAAGTACATGGTGAAGCTGATGGTCTGCCGACATGCCATTATCGTTGCTTCCGAACCGGGGCACACGCACAGGATTGCCCAGCCAGGTCGCCACGATTTATATTATGGGGTACAATTCTCAGGGCCCCGCGGACCCACGCTGTGTTAATCAATTGGCTCTATTGTCTTGTTCTTTCTGCTTCCCGACCAGCAGGCGCGGTGACCGGCCCACCTGCCTCGTTTCCATGCACCCCCCGGATCTGTGGCATAAGAAGCCGAGCTCCGGCTGCTCAGGCCCATGGAAATGGCTTCCACCTTGTTGGCCGATAGAACGAACGTCTCACGAGGTTAATGGAGCAGCGAAGAAGCTGGCCGAGCATTGTATTTGTCCTGCATCGTCGTTGCTATTTGTCCTGCATCGTCGTTGCTATTTGTCGTATTTCGGTAGAGTTCCAACAGCACAGAGACATTGCGAACGCACATTCAGCCTCAATCAGTAGTCACAAAAAGATATCACTGCGCAGTGAGCGGGTTAACAAGACGGCCGAATCCCTTCTTCTTTGAGCTCCTTGCTCCATAAGGGAGCCCCGAGGAGGACGAAGATTATCGAGGCTCACTATTTACCGACCCGAGCCTCCCGTGGGCCAAAGATTAGGAGGCAGGTTGGGAAACACAGCACACGAAACAAAAAAGAGAAGTCAAAATGACCCATAGGCCACACCTTCAGCCCTAAAAGGCACTTCCTTCCACAGCTCACGGAAAGCCTAGCCGTTTTCAGGCTGCCAAAGCTGCCAGAAGGGCCTGGAGCCGGCACGATATATACTGATGCTCATCTGGAAAACAAGAACAAAATGAAGATGAAGGCGTGGGGTTCAGAGGAACACGTCCACAGGTGTATATCGACATAAAAACAGGAAAAGAGATGCGAGAAGGCGAGCGTGAGACATACAAACTCCGTGGTATGAGCCGACATGTGGTCGAAAACTGGTCGACAAAAAAGGAGGCAAAAAGAAAAAAAAGAAATAAAAAAGTAAGATACCACCGAGTCCCATTTTTGAAAGTAGAAGCGAAACCCAACGACAACAATGCTGTTGGATGATGGCTGCACGGAGTCGGGGTGCAAAAGAAAGAGCCTCAAAGCTGTAAAGTCAAAAAAGAAAAAGAGGCGACTTTGAGAAATGCTGCTTATGCCATGCGTAGAATCTCTTCCAGGGAGGGCGAGAAGCTAGAAAGGATCGACGAGAATCAGATTGGGGAATCGAGAATGTTCAAGTTGGCAAGAGTGAAAACATGGGAGCCCGTGGTGTTCATGGAGCGTAGTGGTGAGCTTGTCGTCGAGACAAGCGGATGCGAGTCTGCTCGAATCGGAATGGGTACTCGTGCATATTATTGTGGACGAACAAGCTCTCGGCAGTGAGCTTTCTTGGGGTATTGGGGTAGGACGGAAAGAAATCTATGTCCGAATGATGCACGATGTCGAGATAGCGATCGGGAACCCAATGGGGATCGGAGTCTTGGTCGTGGTGCATCCTTGCTCTAACGTTTCGGACAGGTGGCGACTTGGTATTACATAGGCTCGAAGAATGGACGAGGCAAACGCTGTCAAGCGCCGGTCGACTCGACTAGATGCGCCCGGCTGGGTAGGCGCTGCCGGGAATCATGCCGCCGCCACCGCCGGGGCCCCTGTTGGGGTTGCCCCTGGGACCCCCGAGACCGGGAAGCTCAAAGTCCGGGTTGTTGGCAAGGAGCACGTCATTCCGGTTGGGCACCGGTCGCCTCTGGGCTGGCCCAGAGAAGCCCGGCATCAGGTTCGGGGGCGGCGGGTTCCAGCGTGGGTTTATGCCCCGCTGTGAGATAGATGTGAAGTTCGACTTCTCCGACTCGGCCGGGCTTCGCGCGCCTTGCGGGATATCGTCGTAGTCGATCGCTCCGTTGTTGACTTGGATGGGAGGCGGCGGTGTCGGCCTCCCTCTCGGCACGCCTCCTGGCGGGTCGACTGGGGCCGAGGGCTGGGCAAAGCGGGGATCGATGTCCTCGTAGTAGCCGCCCCCGTTACCAGCCGCGGTAGGTGGTGGACTCCTACTTTGGCCTCCCGGAGCCTCAGGGGTGCGCCCGGCAACATGAAGCGGCGATGGCATGCGCGGCGGGTTCCGGCCTGCTTCATTCCAGCCTGTCCTTGGCGGAACATATCTATTGGACAATGTCAGCGTTGATAATCTCTCGAGTCATGGGACGGGCAGCTCTTACTCGTCAGAGCTGTACATGCTTGCTTCGCTCATGACTGTGTTCTGGCGCTGCATGGGCCGGACGCCCTGCTGTGGCCCGATGCCCTGTTGAAGCCCCACCATGCCGGCGATGTCGGCGTCGCTATCCCTGAACTGGGTGTCGTTGTTCTGGCGGTTACCATTGCCGAAGCCATTCTGAGGTGGGCGTGGGCTGCCCGAAGAGGCATCCATCTCGACCGCCCGGCCAGGGAGGGGGCCAGGGAGGGGGCCAGGGCCGGAGCTGATGCCGTCATCGACACCAGGAAGAGGGGGAGGTGACTCGGCGCGCGGCAGGTCGTCGCGGTCATCGGAGCTGTACGCAGTGTATCCACCGGCCGAAACGTTGGCTGACGAGTTGTTCGCCCCGTAGCCTCCGGGTGCCGACGGGGGTCCTGGCGACATTCCCCTAGTACCAGGGCCGTACGGCCCGGCGTAGTTATCTGGTGGAGGAGGAGGCCCCCTGCCGTCGAATTGGTACCCCGGCGGTGGCGGACGACCTCTCGTGGGCGGGCCGTAGCCTCCCCTTTGCGGAGGTCCATATCCTCCTCTACCGTTAGGCGGCGGCCCATAGCCTCCCCTGCCAGGCGGGCCATAGCCCCCTCGGCCGCCCGGCGGACCGTAGCCACCATATCCACCTCTGCCTCCTGGCAGGCCGTAGCCACCACGGCCTCGATAGCCTCCTGGAGGGCCGCCGCGGCCCCTGGAGTTCATACGGTCAAAAGAGGGACCTCTCTGCATTCCATAGGCATCGACGGGGCCGTCGACGGGGTTCCCGTATTGGTCACGCTGTCCCGGGTTGGACGGAGATCTCGATGGCTGGGGCGGTATGTTGTACTGCGCATCTCCTGGGAGCATGTCGTTGGGCACCCCGTTGGGGGAGCGGTTGGGAGGGCTGACCGAGGTCAGAGGCACCCTCTCGTCGCTGCTGCGGTCGTCCTTCTTCTCAAAGGTAGCAAAGCCGTGCAGGTTGTCGGCACCGTTGCCATTGGCACCGCTCAGGGCCGGGACAGTCGGTTGCTTCGTCTCGGAAGAGGGCGTGGTGTCGGCCGAGGGCAACTGGGCCTGGCGGTTGTAGAAATTCTCGCCACTCATCTCGGCATTCTCCTCGATGCGCTTCTTACGGGCTTTGCGGCTGACTAGAGTGCGTCGCATGGCACACGAGACAAGCCCGCTCAGCATAACCAGAATTGTGGCCGCCAGCACAAGGTAAGAGCCCCAGGCCAAGTGCGGGACGAAGAGGAGCACGTCGATCAGGAAAGCGAGCAGGCAGACGACGGTGTCGATGATGCCGACAATGAAAACAATCAGGAGGTAGCGGGCCGAGTGAGCAGCCGAGTGAAAGTGGGCAGCAATCGACATTCCTAGCATGATCAGCGTGATCAGAGCGGCGACGGGGTGGATAATCAGAATGGCCGATAGCGTGCGCCTAGCTGGGGCTGGCAGGTCGAACGTCGAGTTGTCCGACTCGGCCAGGACCCGGGAGAGGCCATCGTCGTAGCCGATCTCTATGGGGCTGCACTCGTTGCCCTTGCAGTAGCCGAAAACGCCAAAGGTGACGCCGACATACTCGCCCAGCGGGATGGCCTTGATGATCGGGGTTGAGATGACGGATATGACCAGCAGGCCGAATGCTGCAGTCAGCAGAACCGACAATGGGGTCGCGGGCCGTAACATGGTGAAGAATCGGTTCGGAGGCGTCCAGAGAGGTTTCGAGTCCAGCACAGCCGGCGTCGTCAAGACGCGGCGGAGTGGTTGCAAAGGCTCCTCCTCCCAATTTCCCTGCAGGTCGCGGTTGCGGTGGACAGTGGACGATCGAGGGTGTTTACGAGGTTCGTCTTCGCGTGATTGAGCCGAACGAGGTCTCGGGATGCATGTGGTGATGTCCCGTGTCTTGGGCCTCGAGTGCGGCGGTTCGGATTCGTGGGCAGTCGAGAATAATCGTTTGTTTTCGAGTCGCCCGGTTGGTTCGGTTCTGGCGTCCACTCTTCTCTTTTTTCAACGAGAAAACGACCCGAATTAAATGCGCCGTTTTCCGATCCAGCAGCCGGCCGCCATCAGCATACAATAACAAGTAAAAAGCTGCAACAGTGAGTAAGAACAAAGAAAGAAAGAAAATAAAGCCTCCTCTTTCTGATCGTGAACTATTGTCGGATCCGTCACGCGATTGGCGTTGTGCGCGCGCGTGCGTGGATTTTCGGGCGATCGACGAAGACGACCAAGCGAGCGGCGTGCTAATTGCTGTTGGAAAGGGGAGGAAATTCTTGGGTGATGGAGACGATGATGGTGGAAATTCCCAGGTTGGTGGTAAGGAGTGACTGGGCGGGCAGCGCTGGGCCACCACACCGGATGCCCCTGCCGCGGCTGGGAGTGCCTGCTGTTCGATGGCCCCACCAGACTGTTCGTGCGGTGGGCCAGTGAGAGCGCCTGTTGCGCCTCGACTGGACCCACAGCATGAGGTGGGTGGGGATGGGACAGGGTGACAGGGTCCTTGCGGAGAGTCTCGATGCTCGCCATGGGCTCCAAAACAGGTTAGACCGTTCAATCATTGGGCACAGAGACCGTTTTATTTCATTTCCCTCGCGTGTTCTAGGAATGGGACCGCTTCGCCTTTTTGGGCATCACTATTGTATACCTGCTGGCTACATAGTAGTTCATAGACACACAAATAGACATCATGTGCAAAGCATCAGCATCGCAAGTGCGGCATTCTCCATGGTAGTGGCTGTGTGCTTGCCCTGGTGTTTTGCAATTTCCACTCCAGACCAGACCCCTCCACCTGCGTCTGCAAGGCCACATGCAACAAGCGACGACGAAGTCTGTCTGTCAACGTGCTCATGGACGTGCTCATGGACGTGCCCGATGGAGCTCGACGCAACGTCGGGTCCCCTTCTCGGGTGTTGACCGAAGCCGGGCGGGGACACACTGGCAAATGACTACGACTGTGCCTCAGTTGGGTTCCGGGACAGCAGCAAAGATAACAACGGCTAATTAAAGGCGAAAAGCGGTCCGTCAGGCAGGTGCGCGGGCAGCGACACGAACGGGCATGATGGTGGTGAACGGCGGTGGTTGCTAAGATTGCGGTCCTCTTTTCGCGTCGGCTCCCCACGCTGGAGGTTCCGCCAGCCTAAAATACCACGTTGAAGGAAGACGCAAAGCCGTCGGTCTGGCTACTGTGGCCACCCCATATGAGTCCATGTGCGACATCGGATGTCGTGCTCGACGGGACGTGTGATGAAGAGAAGGTAGACTTGCCCCTTTCACGTGAACCCTTGGGCTTGTGCGCCAACGCAGAAGCCGCATACGAGCAAAAGACAGACACAACAAAAGGCGGCCTACTAGTTTCACGACAATGCGTGCCCCTTTGCTTTTTGGCTTGACTCCGGACAGTGCACTAGCTCGCTTCCTACATGTCGACTTTTAGGAAGTGCTTACACTCCCCTTCACACCACCCATGTGCGCTAGGCCCGGGGTTCGTCCCACGATTCCCACTGATTCTTGATGGTGACTAGCCGAACCTCTGAGAAACGATCGCCAATACATTGAATTGACCAAAGCAGGAAAGAGAGTGTGTGTGAGAGAAAGACATCAGATTGTGTGATCCAGGCCAAGTCCACCAATAGAAACCTCCCTCAGGTGCAAGCGTGACAACCTTTCTCGGCTGCAGGACAACGGCTAGCGAGCTAAACCATCAATCCCATCTTTCATCATCATGCGTCGCCCAGCCCCGACGAAGCCAGGGGAGCACTGCCACAAGCACCAGGGACGCGCTACCAGTGCATGGTGATAACCGCCAATCAATTGCTGGGTCCAACTCGTGCACCAGCAGCTCTGCAGCGTATGGTGTGATTCTTTGTTTCGCACAGCGACACAGAGGCTCGCATTTTCTAGACGGTTGTAGATGGGGGGCTGTGCTGGCCAGCCTCGTCAGCAATTTCCCTCAGAGAAGGCCATATCCTTTTGTTTCGCGGCACTAGGAACGACGATCGCCGCCGTGAGCGTAAGCGATGTGCCTCCTCCAATCCCAGCAGGCAGAGCCCCATTTTGCACGTCGACTTCTCTCAGTGGAATCGAGTGTGGAACGCCTCCTGACACCCTTGCGAAGTGCGCGGCAGTTTTGGCGGACCCTGGACAAGCGGCCTGGGTTTGTCGAGACTGAAACCCGTTGCCGCCTCCAAAAGCAACGGCGGCTACCTACCATCTGCGGGGGAAATAAAGAGTAAAAACCCACCCAGTAACAGGGGGGTTGAAACTAGAAATCGCAGGGGCCGCGGTGACTTGGGGGGATGTCACGAGACTTCAAGAATTTCTCGTCCTTTAAAAGCTTTTCTCGATTTCTCTCCTTCTTTTACTTCAATAATGGCAGTGACTTCATGCCAGCACGTGACCCCCTGTTGGGAGGTGGTTTTTTACTGTTTATTTCCCTCGCAGATGGCACGGGCCGGGAAGCATGCTGCACACACACCCCCGTCTGTTGGCGGTGTGGGTTGATTCGTTGGATTCCTGAGACTCGACTTTTTGTTTTTGTGTCTTGGGTTTGGGCTTCTTGTCCCATCGATCCGCTGCGGGGCATGACTCTTGGGAAAGCTTCTTCTGGGTGTTGCCGGTTCTGCGGCTCACATGCTAAAGAAACAAGTTGGTGCCATTGGCTACAGGTGAAGAATCAAACAAATCAAGCCGATACAGACACCATGCGTGATGATATTGCCCGTACCATAGATCTCTAATCGGGGATCGACGCTTGAAATCGGTGGCCTGCATCAAAGAAAGATGGGATAACCCACCTTGGCAGCTTGGGAGATTTCGCAATAGATAAACAACAGCATAAATTGTACCTGACTAGCTTTTCGGTGGGAAGCTGGGGCTAAGAGGGGGTGGCCTCGCATGGGTTCGAAGCTCTTCAGCTATACCTACTGTGTAGACCTACCTAGATGCTGTCCTATAATTCAGATAATTTAGCCTAGAATATGGACGGCTTGTGGTGCAAGTTCAACCGCTGCACGGCCAGCTTACTCGAGTGGATATTGAGGTAAGCACGGAGATAAGATACAGCGCTGGGTGGTGGTTTTGGCCCGAAATCTCCGCTGAAGTCGGAGCTGCGGCGTTTTGGAGCATGTCATCAATCGCAACAAAAAGTGACGAGCAGGCAAAAAAGCCTCGCTCCGTCATTCCCTTCCACCTCGCCCGGCGGCCCAGCAATTGAGTGCCGCCCACGCTCCCAATGGCCTCGAGTCGGTAGCCCAGTTTCCCTTCCCCCGACAGCCTGTGCACGCGCCGCCTTATATCTACAGGGGCCGCCATGTTTCCCCGCCTGCGCCCCGGCCTCGGCCTCGGCCCCGGTAGCCGCCTTATGCAGCTGTCGCTGTCGCGCTGCACCGCCGCCCTGCCTCTCCTCCGCCGATCCTTCTACCTGCCGTCGCACCCGTCCCGGCCTCTCAACGCCGCACTGGCAGGCAGCGGCCGCCGCATGACAGCAACAACAGCCCCAACCACCCTCGCCGCGGCCGCGCGCTCCCTCCGGACCGCCCCCTCCCCGGGGGGGCGCCTTCCAGCCCCTGGTCCCCCCGAGCCCCGCCTCGCTCGGCCGCCCGCGCACGGCCCGCACGTACGACGGCGCGCGGCGCTGGGGGTGGCGCCTGCTCCTCGCCGCCGCCATCCTGGGCGCGGGCTACGGCCTCGACCGGCGGGTCTGGGCCTCGGGCGTCTCGCGCTCGCTGCGCACCTACGCGACGGGCCTGCTGGTCGCGCTGGACTACAAGCTCAACTTCCGCGCCGTGCCGCTGCTGTCGTGGCTACCGTGGTCGGGCGAGCCCGCGCCCGTCGAGGAGGTGCACCGGCGCAACGCCGAGCGCCTCTCGGGCCTGCTGCACGAAAACGGTGGCCTGTACCTCAAGATCGGCCAGGCCATCGCCATGCAGAGCGCGCTGCTGCCGCCCGAGTTCCAGCGCATGTTCGCCCGCATGTTCGACGACGCCCCCAGCGTCGGCTGGGACGAGGTCGAGAGGGTCGTGCGCGAGGACTTTGGCGGCCGCTCGCCCCAGGAGGTCTTTGGCGTCAGCTTCGCTGGCGCCGACGGCCTCGGCGCCATGGAGCGCGAGGCCCGCGCCAGCGCCAGCGTCGCTCAGGTCCACTGGGCGCGCCTGCCCGACGGGAGGGAGGTCGCCATTAAGATACAGAAGCCCGAAATTGCGAAGCAGATAGGGTGGGATCTGTGGGCGTTCAAGTGAGTATTCGCCCTGTTTCTGCTGCATCATGCCGGGGGTAGACGTTCGACTGCTGACCGCTAGCTTCATCTCACCTACACAGAGTCGTTATGAAGGTATATACATGGTGGTTCGAACTGCCATTATACGGCATGGTTCCCTTCGTCACGGAGCGGCTGCAGCTGGAGACGGACTTTATCAACGAGGCCAAGAATTCGGAGACGATGCGGCAGCTGATCCAGGATGAGCCGAGCCTGCGCGGGCGTGTGTATGTGCCCAAGGTCTACGAGGAGCTTAGCTCCAAGCGCGTCATGACGACCGAGTGGATCGAGGGCGTCCGTCTCTGGGACCGCGACGCCATCACAAACCCCTGGTACGGTGGCAACGGCAAGGGCACCCCGGGCGTCAACGGCGCCCCGCTGACGCCCGCCCCCGACATGGCCGCCGTGCGGGCCGAGCTGCAGCGCAGTCCGGACAGCAACCGACTCAAGCCGGAGCGAGAGGGCTGGAGGGGCCGCCGCGGCACGGGCGGGCTCGGCTTGTCCAAGAAGGAGGTCATGGGCACCATCATCGACCTCTTCTCGGCTCAAATATTCAAGTTCGGCGTGGTGCACTGCGACCCCCACCCGGGCAACATGTTTGTGCGGCGCCTGCCAAACGGCCGGGCCGAGATCGTGCTCATCGACCACGGTCTCTACGTTTACATGTCGGAGACGTTCCGGCGGCAGTACGGCGAGTTCTGGCGCGCGCTCATGTCGTTTGACAACGCCGCCATCTCGCGCATCTGCGGCGAGTGGGGCATCGGCGGCGCCGACATGTTCGCCAGCGCGACGCTCATGCGGCCGTACGAGGGCGGCGACGGCACCTACCGGCGCCAGCTGCTGCTGGGCGAAGGCATGGAGCACATGACGGAGCGCGAGCGCCGCGTCGAGACGCAGCGGCGGATGAAGCAAGCCATGCGCGACATGCTGACCGACGAGGAGCGCTGGCCGATGGAGCTCATCTTCATCGGCCGCAACATGCGCATCGTGCAGGGCAACAACCAGCTCATGGGCTCGCCCGTCAACCGCATCAAGGCCATGGGCCGCTGGGCCAGCCGGAGCCTGGTCGAGGACCGCGCCGCGCCCTGGCGGGCAAGGCTGGCCGCCGCCTGGAGGCACTACGTCGTCCTGCAGTCCTTCCTGCTCGCGTCCGACGTGCTCTTCTACTTCTTCAGGATCCGACAGCTGCTCGGCCTCGGTGGCGGCATGGAGGATGAGGTCGAGGCCAGGATGAGGCAGATGGCGGGCGAGTACGGCGTCGAGCTGCAGCACAACGTGTTTGAGGGGTGAAGTGGGCGAGACTCTGTCGAGGGCATGTGCCGGATCTGCTCCACGCCACCATTAATGCCGTATAGGTGAGGATCCTAGACTCTCGGGATGTGAGGTTTGTTGTAAGATATATGTAGAGGCTCTGACGTGTCATGATTCTGCGCGTATATACCTAGACGGAGAGGTGGGCGTCTTGGCGCGATTCTCTAGACTGGCCCAACGGTGGGTCGATACCCTGTAAAACAAAAGATATGAATAGACAGATAGGCGAGGAACCAGTACAAGGTCTAGTGAGGCCATTGTATCAGCCACCAGCATGCCCCGTGATTACATGCTGCGATAGACCGAGCCAGACCTCCTGGCTGTTGGACCATCCGCTCCGACCAACACATACCTAGCTCTTGAGATGATACTAAGATGAACTCGTCCGTCGTGGTTTCGATATTGTGACGGCGGGGCTAGGGTCGCTGGGAGTTGAGCCGAGGCTGATACATCTGCTTACACGCTCATCCGCCACCAAGACCGCTAGGGGTCGGTGCATGCCAACGCGCGGACCGGTCGTAGCCACCCAGCACCATGCTTCCCCTTTGCCCGAGGGCCACTCTGCCCATATGAAGCCCAAACGACTCGGATCTGATGTAGCCGGCAGATTTCAGCTGCGCGAGGAGCGAAAGGGTCAGCGGTTCAGAGGAGCTGGGACCGAACCCCAGTGTGCCAACCCGGTTACGGCTCACCGCGCTCATGTGCCGCCTCGTTATCGAGGACCGCCAAGGATATGTTCATTTGGGCCACGTTTTCCCGCCCGGATATGGGCAGGACCTTTTCGACGTAGATGCTGCCGTTGGACCAATCTTGGACTGGACCCCAAAGAGGCTGACGGCCGGATCCCGTGCTCCTGTAAGGGACGTTCAGGGGGGTCTGTCTTATTGTACTTGCCGCCGAGGGTGGTGGAGAAGACAAAAGTCTTGTTGCCCTGCTTTGCTGGCTAGAATGTATACAGGTTTGTCGGAAGGTTGGCGTCAGGATTGTAGTTCCCAATGAGGGCATACACAATCTGCCACGGCCCATCTGGCCCGAAGATTTTCCCAAAGTCGCTGGACCCGGGCTCTGCGGCGGCAAACCCCCAGGACTCAATCAACCCCAGAGCCTCGAGCTCTTGGCAAATCTCGTCTTCAACGCAAGTTTGCCATATACGGCACGGCATGATATTGTATCTGCTCTATTAACTGGCGAGTTTGCGTAACCCCAGTTTCCTTAGATGCCACATACTGATTCCTGATTCACCAGGAAGTGGTCTTGTGGTAGGCAACCTTCGCACCGCATACTGAATTGAGCATTGAAGGAAGGCCAAGGATTATGGTAGCAATTTGATTTATTCTCAACAGGCTAGCCCAGGTGCCGCTACGCCTCCAGCCGACCGATAGAGGCCGTATTGGCCGCTTCAGCCTTGTGTCGTTGTCCGGCAAGTCAAGTGCTGTGTTGCAGACTTACCTCGGGGTCACAAGGTGATTGGCATTCCAGCCATTGAGGTGCATGCACAGGATGCGAATCCGCCCCCAAATTAGGCCCCAGGGGCAGCCTGGGAATAGCCCGCGTATACCTAGAGATCAAGATTCAGGGTGTGCATGGAACTGGCGCTGCGAAGTGCCGGATGACGGACCCTAGGCGGTGGTAGGGCTAGCTTGAACCGCCCCCGAAACCGCAGATGCGGGAGCTGCGATAAGGACTCCTCTAGGCACTCGTGTGGGCATATTGCGTCTGTTGGGGGCGGCAAGGCTGTGCCGGGTCAAAACATACAAAGCAAAAAGAATGAAGTGGTGAACTCTGTTTTATTCAATTGACGGGTATCCTTCGAAACAAAAAAACTCGAAAACAAGGCAGAGGCAACATGGCCCCATGGTCAGTGGCGTGAACGTGTGTCGTATATCCTAAGGAAAAGAAATAGGTGAAGAAAGCCCATATCCAAGAAAGCAGGTGAGAGCAAACATTATCCAAGCCGGCCCCAAGTTCCTTTGACTATATGATGACGAGAAAGAGGAGACCCGGGCAATGTGAAAACTCCAGTCCAAGTCAGAGAGTGAGAGATGGAGAGAAATGATGGACGGCCTTCAAGTGAGATGACCGTTAAGTATGTATGCTCGTTGTATGTCGAAGGAGTGTCGATATATCGGTCCCATAAATGGATGAAATTGACGCAAAGAGAGGCTTCGTAACCATGAGAAGAAAAACTCCACCCAAGATTCCAGATCCTGAGAAAACACCCCAATGCCAGTCAGTGAGGGTGTTGAGACTGAAAAAAAAAATGGAAAAAAAAAGTAGCTTGTCGTCATAGTCTCGTACAATCCGACCCAAGAGGCTCGGTTAAGTTGAAGCAATAGCATGAGTCGTGCACCGATGCTTGAGTATCCGGCCCACGAGGAACAAAATAACCGGGCTTTCGTTTTCAACGTCCATGAGCCCACGGCAGGTCCCTGTCGTCGACGCGGGTACAGGTCAGGTAGCCGACAGAGGACGAGTCCTTGCCGCCACCCCCCGAAGCGGCCGCGACGTCGAGCTCTAACTCGCTGCCCATGAGCGGACGAACGACCTCGCGCGCCATGGCCTTGAGCTCGTCGAGGCGCTTTTCGAACCGTCGTAGATTGTCGCGGCTATACAGCTCGCCGCTGAGCTTCAGGAAACGCTTGCACTCGTCGTGGCCTAGATATGCCACACTGGTCGCGGAGCCCAACGTGCGGTAAGTCCTGCCAAGCGACGCCAATGGGGGAGGCGTCAGCGGAGGGAGCGCTACCGTTGTCACATGGTTGCTGGGCCCATCGTCATACGAGCCGCGGCGGTGGTGGCTGTGATGGTGGCCGTGGCGATGATCCCTCGACGACCGGATAGGGCCGTCACGGGAAGAGGAGGACGAATCCCCACCTCCTCTTCGGTCCGACATCAGGGCCGGTGGTGATTGAGTGGGTGGCGGGCTGGTATTATCGGCCAACCACTGGCGAAACAGGCTGACGGCGAGCCAGTCCAGGTAGGCGGTCGAGGGTGAAACGCGCTCGCCGGCACGGGTGGTGAGCCCCAGTCGGAACAGGCGGCTCTCGACGCGCGTGACTGACTCCTCGAGCTCGTCTACTTTGTCCTCGATCAAGTCCAGGACCTGGGGCGGAAGGGCGGCGCGTAGACTGCGCTCACCAGCTGGCCACTGGCCCACGACATGGATGAGGGCCTCCTGAAATATGACGCGCGATCGGGCCAGGTAGGCCAGGCGCAGATAACTAATTGGATACTTTGCGATCTGGCGCCAGAGCCGCGACTGGAACTGTAGTAGGTGGTGATCCACGCGGGGGCCGACAACCGCCAAGGCATCGTACTGGTCCGCCAGCCCAAGCAAAGACTTGCATTGTACGTAGGCATCGGCAATGTTGATGCTGTCGAGCAGTGGCGGATAGTTGTACATGATGCGGAAGAGGTTGTCATAGTCGCGCAGGAGATCCTGCTCGGCCTGTGTCGGTGGCGGTAGGCTAGGTTCCCTGGACGATGACGAACGGTGATGTGTGAGACCGAGATTGGCGACGGATCTAAAGAAGCCATGGCTACCAATCGATGGCGTGTTGTGGGCCGACGAAGTCGAAGATTGATGTTTCCGTGACGAAGACGACTGCGCGCCGCCGCCTCCAAACAGAGAATTTGTCGGCGGCCTCAAGCGGTCTCGCTCTGTCGGTATCGGGCTGCTCTCCTCCTCCTTCTGCACCAGCATTGGTATATCGTTGCCACCTGCTCCCAGGTCGAGTTCGTAGCGCCACCTCTTCTTCGTGGGACCCAGCTGCTGTTGTGACGGGGTCGCTGTAGGCGTCGTGCCTACTTCCGAGGCCGTGGGATTAATGCCCAAGCCGTCAACACCGCCAGAGCCGGCAACCCGCGCAAGCTCGGTGCCTTGTGTCAGTGCCAGCGGGGCGCCGCCCTCGGGAGAGGACGGTGACGGGAGAGCCGGGACGGCGCGTGCGCGGGACCACTCGCTGCTCATGCTGGCCTCGAAGAAGCCCGAGAACCGCGTGAGGGTGTGCCGGTGGAGCAGGTACTTGTTCTCGTGGCCCGACTGAACGCGCACGACGATCTCGACGTCGCCCGAGTGGCTGAAGACAGGGAACTCGTTCTGCGGCATGTAGGCGCTGCTACTGCTACTGGTGCCGCCTGCATGTGACCGGTTGTATCTCCGCGCACGCGATGTGGACGACCTAGCGCTGCTCCCGCCGCCGCCTCCTCCTCCGCCCTCACGACCGCTGCCCGCGCCGACGACTGAGGCGGCATGTCTTTCGTTGGTTTGCGGGTAGTGGTGGTGGTGCCTGTCGCTTCCCGACGTGCTGCCCCCGCCTCCTCCTCCCGACGTTGTCGGCACCAGCGACGACGCACCCCTCAGCGCCAACGAGCTGGAGATGTGATGGTCTGGTTGTGAGACCATGAATGCGGCCCCGCCCAGTGATGGCCACGGGCGGTGGGTGTGTAGCGCTCAGGTTGGTCGGTGGAGGTGGAGGTCGTCTTTCACCGACCTTCCCGTCGTGTCGTTGCTCGTGGATATAAAATAGCTCGTGTCTTCTTCGTCGTCGTCGTCGTCGTCGTCAAAGTGTTTTCAACAGCCAGGCCCGCCAGCTTCTGGAGAGTGGCAATGCAGAGCACAGGCGCCCAGCTCGGCTCTGCTGGGGGATTGAGTTGGTCGCGTCCCCGCCAGCTAGCCCCCTCTGGCACGCACCCGGCCAGCCTCAGGAACACAAGGAAGCTCCAAATGCGTTGAAGAAAGTGGGGCGAGGACTGTGCGCAAGGTTGTTCGTGCGATGCGATGCGAGGGGAAAACAGGGTCATGCACGGGAGCTGTGGGAGAGCTAGCGCCTGTCGTTATCTTTTGTTTTTTTTGTTATTGTTAGGAAAAGAATTCAAAAAATGCGAGAGGGTGAGGGTGAGGGTGAAATTAGGCAGAGTGGGAGAGGAATAAGAGAGAGCGAGAGGGCAATTGATTACCTGCACGCGACATTGACAACTAGCGTGGCTGGAGAGACGACCAGGACTGCCTACTTGACTGACAACTGAACGGATTGCCCTGCAATCGAGACTGGATGGACGTGAAAACGGATGGCGCCGGGCGTCTGTTCGCCTGCCCCGTCCTACGAGCCTTTACGCCTCCCGACTTTGCCCCCTTCTTCTCTCTGCCTCTTGTTTCGTCCAGGGCGACGCGGGAAAATGGATTCTCAGTCGCTCCTTTCTCTGGCTCCGGAGAGGCGACTGGTGCTAAGCAGGCCAACCTGCGAGCCGCTCGGCAGCCAGAGCTGGAACCCACAGGTCAAGGGGGCGTGGGCGACAGGCGGCCGGGTTTTTTGCCACTGCAGCTCACGAGGAGAACGAGGGGCCGGCCGTCTTGGCTTCCTGATTGGCGGTCGCTGGACAACCGAGGACCCGTCTGGTCGGACCTGGATGAGTCGAACGTGGAGGTGGAGGGGCCGATTCGAGGCAACGCGTGTAAGCCGCCGAAAATCGTTGGCAGTTGATGCAAATGCCGATTGTATTGTTCCGAAACATCACCACCTGAGTGCAGGTTCTCAAGTGGGAAACAGACAAGAGTGTTGTAGATAGCAAGAGGAACAATAAAATAGAAAAAGAGCCCTCTTTCTCTCTTTGCCTTCCCTGCCGCGCCGAGTCGAGCAACGTCAGAAGAACAAAGGGAAAACAACCCAAAAGGTCGACAGGAAAAACCTGCTGCATCCGCTTGCAGGTAGATTCCTTGGTTGGGGGAGCTGCTGCTGCAGGCAGCGTGCGTGCCTGTCTCCCTGTCTCCTTCGCTGCTGCGTCTCGACGGGACCCCCAGCCATCCACAATAGCACCCGCAAACAACCGTGCCCACACCCGCTGGTGTTCCTCCTTGTCGCCTTTGGCGCCATCAATTGGCTCCCGTGGCTTCTGACCTAGGTCTGCTGCACCCACCAAAATCCGAGACCACACACCCACTCCCGTTGAAGAAAACAAAGACAAAAAAATAAGCAAAGGAAAAATGGTGACGGGGACAGCAGGGGGGATACGGAATGTGTGAAGGGGGGTGAGCGTGCCGCCGCACGCACCAGCTCGAGTTGCCGGCCCCCGTCAGAAAACGTGTGGGAACGTCGTAGAACCAAAGCTCGGAAGCGAACGAAAACGGCGAGCTGCTTCTTCTGCAGGACCTTTCAGAGCCATCACTCCCTGCAGCCTGCAGCGAACAAACGCCTCGCCAGGGACCCGCCCGCCTACATTCTGCGCGTCCAATCCAGAGGGCGACAAATCATCCGCGGTAGGAGGCCGCCGTCGGCCCAGTGGCAGTCACGGGAGCCTATTGACGTGAGTCGGTGCTTGACAGATCGTTCTGTTCTCAGCCGTCGAGGGTCAGATCCAATGAGAGACGCGGCCACTATCATCAATCAATACATGTCTCTGCCCAGGCAGGTGCTAGGTGCCTGGGAGCGGCTACGCTATTGGTTTGCTGCCTTATAGGCAAGGCATAAACATTAAAGATCTAAAGCACAGCAAACATTTGGAAGACTGCAAGATACTATCCGTCCATTTCCCATCGTGTCAGTACGATGGTATTATATTCCTTGTAAAATCCGACACTTTCCCAATGAGGTAGGCCTTCAACCACTGACAAGGGACATGACCCGCGCGGACTGGATGGCAGCTTCACTCGTCCAGGTCGGATCGGCGCCATCTTGAGACCGTATTCTTTGGGGTAAAACACCGTCGAATGCCCGGCAATTAGGTTCTGGTTGAAGTGCTGAATGCCTACCACGCTAGGTAGGTAACCAGCGTCCGACAGGTGATTTGTAAGTTGCAGCTGTTGAGATGTGATGACAACCTAAATGGATACTTTGACCAGAAAATCAGCTCTCTGGCACAACGCAACCACAATGGTCGGGCTTCAATACTATTTATGGTCACGATGTTATTGTTTTGATGCTTGCTTCTTCAGTGTCTTTCGATAGAGTACATGCTTTTGTTTAGAAAGCTTCACAGCCATATGCGTGCGTTATAACAACGCTTAGGGGTGTTGCACACTTGTGTTAAGGCAGGTTAGTTGCTGGCAGGCTCCAAGGCACCCAGGAGATTTTCGGCGACAGAGTAGCCGCTGTGCCGCCCACAGCGCAGCACGTGCAAGCACGCCAGGCTTACCAGGAACCCATCAAGTCCTCAGGCAACAAGAAAAGGGATCGGACGATCAGCGGAGTCAGCTTACGCACGGTCCTCACGGTCCCCAGAGTCTCCCCGGCCTTGGACCGACGTTGTTGAACCTTAGGTTGAGCCCCTGCGGTCAAGCTTTTAGACCGCGCGCACGTAAACGCTACAATGCCGAAGAGCCACCCCCTCATAGGTCCTCTCCCTCTCCGATGGTCGGCATATCGGTGTGCGAGTTTCTGTGACTCGCGCCACGTTGTCTTGATGACACTTGTTCGGACATATCAGGAGACACTTTCGATCAGCATGCACAAGAAATCCGGTCGCGCAACCGAAGGGATTTTTGAAGAATAGAAAGTTAATTCAGCGCTGCATCGTATGATAGGGCACGATGGCGCCGTATGGGCGTAAACTGGTGGTAGTGTTACAGACAAATGCAAGGACGCCGTCATGTCCTTGTTCCCCGAAATGAAAGCAAGTAACGCCGCTGTTTGTTTTACCTTCCCAGAGAGAAATTAGAAAATCGGGAAATTCATCCAGAGCAAGCTAAAAGAGAAAAGCTCGTTGCGCCTGGGTCGGAAATGTCGTCGTCGATTTGGATCGATCGTCCTCGTGCCGGTCCGTCATCCATACCAGCTGGCAGTGCTACCAACCAAAACGCCCAATTGACACCCCACATAATCAAACAAAGCACCAAGCCAAAGTCGTTTGAGCCAATCAGTTCATGTCCATGACAACTTCGTGGTGGGCCATGGGGTCGGCATCGACCGGCTTCGGTGTTGAAGCGGCCATCATGGTCTCGGCGCCGTCGAATGTTGGGGGCGACGACTTGAGGTTGTCGAGGGCGCGCTGGGAGTCCTGGCTGACGAGGCGTCCCTGACGCAGGTTCTCTGCGAAAAGGAAGTAGCCCTCGTTGGCCTCGACGAGATACGACTCGAGGCCTCGGCTCTCCAGTCGGATCTTGGCGTTGCTGACAGGGTAGTGGTTCTCGATGTACCTGGCCCATCCGCGAGCGGCAGCCTGGATGTGCTCATCGTCGCTGATGCGGCTCCAGCCAATGCCGAGGTGCATGGTGAAGTCGTCCACAATTGGCTGGCAGGGCGAGTCGGATGGTGATTGGGTGGCGTTGTCAGCGCTGGAGCGGATTGGCGAGCTGTCCGGGCGGGTCGAGACGTCTAGGCGGGATGACTTGTTGCTCCTCAGGGATGGGCGATCCATGGCTTGTCGCTGTTGGAGCTCAAGTGCATCTGCGACCTTGCGGGCCTCGTCACGAGCCTTCTGCTCCTCGAGCCAGGTACCAGTCTGGTTGGATGCGTCGTGCACGTAGCCAGTGCTCTTCTTGATGAGGACCATGCCCGGGCCATACTCCCACTCGTCCTCGGACTCCTTGGGGAGTTCGACCGGCGGCGGCGCCTTCTCAGGAGCGTCCAGGTTAACCGCCGCCTCGTCGCGGGACCGTTTGCGGCCCCGTGACGCCTGTGCCATGTTTTGCGCGAAGGACTGGGTCCATGAAGCCGACTGGCCAAACGACGATGGATGTGTGAATAGCTGTCTGCCAAAGGGCGCCTGGACAGCAGACTGCAGCGGCATGGTGAGGACCGGCGACGAGGTGCGACCAAAGGAAGACATCTTGCTGGTCAAGATCTGTGCTAGATTTGGGTGAGATTCTTGAATCTGGTTAGAGTTCACGCTGCCGAGTGTGCAGTGAAGTGCGGTGCTACGGTGCCTAGGAGGGTGTACGGTTAAGTGGCAGACGCGGTGGTGCTTGTAAGCCCAGGGCGCGTCGACTTAGACGACGATGGAGTGTGGAGAAGTTGGACTGGGAGGATCAATCGAGTGTAAAAGAGACGGAGTGGGATTATTGAACCATAAGTGACCAGACGGAGTGAGATCAATTGGATTAAAGAGAAAGAGGACCTATGCGTGGGAGGCAGGGTCGGAGTGTGGGAGGACGGCGGCGAGGACGACGAGGCCGAGATGGTAGAAGACGGAGCAATCTAGATAGTAGACGAGGTGTGTGATAAAAGAGTGGAGAGCTCGGCTAAGCTGACCACAAGGTTGGAGAATCGAGTATGGTAGATCCAAGGCTTGTAAGTGGTGATGGTGTAGGAAAGCTCCAAAGGAAAAGGAACGGGGGAGGCACGGAACTTTATGGGCGGGTGTGAAGTGCTCAAAAAGGCAACCGGATGGGAGGTGGAAGAGGGAACCCTAAAGAGCGGCGTGAGCGCGGAAGAGAGGGAGGAGGTGCTGCAGACAGCGATTCGTGAGAGAGCAAGCAGCCGGCCAGCTGCGTGGGGAAGCAGGCGAGGCGAGGCAGGAGCGAGGGCAAGCACCAGCAGGGCACCGGGCGTACCGGCTGTGACGTGCTGCTAGTCCGTTAATATCCACCCGTGTTACTTCCAGCCATGGATTTTTGCGCCGTAACAAGCGAGCAGGAGAGGGAAGGCAGTGTCCGCTCCAGCAACGGCACCGCGTGAGGCGTCGGGCAAACAGTTCTTTGAGTCGCGCACACTTTAGAAACGCACTGTAGGCCCACTCTTGTGGAGGGGGCCAAGCGGCCAGGAGCACTCATTCTTCGAAGGGCGGCGCGCGTTGGCCGCGCCCGCGACCTTATTGGTCATATATCGCTTTGTCAGTCAATTCAGTCAGCCAAGCTGCGCTGGGTGGATCCCGCGGAACAAGGCCCTGGCGAATCTGAGCCCTCGTTTGCCAGCAGCGCGGCCTGGCCAATGAGAGCGCGCATCGCGAAGCCGGTCCCACCCTGGTGGAACGTCCGCCCGTCGCCGTCGATTCTCCTGACACCCGTAGACAGGTGGCAGGCAGTCAGCCAGCGCGCGCTCTGCCAGGTCTCACAATCGGCAGACATGACCTGCAGGGAGACAGGGGTGCCAAGTGCAATGTGGCTCGGCAACCCCGGCGGGCTTTTGATCCGGGGCGGTCAGCGCTGGGACCTGTTTGAGAAGGAAAGATTGGCGGCTGCGAAGAAACCCCTCTGCAAACCTCCAATCCCCACCTCTTCAGACAGCCCGCCAAGCTATTCTCACCCCAGCCATGCCAATATCGCGATCTGGTGTGCTGCTCATCAGCAGAACATCTGCCGGATAAGGCGGCCTTGGCTGTGGTTGGCTGGAGCATGTGGCAGCCTCAGGCAAACACACTCTGTCCCAACAGGCCATCCTTGACATCTGAATTGCTGCACAAACCAGTATAACATGCACAATTTGCCTTTCAAGGATTGTTGGTTTGTGCACGATGTGTGAACAGACATTATGCCCGGTATCTATAGTTGCACAAATTTATCCATTTGCTAATAGGTACTTACGGTATGCGATTCTAGCTTTATCGTTAGCCTGCAGGATGAAGGATGGCAAGGAGCCAGCGAAGCATGTCGGCGTCGGTCTTCCAGCACAGTCGATATCCCATTTGGACATAGGAGCCTGGGAGGACGCCCGGGCAGCCATGGTATAGCGTAAACTGGAATAGGAAAGAATTTAAGAATCAAATTTATAAACATATTAATTCGTGCTTCCGCCAGTTTGGGAAGTCGCAATGATGCGGTGAAGGCATTGGGGACGGGACAAGAAGAAGTGAAGAGGGCAAAAAAAAAAGGTAGGGCGAACCCCCTCGTACGTTCACCTGCGCCCAGCTACCCCCTCCTCCGCATGTGGGCGCCAATACTTCACAGGGATCTTCTACGCACAGCAGAATTTTTTTGTGCTCGATGTATCCGCACTTTGCTCACCGCCAGCCTCAAAGTTTTGCCGAACCACTCAAGGTGGACCATCGTCGCCCGGGCTGGGATCCCTTGGACGGCGATCCCCCGCGAGTCTCGAAGCCCGATCGAAGAGCGCGGCGTCATCCGTGTTCTCCAGCCCTCCGTACAGCCCTCTGAACCCTGGCGTCGCAAGCCCGGGCGGACTGGGTGCCCGTCGCGGAGGGTAGCGCCGTCTCGTGGTGCCGGCGCCAGCCGCTCTAATGCTCGAGGCATCAGTCACCGTGATTCCTGTGCGCCACACGGGGGCCGTCTGGGCGCCGCTGGCGCTAGTGTTGTCGAAGAGACGACCACGATGCCTCGCTTCGGGAAGGTTCTGAGGGGTCTGTGGCTGGATCGCCGCCGGGAGCGCATCATTATAGACATGGAAGGTACTTGCTCCATCCAGCTGCAGCGGTACCGAGGACGATGAAGCCGCGGTGGTAACGGCAGGTCTCCCGGGTCTCCCAGGTCGCGTGGGCGATGGCGGACCGCGGGTGCCCGTCTCGTTCATTCTGCTGGGTGGCTTGCTGGCTGAGGTTACCCGGGCCCGCAGGGATCTGACCGTCGCCATGAGTGACCTCGTGCGACTCTCGCTCGACTATTCTCACGAACGCCATGGGTTAGCCTTCCGTTTACGAAACGAGAACGGAAAAAAGGTCGGTATATAACTGTGATCGCGGCAGGGCCGACTAACAGAGACACTAGACGGTGAATTGTCAGCCTGACCCTGCAGAGACGAGCTTCTGGACGGCGTGGCTGGTCCTCCATGCATATCGGCTGACGTAGGCTGTGCGGAGATATCAGCGGGAGTTGGGACTTTCTGGAGTTCCACAGCCGCATGGTAGCGACCGCAGATGGTTAGCTATGCAAGCATTCTCGGCAAATTGCGGGATTGTGCTCACAGGTGCGTCAGCTGCTGCCGTCGATGCGGCCACCTGAGCCCGTGAAGCCGGAAGCGGAAACCTGGGTATCGCGGTTGACGATTGAAGGGACAGCTCCGTATCTGCGGATGGATCCGATAGCAAGATTTCCGGATGAGACTGGCCTTGAGGTGCGGCACTGGACGCACTCTGGCCTGTATCTCTGGCAGCCGGAAAGCTGGGGCTGTACGATGGCTCAGTTGGCTGCTCCAGTCGACCCTCCTCTACCTCCAGGCCCACGCGGCGTTCACCACCGATCAAAACCGGACTTGCACGTTGCGGACGTCTGATTCGCAGACGGCGTGGTGTTGAAAAGTCAACAGGGCCGGGGTCACCGAGCCCGACGGCCGGCTCTCCCGACGGCTCAAACGCGTCGACTGCACCGCGGCCGCGGAGGGACTGGGCGGGCGGTGTAGCAAGCGGGTCGCGGTGCCTATGGGCAGTAATGTCGTCGGTCTTGGGGTGGTTGAGTGATCCCCGGCCTGGAGACGGCGGCGAGATCCGGATCCTGGGCTCGTGATGCTTGCCGGTCCCTGAGGGTTGCCCCTGAGCCTCGTCGGTGATCTTCTCCGCAGACAGGCGCTGTCGGTGTCGCCAACGGCTCTCGTGCTCCTTGACCTCGGCGGCGGTCAGTGCCAGGACGGTTGGCTTCAACCGCAACATCTTTGCAGAAAAGAGTTTGCACAAGAGCCGCCTTGCACCACGAGCCTTCCACGATGCTTGGTAGTGCTGTGTTCACAGCTCCATGATTCGACATCCTGAGGTACTTCGGATGATCCATGCTCATCTCTCAGCTGAACATTGGGTTTACTGAGAGGAAACATCCCATGGGTAGCACTTGCTTGCAGGCTCTTTTCCGATGTGGTGGTATAAAGGGGAAATCGCTTCCAGGAATTTGAGGCACAGGCAGGGCAGGGACGAAAGTTGTTACAGCATCACTATAGCTGGGCTGGAAAGCAAGTGCGACTTTGGATCTTTCCATCTCGGAGTGAACACAGCTGTTGGTTTCTCGGACAAAGGAGCTGGTCCTACAGCACGAGCCAGATGTGTTGTGATTGACCGGCGGCCCGCAGGATCAACCGCGACAGGAATGTCAGCTAAGAAAATGAGACATCCCTCGTGGCGAATGTAAGAAGTGTGAACAACACTAGCAAAGCAGCGAGTGAGGAGCCTTGAAGGTCCTGCTGACCTGCGTGGCTTCGGCGCTCTGAAGCGCAATCACCGACTAGGAGGCCAGGGGAGTGGTCCATATAAGTACATAATTAGCCTAGCAAGAACGAACACTCGGCACTTGATGTTGAACCCTGTGAACCTTTATTTGTATTGTTGAAATTGCGGTCGAATAGCTACCGCCCTATCGAGAGGTACTTCGCTCGTGAGAAAAAAAAAAAATGACAGACAAGAATAGGAAAATGAACGACCCAGGGGATTTAGCTCGGAGCCGAGTCAGGGTTCAGGCCGCCACAGAAAAAAAGCCGAAGCAAGCACAGCCCAGAAAAGACGCGCCACTTTCCCAAGGCTCTGGATTGGCGACTTGTATTGGACTCGGATTAGGATTTGGATTCGGACCTGGATCAATAGGATTGTATCAGGCCCCCTCCGCGGACCAGACGGGCTATTTGTACCGCAATGCACCACCTAGGTCGACCTGTTGGGAAATGACCGAGAACTGGAGTCGGCCGTAGCCGTTCAGGGCACCTCTGTACTGTAATGCTTCTGCTCTGTCCATGCCGGGTTGATGTCACTTCCTCGCGCAGGCAGACGGGGGAATTGCAAGGATGGCTCTCTCGCTCTTTCAAGATTCGGGTGGAGCACGAGCCATTATCCGCCAATCAGCGGCAGCAGCCCTCGAGCAGCCCCCGGTTTTCAGAGGACGGGTTGGGGGGTTCAGTAGCTAGCAGTGGTCGCAGCTCAATGCTGGGCTGGTTCAGTGCGCGGTGCATCCACTGCCGTGAGGCGTTTGCATGGACCTGCTAGCAACCAGTGTGCCAGTGAACCACCACCACCCAAAGAAGGTCCTCGTCTCCCGGCCGGCCGCCTTCCTGCCCCGGCCGCTGTCGTCTCTCGCAATCGCCGAGCCCCTGGCCCAGTCCTGATGCTCCCAATACCAGGGCCGGTTGCGAAGAACAACCGGGCGGTTCGTTGACGTGACTGGCAATCCCTCCGACTCTTGCTGCAAGCCCGTCGTTCGCTGGTCCACCCTTGGCAGTCCTTGCCGCTCTCCGACGGCTCCTTTCATCCCAGTCCCGACCGAGTAACCGACGACGAGGAATCCCAAGACGGAAACACCGAAGCCTGTCCAACCCACCCTCGAAACCCGCCTCGACACGAGCCCATCCGACCCTCTCCTCGCCCTTACGCCGCCTGGTCTCACAGCCATGAATGGGGACCTCAGTCTCTCGCAGGCCCTGGGCGGTCTGAGGATCGCCAATCCAGACGATGCTGTAGCCCCGAGTCCCCCGCTCAGCGGCCCCGCCGTCGACAGCAACACCGACTACGAAAGGAGAGCCCAGGCACAGCAACACCCTAGCCCACAACCTGGACTGACGGGCTTGCTCCCCGAGCCGATGTTGAGCTCATCCCACGCCGCGGGCGCACCCGACAACTCGCTTCTATCTCCTGTCCAGTCTTCGCAGAGCGCTCAGATGCCACACCAGTACGACATGGCTTCGCCCGGGACGCGGTCCCGCCCTACGTCGGCCGTCTACTCCTCCGCACCAGCCCCCGAGTCGGAAGCCGTCTCGCCAGGCCGAGAGCGCAGGCCAGACCAGGCGAGGTCGCCGATGTACGGCGGCGGCGGCGGCGGCGTCCCGCAGCGGAGCTCCTCCAATGCCGGAGGGTACAGAGGAAACGTGCCAACACGCCAGGCGAGTTATCGCGAGGCATCGTACAATACCGGCGGGTCGTCCCATCAGCAAATGCCGCAACCCGCAGGGGGTGGAGCCAACCCGCCAACAAGAAGTTCATCTAGAGGAATGGGCGGTGGGTACGGCTCGGTGCCGATACCGGGCATACCGAACGCGGCCCCCTCGAGCCAGCCTGAAGTTCCGCTGCCGGCAAGCAGTGAAGAATGGCAGGAACGCGGGGCCGCGGTCGGTGTCAGGAGAGAGGTGGACGCAAATGGGAGGACGGTCATGCGGTCCGTAAAAAAGGGCGTCAGGGACTTCTCGTTTGGCAGGGTCCTCGGAGAGGGCTCGTACAGCACCGTGTACCAGGCCACGGACCGGCAGAATCTGAAGGAGTACGCGGTAAAGGTTCTCGAGAAGAAGCACATCATCAAGGAGAAGAAGATCAAGTATGTCAACATTGAGAAGAACACGCTCAACAGGTTGACGGAGCACCCGGGCATAGTCCGGCTGTACTACACGTTCCAGGACGAGACCTCGCTGTACTACGTCCTGGACCTGTGCGCCGGCGGCGAGCTGTTGGGCGTGCTGAAACGGACCGGTACCTTTGACCTTGAGTGCACTCGCTTCTATGGCGCACAGATCCTCGATGCCATGGATTACATGCACGCGAGGGGAGTCATCCACCGGGACCTCAAGCCCGAGAACGTGCTGCTAGACGACCGCATGCACGTCAAAATCACCGACTTTGGAACAGCCAAGCTCATGCCAGACCCCCGAACCGCGACCACGCAGCAGATGTTTGAGAGAGACGCGCCAGAGGACAGCAGGGCAGCGTCCTTTGTCGGCACGGCCGAGTACGTCAGCCCCGAGCTCCTGACCGACAAGAGCGCAAGCAAAGCAAGCGACGTGTGGGCGTTTGGCTGCATAGTATACCAGCTGCTGGCCGGCCGGCCACCATTCAAGGGCGGAAGCGAGTACCTCACGTTCCAGAAGATTGTCGGGCTGGAGTACGAGTTCCCCTCTGGCTTCCCGCCCGCGGCCCGCGATCTTGTCGAGCGGTGTCTTGTGCTGGACCCGGCACGCAGGTTGACTGTTGAGCACATCCGGAACCATGAGTTTTTTGATGGTCAGGCGATTAGCAAGGAGCTGTGGCGATCCCGGGCGCCCCGGCTGAAGCCCTACGTGCCACCAGCGCAGGAGCCCCATATCATACAACTAAACGGGGGGTCGTCGTCTGCGCAGCAGCAGGTGATGGCGCCTACCCGCAGCGGTGCACAGCTGCAACAGCAGCACAGCAACGGCGGGTCAAAGTCTCAACAACAGTCGCAGCAGCAGCGCCAGGAGCCGCGGCGGATAATAACGGAGTTGCCGCCGCCGACGCAGCTCGACCTAGACTGGTCACCGGTGCTCACACGAAACAACGAGCGGATTCTGAAGCTAGGAGACCTTATGGTGATCTCTTCGCCGATATCCAACAGCCCCCACGGCAAGGGGGAACATGGCGACGGGCACAAGAAGCTTTCCCGCTTCTTCGGCGGAAGCACGACCAAGAAGCGACAACGTCTCGTCATGGTCACGTCGAGCGGGCGAATCGTTCTGGCGCCCGCGGGCGGCGAAGAGAAGAAGACGAAGCAAGAAATCCCGCTGCTTGCGGCAGATTGCACATGGAGGACACAAATGGACGTCAAGGGGCAGCCCGTCTGGTGTGTTGATACGGTGAGTCGCCCTCATTTCTACTTAGCTCGAGCCCTGGTCTTGCAGCCCTTGCAGCCTCTCTGACACGATCAAACAGGGCGGCGTCCATTACGTATTCGAAGAACCCAAAGGCTCTCAAAATGCGGGCGACATGGGTAAGATATCGGTAGACGACTGGGTCGAGTCGTTGGAAACGGCCAAGGATTTTGCACTCTCCCAAAAGCTCCTGGGAACGCACGACAGGGACAACGGCGCTTTTGGTGGGGACATGTCCTCGTCAATGTCCAGCCCGGCGAGCACGCTCGGCGGTCGAGCAAACTACCCCGAGTACGGCGAGGGCTTTTCGGTGAGCGATAGATCTGGGCGTAACCAGATGATGAACAAGAGCCAGGGAAGCCTAGAGGACCCGATCCCGGAAAAGAAGCGGAACCGGTTCAGCAAGCGACAGTCGAAGAACGGGCTGGGTGCTGCCTTCTAACGGGTGCAGAGGCATGCCATCGAAAGACGCGAGGTTGCAAGATGAAAGTGTCGAAGTGATGGATGGAAGATGGCAGCATGATGTACGGGGCAGTATAAAACCAGGCCAGGGCCAAAGCAAGATTCTTTTGTCTTCTTCTCTTCTGCTTCATTCTTTTGTTGTTTGGGAGGCATTCGCGAGGGTCTCTTTTTAGTTGCTTTTCCTTTCTCACCCACCTTTTGGAGGCAAGCATCTCGCTCCCTAGAGCCTCCGCTCATTTCTTCTTTTTCTTTCCCATTCCGTGAGGGAAGTTGACTGCTTGAAAGACACGGCACGCTTCTATTCTATTTCTTCTCGATCCCTTCGATATCACTCCCTTGTAATCTGCATTTCATAGCGAGGCGTCAGTCCACTCTTCCTGCACCTTTTTCTTCAAAGGTTGAAATTTGGCGGCCATTTTTGCGTCCTGGACAAAAAGAGCAAAGACAAACAGCATCTGGCTGGACTTCCTTGGACTACCTTTTCGTTTACCCTGAGTGTCGCGGGACGCTCTCAGTATTATTCAAAGCGTTGATGTGTGCCACTATCTGTGCTGGTTTCTGTTGCCGTCGGCGCCTGCAACCCATCAAATCGAAGCCACAGTTGAGATTTCCAATGCCATGATTGGCTGCAATGGTTTGCATGACCCACACACAACGACCCACTCATTCTCACTGCGCAGGCAAGTCGCAGATTTGGACACGGAAAGCACGCGCGACCGTGAGGAAACGACGCGCGCCATCTCCGAAGCCGCAAGATTGTGAGCAAAACCATCGTCATTTGTCATTTGCGCTCGCCGGAAACCACAGAGCCACAAACCGCCCGCGACCCATCTGGATTGGATCCGCGCCCGCCCTTGTTTGCCATACGTGTGTCCCCTTCCCCTCTAGGTTCGCTCTCTTTTTTTCTTTTTTTTTTTTTTGTAGCACAACGCACATCGCGTCAAGGGAGCCTCATTGGCCCGGCATGCAGCCGCAGTTCCGCCAGCAGTATGCGCAGCAGCAGGTGCCGCAGAGGGCGCCGCATATTGGCGCTCCACGCCGCCCGGGCCATGGTCATGGTATGTTTTGTTTTTGATTTACTTGGTTTTTGCCCTGGTTGAAAAATGGCCTTTGAGCTTGTCCGTCCGCCCCTGGGGAATCCGTCGAATACCGTAGCTTTCCCGCCTTCCCTGTCTTCCTCAAGCAAGCAAGCAAGCAAGCAAGCAAGCAAGCAAGCAACACACGCAAGCCCAAGCCCCGATCCGCCATTGAGAGTTCGAGTGCTATTTGTTCTGCCCGCCACGGAATCCACTCGGCCGGGGTGCGGGAAGCCAAAAAACCTCCCAAAAATAAGGGGCCGGTGGAAATCGCAAACCGGCTGGCGCTCTGCTTCCGCTGCCAGGGGTGGGAAAATTGGATCGGGGATCCACGCGTGTGGTGCGCGAAGCGGCTTTGGCAAGAGAAGGCCTCGGCGCCGCCTGCTCCATGCCACTTTGACTGGCCTTTGACATGCACGCTCCACACGCCAGCGAGTAAGAGAAGGAAAGAAAGCGTGGCGGCCCACCTCCCTACTGCCGAACGGCCTACCGCTTTGCTTGCTTGCCGCCATCGAAGACCGACACACCCACAGACGGACGGACAGGGCCAGAAGGACAGCAGACGAGATCCCATAGCTGACCAAGACGGCGGCGACGTACGTCATGCCCCCGAAAACAGGCGGCCAGATGATGCCGGGACCCGGCGTGGTGCCTCACCCGGGGCAGCCCATGCCCATGGTGGCGGCGGGTGGCCCGCCGATGATGCAGCAGCAGCAGCCGCACGCCAGCGAGGGCGCGCGCCGCCTCAAGAGCCGCAGGCCCACGGACAAGACCATGCCCGACGGCGTCGAGGACGCCATCATCGGTGACGGCGTCGCCCGCTACCGCGATCTGCGCGACTACGAGAGGCGCCTCGACGCGACCATGACCCGCAAGCGGCTGGACATTGTCGACCCGGTGAACAAGGGCGCAAAGGTGAGGGAATCCGGCTCTAGGATGTTTTACCCTTGGTAGACGACCGATTGTGTGCTAATGCTTGGGTCTCACGTCTAGCGTTCCAAAACGATGCGCATCTGGATCAGCAATACCGTCGACGAGCAGCCGTGGCAGGCGCCCCTGAACACAGACAGTTTCGACTTTTCGACCAGCCACGACTCGAGCTACCGCGTCAAGATCGAAGGCCGCCTGCTGGACGACGACGAGGACGAGGGCGACGAGAAGGAACATGGCAATGAGGCGCAAAATGACAAGGACGACAAGGACGCCATGGAGACAGACGCGCCCTCGACGAGCAAAGCCAAGGCGGCAGCTAAGCCGCAGCAGCGCGCGCGCTTCTCGCACTTCTTCAAGGCCATAAACGTGACGGTGGACCGGCCGGGCGTGGCACCAGGGCCGGCGGGACCGGAGCAGCTGATGGAGTGGAAGAAGCCCGAGCAGCGCGGCGGCGGCACGGCGGTGGGCAACCCGGCGGCCGACTTTGACGAGCTCACCTTCAAGCGGGGCGGCGATGAGAACGTCAACGTCGTCTTCAGCCTGACACGGCACGAGGAGCCCGAGCGCTTCTCAATCAGCCCGGCCCTGGCGGACATTGTGGACATGTCCGAGGGCTCGCGCACAGAGATCACGACGCGGCTGTGGGACTACATCCGGCTCAACGGCCTGCAAGAGGAGGAAGAGAAGCGCCAATTTCGTTGCGATCACCTCCTACGCAAGGTTCGTTCCTTTGTGACTGTATATGATAGCCCTTGACTGGAGACTTTGTTTTGCTGACCTTTCGTTGTCCGCCCATCAGATACTGGGACGAGACGTGGGTGCCATCCCGCTCCTCCAGGACTACATCACGGCGCATCTGATGCCACTACCTCCCGTCAGGCTGCCGTACACGATCCGGGTGGACCAAGAATTCCACTCGGCAGCAGGCGGCCCGCAGCCCACCATTTACGACGTGCAGGTGTTGGTTGACGACCCCCTGCGCGCGGCGCTGCCCAAGCTCTCGCTCCCGTTCGGAAGCCACCCCAACGCCGAGTACGGGCAGATGCTGCGCGAGGTGGCGCGGCTCGACGAGCAGCTCTCGGTTCTGGTCGGGGCCGTCTACGACTCCAAGGCCAAGCACGCATTCTTCACGCAGATGCAGCGCGACCCAGCCAACTTTGTCAAGGGCTGGCTGTCGTCGCAGCAGCGGGACCTCGAGGTCGTGATGGGCGAGTCGGTCCGCGGCAAGGGCGCATCCGGCGACACCATCACAGGTGGCGACGAGTGGCGGCGCGGTGGCAGAGACAGTGTCTGGGCCACCGAGAGCGCGCGCGAGGGGGTCAGTGTGCTGCTGGCGAGGCAGCCGGCCATGGCGGGGATGCGGTGATGACGGTGGCCTGGTGGGTGAACATGTGTGATTTAGGCGTCTCGAATTTCTTTATTTCTCCTTTTTTTTCTCTCTCATCTTTTTGGGTTTAAGGGCCCATGTGTAAACTTGAGCAAACAGACCGAGGCGCCCTGGCGTTGGAACGAGAGTAATACGGAAAGCTTGGCCGGGCAACCTTTCCTGCAGTGTTTGGGGTGGTCGGTGTTAGGACATGAATAATTGGCTTATCGCCGGTGCGGGACGGTGACGTCTGAGTCCGCTATCTACTTTCCTTAGCTATAAAGTTCACGCGGGCGACAGCTTTCTTGCAGCCTGTCTTGCATCCAAGATCCAAGCCACTTTGAACAAACGAAAGAAGACGCCGTCATCAAACAAACGCAAACAAAAAAACATGACGGCCATACTCAAGCCCGGCAACACGGCCGTCATCACGGGCGGGGCGTCGGGCATCGGCCTGGAGCTGGCCCAGCGCTGCGCCGGGTCCGGCATGAAGGTGCTGGTCGTGGACTGGGACTCGAAGCTTTTAGAGTCGGTGGGCTCTGTTGCCAACAACATCTCGACCGTCAAGGCCGACGTCTCCAAGCCCGGGGACTGGGCCGCCGTCGCCGCGGCGGTCGAGTCGGAGCTCGGCGGCGCCGTCTCGCTCCTCGCCCTCAACGCCGGCATCGGGCGCAGGTCGGGCTGGGACGACGCGGCGCCGTTTAGGGAGACGATGGGCGTCAACTTCTTCGGCGTCGTCAACGGCGTCGCCGCCCTGCTGCCCATGGTGAGGCGCGCGGCGGGGCCGGCGGCCGTTGTTATCACGGGGTCCAAGCAGGGCATTACGAACCCGCCCGGGAATCCTGCCGTATGTTTATTTCCCCCCCTTTTTGCGACGGTGGTATCTAGGTACCTCTCTCCCCCTAACTCTGCTTTTTTTTTTTTTGCTCGCAAAACACACAGTACAACGCAAGCAAGGCTGCCGTCCGCAGCGTGGCCGAGCACCTCGCGTACGACCTGCGCGGCGACGCCGACCCGGCCGTGCACCTCCTGGTCCCCGGCTGGACCTTTACGGCGATGACGGGCGCCGACGGCAGCCGGGAGAAGCCGGCGGGCGCGTGGCTGGCGAGCCAGGTGGTGGACCACCTGGTGGTCAAGATGGACGAGGGCAAGTTTTATGTCCTGTGCCCGGACAACGACGTGTCCGAGGACACGGACATGCGGCGCGTGCTGTGGTCCGCCGGCGACCTGGCCGAGGGACGCCCGCCGCTGACGCGCTGGAGGGAGGAGTGGAAGGAGAGGGCGGCCGAGTTTATCGAGCGAAAGGATGCGTGAAGATTTCTTGAGGGGGGCTGGCCTCTTCTGTCCATGTCGTCACGTCTTGTCATCACTTGCAGTTTAGTCGCCACAGGCGTAGGCTCCCATTTAAGCAACAGACTTCCCATCGGCTAGGCCCTCCGACCCAAGGCAAAGCCTCCTTGTCAACCACAGCTCGCTCTCACCTGGTAGCCCGCCAGGCGTCGGGGGCAGCGACTAACGACGGTAAACACCAACGGCGACAAAAGCGACGGCGGTTAGCCCCTCCCAGATCTTCTTCAATATCCATATATCACACAGCATGTTGGGTGAAAGACGGAGCGGCCCGTGGCTGGGATGGAGGCTCCCCAGGCCCGCCCTTCGCCAGATCCTCTGGCGGCTGCTGCCGTCCCCCTTGGCTAGGGCCCTGGGCTACGTCGACGCGGACGCCGCCATCCCAAAGCCCCACGCGACCTCCTGGCTTAATGGCCTTAGGGGTATCTCGGCGCTCATTGTCGTCAACATGCACATCACAGAAGCAAGTTGGCTCTCTCCCCTGCCCGTCTCGTCCCAGCAGCAGTAACCGGCCAGGCTAGCTAACCATCCCCTGACAACCCACGACCAGTCCTCGTACAACCTATTCCACCAAGCCTACGGCCTCAGCGAGGACGGGAAGCTCCATCTGGTCCAGCTGCCCCTCGTCCGGCTCCTCTTGGCGGGCCACTTCATGGTGAGCATCTTCTTCGTCGTCAGCGGGTACGCGCTCAGCCTCGGGCCGCTGGAGCTGGCGCACTCGGGCCGGAGCGGGGAGGAGCTGGCGTCGCGGCTGGGCTCGAGCTCTTTCCGGCGCATCCCGCGCCTGTTCCTGCCCGTGATCCCCGTGCTGGCCGCCACGATGGTGCCGCGCCGCCTGGGCGCCTGGTACCCGTTCGCGGCGTCGCGCGCGCCCTCGCCCGCGGCCCCGTCGTGGGCCGGGCTGGTAGCCTCGGCCGGCGCCGAGTTCATCAGCATGGTGCACGGCCTCGACCCCTCCGCCCTCGTGTCCATGTCCCAGTCCTGGACCCTGGCGGCCGAGTGCGCCAGCTCCTTCGTCGTCTTCTCCGCCTGCCTCGCCCTGCGTCGTGCGTCCTGCCGCAACCGCGCGGCCTGCGTGGCGCTGCTGGCCGCGTGGCTGGGCTACGTCAAGGAGTGGCAGACGTGCATGTTCCTGTGCGGCATGGTCATTGCCGACACGGGCATCGCGCGCCGCCGCCGCAGGAGGGCCGAGGAGGGAGTCGCTGCTGCTGCTGCTTCTGCTGTCGACAACGGCGCGGCACCCCTGCTGCTGCCTGGCCACGATGAGGAAAAGGCCTTGCCGCCGTCGACTTCCGCAGACGGTGGCGGCAGCGGCGGCGGCGGCGGCGGGCCAAGACGCTTAGCCGCCGCCCCCGCCGCAACCACCACCAGGCTCGAGACGGCCGGCTGGTCCGCCGTGCTGCTCCTGGCCCTGCTCCTGGGCGGGTGGCCCCTGGCCCCCAACGCGTTCGACGCGGCGCCCTACAGCTGGCCGGTGCGGCTGCTGGGCCTGCCCGGCCCGCTCGTGGTGCGGTACATCCTCGCCGCGGGCTCGGTGCTGCTCGTGGCGGCGCTGGACCGCCTCCCCGCCGCGGCGCGCCGCCCGCTCGACTCGCGCCCGGCCCTCTACCTCGGCGAGATCTCGTACGGCCTGTACCTGTGCCACATGCTGGCCGCGCGCACCTCGCTCAGCATCGGCCTGCGCGTCGAGCTGGAGCGCCGCTGGGGCGGCGCCCACGGCACCTGGGGCCGGCTCGCGGCCTGGGCCGTGGTCATGTTTGGCGTTGCGCTGCCGGGGGCCCTGTGGCTGGGCGACCTGCACTGGAGGTTTGTGGACAAGAAGTGTGTGCGGTTCTCGCGCTGGTTGGCTGAGAGGGTTGGAGTTTGAGGGTTGGAGCGGGGTTTGAACGCAATCATTCCTCAATGTTGGCCTTCTTACTTTTGTTTTGGTGGGAACAGTCGATCCTGCGACGGGAGACTACAGAATCTACATGTCTATTGCCTTCCTCAGCATCCTTCAGCAACCGACTCCGGCCCTGTGGGGTGATTGCTTGATCTTGATAACTCCTAAAGATATCTTCCGTGTTAAATCACTGTTTGTCTGCCCGACACTCTCATTTGTCTACTTGCGTCGCACCCTCTGGGCCCAGTGCCTTCTCCAGGCTTCCCCGCAAACACCGGCTTCCAGGCCTAGGCTGCCGCTCAAACAATCCCAGGCTGCCTGGTAATTTCTTACCACTACTTCTATATAAAGGGGGCTCCTTGGGCCCCCCAAGACTGCCTGGGAGAGCATCTGTAAGCCTTTCCGACCATCAGGGCCTTCGGTTTGTTAACAAAACGAGCCAGCACACCAATGGCCAAGCGGAAGAAAATCTCGACAACAGGAACATCTACGATAGCTCACATGTCCTCGACCTCAACATCTCCAGAGATGGACCCAACAGACCATCTCATGAAAGCCTTGGGCAGGTATGTCGCCGCTCGCCGACCTCTTGCCTGATATTGAGGAGAGCTAAACGTGGGAGATCATGCCTAGGCTTTACGGTGGCCGCGACTGGTCGGACCTGACCATATCGTGCGGTGCCAAGGACTACCTCGTGCACAAGTCGATCGTTTGCCCACGCTCGGCTTTCTTCGCCAGAGCGTGCCGCGGTCCCTTCAAGGTATGGCATGGCCCCAGACACCACTTTTTTTTTCTCCTGCACTAGCTAATATAACCCCGACTTTCGCTACCGCTGTAGGAGGCGCAAGAGGGCAAGATCAGCCTCCCTGACGACGATCCTGTGGCCGTTCACTCGATGGTGTTCTACTTGTACCACCTCAAGTATGATGTCTCGCAATCCTGGAAGGAGACAAGCGGGAAGGAGGTTCCCAAGGATGGTTCAGAGCTTGTCACGCATGCCAAGGTCTACGCCCTTGCCGAGAAGTACGGCATACCCTGCCTGAAAGAGTTGGCTCGCAAGAACTTCAAGACGGCGGCCGACGAACATTGGAACGGCGACAAGTTCTTCGACGCGGCATACGAGGCGTACACGAACACACTGGAGACCGACCGAGGGCTGAGGGACGCAGTTGTCGACACCTTGTACAATCACAAGGACTTGCTGAAAAAGGGCAGGGCCAAAGAAATGGCCAGGACGGTGGCTATGGCGGCGTTCGATCTGCTCATGCGTGTGCACGAGGACGCGGGCCCCTGGTCCTACAACACACCGTACAGGAACGGCAGGTACTACTAGGTCAAGTAGCTGGCGCTAGAGTATGTGCCGAGGTGCGGCCTCTTGACACTTCATCTAGCGATCGGGCTCTGATGGACTTGGCAGGCATTTCACTCGCCGTCACCGACATGTATCATGTTGTTTGATGTACTTAGTTTTGCCAGCCTATCGAGCAAATACCAGCCGACAGGCCACTGCACACCCCCACCAATACTGAATCTCTTGACCGTTTCCTATCCACCTACCCGATCCTATCTACAGCCGTGATGTGAGGAGTGGCTGCCGCCAGTTCTTCTGCCGTCATCCGGTCGTTCTCATCCATCAACATCCGCGCGACCAAGGCGGCAAGCAGGTCGTCCTCCGAGCCCAACAGCCTTTCCCTGACGGCATCCACGACGCCGAGCCACCGCGCCATCCTTCCCTGGGCCGGGGTCGGCGGGAGGAGGGGCTCGCGCCGGCCCCGGTCCCGCGCGATGTCTCGGATGGGCCAGGACCTGACCTGCCTCTCGCTGTCCGGTAGGGGCACGTGGCCCAGGAGGTACGCGACGACGATGCCGAGGGCCCAGACGTCGGCCGGCGCCGCCCGGCGGCCGCCCGTCAGGTACTCCCGGGGTACGTACCACGGCGTCCCGCCCGTCGAGGGCAAGGATCCGTCCACCGTGGCCAGGCCAAAGTCGATGAGGACGGCGCCGCGCTGCTCGCTGAAGAGGATGTTGGATGGCTTGATGTCGTTGTGCAGCACGCCCTTGTGACGCAGGTGGAGGAGCGCCTGCGAGATGTCGGCGAGCACCCGCACCGCGTGGGCCCGGGTGCCCAGGAAGTGCTTGTTGCCTTTGGCATCGCACCAATGCCTGCTGCCAAGGTCGCGGGCGTCGATATTATCCATGATGAGGGCCTCGAGCCTGGCATCGCCGCCGAACAGTTCGACGATGAAGTCCTCCCGGGCGAGTATAGGTTAGCTAAAGCTATGGATTAAGAAGGACAGGGGCAATCGACTTACAGATTTCAGCCTGCGGTGGATGCTGTATTCGGCCTTCCATAGCTTCCCGCGGTCCACGGCGCTGTATCTATTGGCGTACATAAAAGCCTTGACAACCACCATCTTGTCGGGAAAATCCGAGTGCCTGGCCTGAAACACCTGGGCCGAGCGCGTTTTCCCCATTAAGCCCATCCGGAAAAGTGAGTACTCCTTTGCTTCGTTGTTCATAACGTGCAACATCTGGCCTTCGCCAAGCTCGGCCAGCGAGTCGAGCCTCTTGATGATCTCGTTGCTCGCCACGGGCTCCATCTCGGCCGCCTCCTGGGTGAGGTCCTCTGGCGGCGCATCTCGTTTGGCGCCCGCCGTGACCGATAGGGTTTTGAGCTTTACGAGAGCGAAGGAATGCCGGCGCGGGAATACGACTATCTGTAGAGACCGGAGGCCGTCCGTTGAGCTGAACCGCCATGCGCCAGGGCCGACAGGTCTGTAGTCGAATCTCTCGAGGATACGGGTCTCGCCCGGCTCTCGGCTCTCGTCTTCGGGAGTGATGGGCTCGATCTGGATCTCCGCCTCGTGCTTGGAGACTGCCTGGACGGAATCTTTCTGGGAATCGTAATAAAGCTCGAGCTGCAAAGGCGAGTTGATGGTGCAACAGATATCGTCCGGACGCTGCGTGACGGCCAGGCATTCGGCAAAACGCACGTGTTTCTGATCTCCTTCACCATTGTCATCTCTTTCGGCTTCCGTCTTTTTCTCCTCGTTTTTCCTATGCCCCTTTTCTCCTTGCCCATTTTCTCTTTCTCTCTTATCCCGGCTTTCCTCTCTACCGTCTTCTTTTTCCACTTTCACACCACTCTTATCATCCCTATCATCTTTGCCCTTATCCCAACTTTCTACTTCGCACTTCCCCTCCTTTCCAGGGTATTGAATTTTACCGCGGATTTCAATTTTCTCTGCCCCTGGGACCTGCAGCGCTCCCTGCTCCTCAACAACAAGGACGCGGCACAAAAGGTGCCCTGTATCGAGCTGCGTTATCGGGAACAATTCTACATCTGTGAGCACTTCGCCGGCTAATGGATTTTCACCCTTCTCCTTCCGATGTGCCGCAAGCAATCGTTCGACTGCATCACTCGAAACGGGGTTTGTGGCCTCAGTTGAGCCAGGAGCGGCGGTTTCTACTACGGCATCTTCCTTTTTGCGGAGGTCACCCACTGCCTGCAGGATAACACCGCTCGATACTGGGTCGGTGGCCTGGGTGGAGGAAGGATGGTGCGGTGATGCAGGGACTGCGGTGGTCGGGGGATCCATCCAAGATGGGAAAGGGAGACAGTTGTACGAGAGAGAGCAGGGGCTAATCAGGAGAAAACAAAGGATATGAATCAAAGCGAAAGGGTAAAGAAGGATGAGCGGCGGTAGAAAAGAGAATGAGTAGTTGGGGATTAAAACGAGGGAGGAAGGATAGAAGAGGGGAAGAAATACACGGGTATCAGGTAATGAGCCTTTCTATCTGCACCAAGACTGCTACATAGGTAGGCTGAGCATTTTATGGCCTTTTCATTTTGTCAGTGGTTTCGCATTGCACAGCGAGTTGAGGGGTTGAATCAAGCCCCTCCCAGGCGACGGATTGGCACGCTGTCACGGCACGTGCTTCAGCACCTCCACTTGGCGGCAACGTGATTGCCCAACACGCGACGACAGTCATCGTGCAAATTCAATCGCTGCCACAACCTCAGCATCGAAGCCGCCGTAATCGCACAGCAGCGCCGTGCCGTCGGTCAAAATGAACGTCCAACTACCGCCCGTCGACTATGCCACCATGCCCGAATGGCGGTGGCCATCCTCGAAATTCGGCATCGACATGACGACGCTATTCACCGACATCTACCGAGAGTACAACATGGAGCCCTCCCCCATCCAGCAGGCCGAAGCCTTCCACCACGACGTCTACGAGATTGCGAACCGCGCATCCACAAGGGAGGAGTTCTACCGCCTGCTCGGCGAGCGGAAAGAACAGCGCCTCAGGGAACTGAGAGACGCATTTGAGTCCGTCGCAGGCGAGCTTACTGGCCGCCCGTGTTTGACCAACGACGATGGTCTCTGGGCGTCCATCGCACGCTTCACCCACCACCGGACCCTCGACAACCTCGTCGCGCACTTCGCCTCCTACATCCCTGACGGCTACTTTGAAGAGCGCCAACGAACACTCGATCGGAACTCTGCTAAACTGGCAAAACTTATGGGCAAACCTTACCGCGGTATCGACGCCGACGGCAACCGCGTTAACGGCACCAACCCGTACGAGAAGCCCGACTTGCCACATCTCCCCCAATCTTCTCTACCTCCGATGCCGCCACAGAGCAGCTGGGGGCCCAAAAAGCACCAGCCTGGACAGAAGCTACACATGCCGTCGCCGCCACGGAGCAGCTCGGGGGTTGAAGATCAAACGTCTGAGCAGCAGCTGCCTGTCACGCCGCCGCCGCAATCACCACCGCCGCGTCCCGCAGCCCGGACGAGGGACTCCGGGACCCAGACGATGGAGGGCCGCGTGACCAAGAGGACGTCAGCACCACGCAGGACAGGCGGTGCTGCTGCCCCCAGGAGAAGGTCTCTTAGGGTAGCAGCACAGGCAGAAGGATCGCGCGGTGGCAGCGGGTCAAGATACAATCTGCGATCCAAACAAGGCGCGGGAACCACAGGGAGGACCCGCGAGCGGCGAGGTGTGGCAACCAGGGCCCGCCGATAGAGCACGCGGACGTGGGGTTGGGAAGCGAATGTTGTCGCGAGAGGGAAAAGGTCGGGATTTGTGATTTTGAATGCATTTGTCGGAGCATTGCGTGGCGCTACTGGATTGATTGGAGCTGGGGGCTCATTGGCGTTTTTGATTTGGGTTACTTGGATACCAGGTCGGTTTTCTTTATATCAAGTTGATACCAGAAGTTAAGGGAGATACCAGACTCTCATGCCTCGGAACTACGGTTACTCCAGAGAGCAAAGCAGACATATATCTCTGTTGTTCATTCTAGGAAATTCATTGCCCAGTAGCTTGTGCCTTGCGCTACGGAACAAGATGTACCAATCATTTCTTAGGCGGGCCGAGACGGGAAAGCTGAGGAAAGGAATAGAAGCTAGGAAGTCGTCACCTTGTGTTATGCACACTTGGAGAAAAGACACGATCAACCATCCTGGACCATTCTGTGAGGTCCCCGGTCGTCGGTCTGGGCAGTGGCTGGATATTGGCGAGAGGGATTGCCGCCGATGCCCCTGACGTTGGTGTGGAGCTTTGACCCGGACTCGAGAGGCTTGACGTCCCCCCGTCCGAGCTAGCTTGCACTCCGCCGCGGCCTGGGGGGCCTCCAGCGCGATCTGGTTGCCGTGGAGGACGCCTCCTAGAATAGTAATGTTCCTTGGCGGCGTCCCAGGCACGCCAGTAGTTCTTCTCTTGGTCTATAGCGGCCTGGTCCATGCCCGGCCAGTTGGCGGCGATGATGTCGTTTCTGCGTTTGCACTCGCGCATCACGACAGGCGGCGGGAAGGCGTCTGGCAAGGTATTTGCGAGGTCTAAGTCTCGTGGTGTCAGCGTCAAAGAGGGACAGACCAGATATCACAAGCGTCCGGGACGTACTCGTGAAATTCACACTGGCCAGCTGGGTGGCCGGAATGGCGCTGGACCGTTGGCCCCAAAGTCGCGGGACATTCTTGAGCCATTTCTTGACGACGCGGATGTTGCAAAACATCCCGAGACTGGTATCCGCGGGGCCGTCAAAGAAGCACGCCTCGTACTTTGGTGAAAAGACGTCAAAGTCAAGCACGAAGTCGGCGCTCAGGATGACATCCACAGGGAGGTCGTCGACAACGTAAAAGTCGCACCTGGCCCTAGGCAAGCCAGGGCTGTCAGGATTGTTGCTGGCCGGCTTGCTCCCGGGCCCAAAGCCCCATTCTAGGCCGCGAACAAGGCCGCGGGCGAGCTTGGTGGAGCCGTCGGCAAATTCGATCATGATGCGGCTCTCCTCCCGGTCATCTACCACGTAGCCCTGCCGCAGCGCCATGGCGGTCGACATGGCCATGATCTCCGCGCCCGTGTCGGGAAGGGCATGGACCTCCTCGCCATCGAGATAGCCACGGATCCTGTCGGTGCCGCCCCCGAGGAGCATGAGACGGAAAAGCTTCCGGGACAGGGCGCCCGCGGTGCGTGAGATGCGGCTCTTGTACTCCGTGAATGTCTTGGTCGCCTTGAGGAACGGGTTTCCGAGCGCCAGGTCGGCAGTGAGGGTTTTCAGGACATATAAAACGAGCGTGTGGACCTCGTGTTCGCCCCTGAACGTCCAATCCGCGCGCACCTCCCCCACAGGGTAGATCGCCTTGCCGGAGCCCAGCACGATGCGCGTCTTGTTTGTCGGCAAGACCTCGAGGTTGTTCTTTTGGGCAATGGCCAGATCGATACAGCAGTTGTCGGCGCCACTGTCCGGAAGAGCATCGATGGGAATGCCGTTGAGATTGCCCGGGACAAAGACACGCGAGCTTCGGTCAGTCACTTCGGGGTGGCCCTCGCTCCACATGCGGCGTTTCTCCATTCTGTATTGAGGGATGATTTAAGAAATCCGCAGATGCCATATTAGTCCTTAGCCGCGCTATCCTAGCGCTCTACGTCTGTGTGCCTAGAAACTCGGAGGATGGCTCTATGTTCTCAATACGTACGATGTTTCCGGAGGAAAATGACGCCTCGCATTCGCCCTGAGATGCTCAGTGTATCTATCAGTCAAATCCAGAAGGGGACTTGGGGGTTTAAGAGCCATTGTATCGTGATTGCGCTCGTGTTTGTATCTTGCGATGCTGAGGTATATAGGGTAGCCGGTTGGTGTGATTTCTGATCCCACGAAGGCCTGGGCTCTGTTGACGAAATACGGTTGCAATAGATTTGGAGGAAGGATGGAGGTTGAAATCATGCAGATTTGAAGTGGGAGTAGAAAACATCGGGGTAGGTACCTAGCAGGCTGGGCGCAGAAACATGGTCAGGTGGCAGCTGAACTCATGGTGTGTTTTTCCACTTCTCAGCCACAAACAAGACAGCCCACTTCTGATAGGGAGAAGGAAGCAGCACGAACATGCATTACCGTGTAATTGGCTGTCTTGCAACAGTCTGACCGGGCGTCCCAGCGGCGGCAGTTATAGCGTCGCTACAGCTGCACTTTCGTACCGGCCGCCATCTAATGACCGCAATCGTGAGCACTCCTGCCTCCGTTGATATTTGACCCGGCATGGCTCCAGAAGTCGGCTTCGCATATGCCGCCAGGTGGATCGCCGCCGACGGCGACGGCGAGGCGCTCGTATTCCGAAAGTTCGACCGGCTCGCCGCCCGGAACCTGCTCTGCCTCCAGGCCCGCATGCTGTCCTTGGAGAGGCGTATTAGCGCGCTGGACGGCGCAGTACTGTCGGACCAAGGGCTAGCATTGACCGAGATCATGTGTGACTGGGACCTGCTCAAGCAACACAGCGAAAGCCCCGACGGCCACGAAGTGGCCAAGAAGCATATGCTGGTGCTTGAAGAACTCCGAACGGCAATCAAGGAATACCGTGAGACTCCCCTCATAATTCCCAGCAGTGAATGTTCTTCTGATTAAAAAAGGCCCCCGGCTGGGGATCCAGATGAAGCACTGGATCTGCAGCACAAAATCTCCGCGCTGAGCGCTCCGAACAAGAGGGTCGTCGGGGCCTACAGGGCCTTCCTCGAAAACACCCCCTGCCTCGGTGGCCCGTCGGGCCGGTTCCTAGACGCCCCGGACCTTGTGGCCATCAAGAGCCCGGCCGACCATGATCCCCTGTCTGAGCTGTTGAGGCGGATCTGGCCTGTCTCGACTGCAGGGGTGTGTGCCCCTCCTCTCCCTGGCATATGATCCTCCATCGACGTGCGCTGCGAGGACTTGGTTTTGACATGATGCCTTTGCGGCGGCAAACAGCACTCCGAGACGGACGTCGAGGCAGGCATCGGTCGTTTCCAGGAGAGGTCCATCGTGCGAGCTGCCAACATTGTCAGCATTGTCCTGGCCATGGCGTTGCTTGCCGGCTCCATCGTGGGCCTCTCCTTTTATAAGGATCCCTATGGCAGGATCGGCATCGTTGTCGGATGCACGATTGTGTTTGCCCTGAGTCTCGGTATCATTACAAATGCGAGGCGTCCAGAAATATTTGCAGCCACAGCAGCGTAAGAACAAGTGACTTTTCACTCAAATCAAGCAGATGGCAGGGCGTACTGACGAGCTTGCACATGATCTAGATACGCCGCCGTGCTGGTGGTATTCATCAGCACTCAGTGAAGGAAAGGATAAGTTTTGAAGCATTTCTAAAAAAAAAAAACCACCGCCCTGGTGTATTTGACATTCCAAACCGTCCGTGGTAAATCTCTGCTATAATGAGACGAGATGGATAACGAGAAGCTATATTGATACATGTCCATCTCGATCTGCTTTTTCTGTTTTTACAACTTGGCCTTGGCGGTGGGCTGCGAGTTGATCTCGGCGTACATGCGATCGATCTCGCCGCGGAAAGCCCTGGCCGTCTGAGGACGCTTGAGCTTGAGACTATTGGGGGTCATGGTTAGCGTTTCACTTTCTGAACCGACGCGGAAGAGCAATCAGAAAACTTACGTTGGCGTGAGAAGCTCGTTGACAATGGTGAAGGGATCAACAGCCAGGTGTGCGGCCCTGACCCTCTCGTAGCTGTTGAACCTGTGGCTCTTGCCAATGTCTTCAATGTGCTTCATGAAGGCCTTGTAGATCTTCGGCTCGGCGCAGGCGGCCCGGATGGCGTCCAGGTCCTCCTTGACGATCTTGCGCGAGCCGCCCAGCACCTTGGTGGCCCAGGGCGCAAAGTGCTCCGGGTCGACGCCGAAGACGGCCACGAGGGTCGACTCGATGCCGTCACCGTGCACGAAGGCGGTCGCGACCAGGTTCGAGCTGCCCATGTAGACGTTCTCAATGCGCTCGGGCGACACGTACTCGCCCTGCGCCAGCTTGAGCACGTTCTTCTTGCGGTCGATGATCTTGAAGCGGCCCAGCTTGTCGACCTCGACGATGTCGCCCGTGTGGAACCAGCCGTCGGGCTCGATGGTCTTGGACGTCTCGGCCTCGTTCTTGTAGTACTCCTTGAAGATGATGGGGCCTCTGACCAGGAGCTCGCCGCGCGGGTTCGGCTTGTCCGTGACGTTGTACTCCAGGTCGGGGGCCGACTCGATGCACATCTCGCACGACGGGCACGGGGCACCAATGTTGCCCACGGTGAAGTCGCCCACAGACTGCACCGTGCCGACGGCGTACGTCTCCGTCATGCCAAAGCCCTGGCTGAAGATGTTGCCAAAGGCGGCGCGCAGAAACACCTGCACGTCCGGGTCCAGCTGCGCGCTGCCGCTGATCATGAACCTGGCGCGGTCGAGTCCCACGGCGGCAAGCACCTTGGGCGTCCAGATGCGATCGTAGAGCAAGTGTTTGTTGGTGGCTTGGCCGGGAGGAAGCTTCATGTTGGCCTTTTTGGTAGCAATGATGTGCCGAGAAAGCGCGCCCTTGACGCCGTCGGCCTCGATGGTGGCAGCCTGGATCGAGGTGCTGAAGCGGTTGTACAGACGCGGGACAGACATGAAGCCTTGCGGGCGCAGGATTTTCAAGTCCTCGACCAGGCCCAGGATGTCACCATGGAAGTACCCGATGCAGCCGCCCTCGGCGATGATGGTCTGGTCCGTCATGCGACCATAGATGTGGGCCAGCGGCAGGTACGACAGGTGCGTATCGTTGGGGTGCACAAGACCGTTGCTGCGCGAGGCCGTGATGCCCGCGACGGCGTTGGCATGGGTGAGAATCACGCCCTTGGGGTCGCCAGTGGTGCCCGAGGTGTAGTTGATGGTCACGATGTCGTCCCTGTGCGGGGGCCGCATCGGGCGGCCAGACTGCAGGCCGATGGCCTCGACCTGGTCCATGGAGAAGATCTGGAGACCGGCGTTGGCGGCCATCTGCGAGAGCAGGGCCATCTTGGACGTGCCAGCCGGCTCGCCGGCGTCCAGAGGGTCGAGCGAGATGATGAACCTAAGCGAGGGGGTGCGCGGCGCCAGCTGTATTAAGGTAGGGATGTGAGGGAGGGAGGAGATGACGCAGACCAGCTCGCCATGGTTGATGATGTACTCGGAGGTTTCGGGACCAAGCGTCTCGTAGAGCGAAATGGGGTAAAGGGACTGCGACACGAGGGCGAGCTCGGTGATCTGCCACTCGGGGCGGTTCTGGGCCCAGAGGCCGACGCCGTACTTGGGGGCCGTGACGCCGAGCCTCTTGTGCAGCTCGACGATGCCAGCGCCGAGGTTCTTCCTCCGCTCGGCAACCTCGGCATAAGTCATCCAGACATACTTGGGCTCGAACGTCTGCGACTGCGGGTTCCAGGGGCGCCAGCCCAGGAGCTTCTTGCTGGCGCGCCTCTTGAGGGTATCCTCAAAGAGGTCGTGGAAAGTCTGGATGTGTTCGTCGTACGTGCTGAGCAAGGGGCCGTCGCGGAATCTCCAATGGCGGTAGACGGGCGAGCGGTTAGGGCGCTCGCTTCCAGGAACGGGCAGCGCATAGGGAGCGCCAGGCGGTGGCGGCTCGGCGATCTGCTTGATGTACGTGGCCGTATCGACGTTCTTTAGAGGAGACATGATTTCGCTCAAGGGGGCTGCCCGGCAATCGCCTTGTATCGTGTTGGTTGTCTGGGGGGGATGCGCTGGCGCAACTTTAAGGGAGAGTCGCGACTGGTCGCGTTTTCTAGCAGTCTAGGAATTTCCTAGTCGACGGCTAGAGATGAGAAAGGAACGAGAAGGGAAGCAGCATAAAAGCGAATGCGCAAAGGTTCAATGGTAAGCAGCGATTTACGAGGCCAGCCACACAAAGGGTCGCCTGAGTCCGATTTACAGTGCTTGTTGTTTGGCTGGCCAGCTTTCGCCATGGTCCAGCGGGGGAGGCAGGGATGGTGAGCGCGATGGGCCCCACAGTGCTGGACCTCGGCTCAACGTTTGGCTTTGCAGGTTAGCGTGCAGCTATTGAAGGAAGGAATGTCAGTATTCAAAAGGCGGCTGTTCTCAAGAGTACATCTTCTTTGCTGGTTTCCTGTTCACCAATCTCTCCCACACCTCGGAGCTGGCCGTAGCATCGCCTCGTGCTCGCCAATGCAAAGGCCAGACACAACATGCTGCCGACATGGATGTCAATCAATCTGCTGTGCTGCAGAAGCATTCGCCCAACGGCTCTGCGCCCGTAGCACCTTCCATTCTCTGCAGCCGGATTCTCTCCAGATGACCTCGGCCCCAGCCTTGGCGACTTCCCCAAGCTGGGGGAGCCAATCAGCACCGATTTATTGTTGTGGTCCGCCTGAAGCCGTTGGCATGTGACCGCGCCTGCTGTCAATGTTCCCTCGGCTTGACTCGAGATTACGCGCCACAGCCGGGGTCGCCAAGGGAATGAAGCCTCATCTGGATGTGGCTGAAAAGGCCCGGGGCCTGAGGCGTCAAAACAAGGATAGCATCAGGCTCTATCTGTATTCGAGTCCGTAGACAGCAAAGACAACAAGCCCTTGGTATGCGTCATGCTTAAGGCCGAGTCTCGGAGGCTATCGGCGTAGAGCGCCCGCTCTTCCATGGAGCATAAATCATTGCTAGAAAACTGTCAGTTGGAGAAAGGGAACTGATGAATGGAATGGAAATGGATGGAATAGAAATGGACGACGAACTGACATAAAGAGAGTTTCTAGTCTCTTCCCAGCGTGGATAAGCGGTGCAAGACAGTACGCTGCACTACGCCAATTCCGTTGTTATTCGGTTGCAGAACAAAGCTTCCGAGGACACACCACCAGCAGATTGTGATGAGGCCTGGTTGAGAGAAGAAACTTATCGGACGGACGGACAGCCGGACACGCCAAACGCCACCTCTGCAGCCCGCACTTGCTCACAAAACAATGGCGCCTATCTGGGCTGTCATTGAAAAGCGGCGGAATGCTTGGCGACAGCTTTGACATGGCAAGGGGTTCCTCCATTCACATGGGAAACGCGAGATTCCTCCCGGAAAAGACACCTTTTCTCGAGGCGGCATGGAGATCTGGCGGAATCCCGTATCATATTGCTGCCAAGCGCTCTAATCGGTTCCATCTCTTGGCCACGGGCGGGTCCACCGTGGCGTGGTGACGGGACTCGGGCGTTGTCATGCTCTGTTCGCCTGGGATTTCAACTCGGCCAGCAGCTCCGGCGTGGGTGGCCCACGATTGATGCTGGACCACCTACTCCGAATCACGCATCCCTAGCGGCAGGGAGACAGGTTGAGACCGGTGGCACACAAGCAACGCCGCACAAGCAACAGCACGGTTGATACAAGCGCCAACACGTGTCGGGCCACCTCCGGCCAGGAGCCGGATGGCTGCTGGGCGACTGACATGCTAGCGGTGGCTCTCGAGGTCGGACGCCGAACAGGAGCTTGTTCGGTCTGGACTGGGGGAGCATGGGATGGCTTGGGTCGCTGGCGTGAAAAACATGGGCATTTCCACGACAAATGGGCAAAAAGCCAACGGGGAAATGCTGGTTTCCCATGGCGTCTCTAGTGTCTGTTCGAGCCCCCACCGGGGATCCCTCCGCCAAACCGATCCTTTCCTAATACGGCCGTGGGAGGGTTCCGTCGCAGCCCACTCTTTTGTAGCAGCAGCAGAGACCACAAACACAAGGACCGCTGACCGCTGGCTGCCGGTCTGCGGGCCTCGAAACGGTGGGCATTGCGTAAGGGACCAGGGATCCCCCATGCCAAGGACCTGACATATTGGAGACTGCCAAGACCTCGATCGGTGTTTCTTGCCCTTGCTGCCCGCCATGGGTGGTGCGTTTTGGGCACCCGAGCGGAAACCCCGTCACGAATGTTGCCTCTGGAAATGACCGTCGTGGGCGAGGAAGATGAATGTGGCACTCGCGATATTGTGCCAGGTGACCAGAGCCCCATCTCGTCCGCAAGTAGGGACAGTCTAGCCGGCCCTCGAGCCCCCTTCCCGCCATCACGCAGATGCACCTCGCCCCTATATCGCCCCATCATCCCGCGGGAGGCGAGATGGAAGGTCGGGAACGAGGGCCGCCAAGGGCTAGACTGCCCTCCGCAGGGTCGAGACGGCTACTCCTGACTTGGTCGCAAAAAGTCTCTTGCTGCCTCGGCGACCCGGCTGGCACCTGCGTCTCTCCGTCTGTCTCTCTGTCTGCATGTCCTGACGAGCCGGGCGCTTTGTGCACGGAGCCACCCGAATCATACCCAAGAGGTGCGCGAGCCAGCAGCTCATCGGGCGGCGGTGGTTGCGGGGAAGGGCATATTCGACAGCTGCTGACGGAGAGTAAGTGCAGCCGAGGGAAGGGTATCGAGGCCTTCCAGCGCCACTTTCCTTTTCTTTCTTTCCTGGCGGGGCTTGCAGACAAATTCACAACTGATCAGCAGAATGCGCAACGTCAACCGCCGCCCGTCGCAATACCGAATATTCCATGCCAATGGGCCGCTACTGTCAGCTAACTTTTTGCGGTTCATCGGTCGAAGGTGGTGGGTGGATGCTCCCAAAAGCTTGGGTCTGGATGTCGCTAAGAAAAAAAAACCAAGCTTTTTCACTAAGCCGATGGGATCTGTAGCGGGCGGTCTCGGCGGTGGGCTCCTGCCTGGCACCCGCTGAAATGGCCCTGGAGCAGGCCCCTCACACCCTGTGGAGGGCCTGCAAGGGCCCGCGAGCCCGCGCTCGCTCATCTGCAGCGCGCTGGTGGGGTCAGCCCGCTTCCGGCGGGCGGGTGGGGACTGGTGCGAGCCTGCGAAACCGGGCTGGGCTGGAAACGCAACGTCAAAACGGCTCCTCCAGCAATGGAAATCCACCAGCGTTTGGCTCCAGCGTTCAATTATCGAATTCCATCTTTTCTATTCTAGCCCCAACGCCTCCTTTGATTGCCCGTCCGTGCAGAGCCCTCCCTTGCTCTCCAGCGCGTAGCATTCGACGCATACCACGCTGTGCGCTCTTCTGATTTGCCCCTCGACCTCCCACTCGAAGGCAACGTCTTGGCATTCTGGAGTCTGCGTACTGACAAGAGGCGAAGTCATCCGAAAATGCTTGAATAGGGGGCCTGTTAATCTCCTTTTGCCTGCGCGGTCCACGCTGCTCGCCCACAAGGCGTGCTGGGCACTCTTTGACAGGAAGCAAGACGGCGGCCATTCCGGTCCCCTTTTCTTTTGTTTTCCTCGAGTCCCAGAGCCCAAAGCCAGAGGGAAGAAAACGGGAAACGTCACTAGGGCGATCGCAACGCCAAGCGCCTCGTAAAGGTTTGCGTGATGTTTGGGGAGGAGGCGGGAAGCTGACCCAACCGCCACCCATCATCACTCTCTTTAGCCTTGGGGGCACTTCTCTATCCTCCAAAGGTTGGCATGGACAAGGCTGCCAGCCGCCAACGCCGGGCGACGGCACACAGAGCCAAGCACCAAGGCCAAGACTTTTTCGCCTTCGACGACCCCCCAAGCACAGCATGCATCCCCCTGTCGCAGCCCCCGTCGGCTGCCGCACAAACAACACCCTGGCATCCCCGTTTCAGATAGGCTTCAGAACCCAAAAATGCACGCGCGGGGCTGCATCGCGAAGGGCAAGGCATTGCGTCGCTCCACACACCACCCCAAGAACGACGGGTAACAAGGAACCATGGGAAGGAAAAGAAGGAAAGAGTGGGAAGATGGTAAGAGAGGCGTCGGCGCGAGTCGTTCGCCGGGACGGCAGATAGAAGGGCAATCCCATCCATTAATATGAAAAACCCGTCTCGGCAATAAAGCATAAACACTTTCCCTCCCGCCCCTCCCCCATCGACCGCCAGCTCACTCTTTTTTTCCTTGCTGCATGAACGAGAAGGTGCTTGGCTGTGTTTCCTTTTGCCCTCTTCTTATTTCCCCTTCCCTTTCGCTGCCCGTTACCTGCTGTGCCGGATCCCACCATTTCTTTCACCCTTCTCTTCCCCGTCACCAGAGCGCACCAGCCTGCCGCTTATTTTGTCCGTTTCTTCATCGACCGTGTTTTATACTCGATTCCGCCCGCTCGACGCCCATCAGATTACCAGCGGCAAACCTACCTGTTCCGCTCCTTCATCCTATTCCCTAATATCGGACACACAAGGACCTGTCAGGAACGAGAGATCCGAAGCCGGCCAGAGAAAAGCGTCGCTACGATGATTAGTCTTATCCTCCCGATTCGGGCCACTCAGGCCGTATTTTCCATCATAGTGATGGGATTGTCAGGATATGGTATGTGGCTTGCTCTGCAGTTTATGTATGGCCTTGGCTGGCACAGGAGGGAGATAGGGTTGACTAACACCACACCAACAACAGTTGCCAATTGGTACCATTTCAGCACCCTCACCGAGTCGCCGTCACAGGTCAACTTCCAGGTCTTCTCGGCCGTCTTCTCCATCCTCTCCGTTGCCTACCTGGAGGGCTCCCAGAGGTTCTTCCCGAGAGGTCAGTGGAACATGTCCCAGACAAATACCGCCCTGTGAGACACTCTGTACTAACACGACCCAACACACAGCTGCCAACCCCATCGCGGCGCTTGCCATCGAGGCCATCAACGTCATCTTCTTCTTCTCAGGCTTCATCGCCCTGGCCGTCTTCATTAACGGCCTCGTTTTCTGCCGCGGCACCGTGTGCGGCTCGGCCCGGGCCTCGACCGCCTTCTCGTCCTTCCTCTGGCTCCTCTGGTCGGCCTCGCTCGGGCTCACGGCCATGGCGCACCTGCGCAACAACGGTGGCGGCCTGAGTTTGGGGGGCTTCGGGCGGCGCAGCAGCGGCAGCGGCGCCATGTCTCAGACCCAGCCGCAGCAGCCGTCGCCGTCGGGGGGCGCGGGCCCGTCCCTGGAGAAGAAGACCGATTCCGTGGCCTAATGGACCCGCTCAGCGCCGCCGTCGGCATGCTGCCGCCGTCGCTGTCGTACCAGCCCACCTTCTTCGACCTGCCCTGGCGCAGGAAGAGCATCGCCTGGGCCGACACCGAGATGGGCGAGTTCATCGGCGGGGACCTGGACAAGAAGCACGCCGGCGGCGGCAATGGCGGCGGCGGTAGCGGCACCACCAAGGGCGGGGCCAGCCTGCGCTACACGGACCTGGCGGACGACGACAGCGGCAGCGAGAGCGGCGGCAGCGCCGACCCCAAAGACGCCCAGGACAAGGACAAGGGCGACAAGAAAACGTCGCCGCACAAGCTGGAGCGCGCGCTCAAGCGCAACTCGGTCCGGTCCGTGTCTCCGTACCTCGGCGGCAGCGGTTTCGACGTCAAGCGGGGATCGAGGGTGTTGATCTGAACAGAGATGTAATACCCTTCAACAGCTGTGCTGGATTTTCCGTCTTTTCGTTTTCTTCTCTACTTTTTCAGGGACTTGATTCAATCATATGATCCGGCGTACTATATCAAATTTCAAGGGCTTGGGTATACTTGTTTGTTTTTCTTCTCCTTTTCTCTTCTATTGCGTCGACTGCATCTAAATAGGTATAAATCGGTGTGGCGGGGAATATTTGGGACGAGGTCTTTGAGATAACTATGATCGATGGCGTCTTGAAGATGCTGGGGTGGGTTTGGTGACATCGTAATCCCGGATTGCTTTCACTGGGTAGTATCTGGAAGTGGCAATCACTGCATGATCGGATAAATAACAAGGCACGCGGTCTGCGTATCGGAATATATTGATCACCACTCGTGCTCCCGTCGATGTATATTACCTCTTCTTCCGACGGCTTGCAACTCTGCCTTCCTCAGGCCGCCAAAAGGTCGGGGAAACGAGGGCCATGCGGCAGTGGCTTGGATTCCTAGTGCACATTCGGTCGAATCCACAAGCCGCGCTGCCTACCTCTATCATGCAGGCGCATTAACACCAAATCTGAATGCGGCTTTAATGTGTCTCCGCCGTGAAAATTCAGGGAGGTCCTTGTGGGTTGATGCCATCTGCATCGACCAGGCCAACAACGAGGAAAATAATCACCAGGTCGGCCAGATGGGCACTGTTTACAGCTCCGCCGGAAGGGTCCTATTTTGGCTGGGCCCATCGAGCACAGAAACCCAATGTCTCTTGGGCTTAGCGGAACACCTCCACGGAAAAGCGGTGCAGAGACAACCAGCCAAGGGACAGAGCTCGCTGGAGCTTTGGCGGCTGGCGTGGGATGAGGTCTCGCAGGAGGCCGGGGAGGAGCCAACACAACTGCAGCACGCGCGGACACGGGAGCTCCAACGGCCGCTCGACCGGGCGTGGTTCCGTCGCGTTTGGGTTGTCCAAGAGGTGGCTCTTGCAAAACGGGTAGATGTCGTGTGCGGTCGACTTTCAGGCGCTGGCATCGGCCTTTTCCCTTCAGCCAGGCTTTATGGGGGTCAAGGTGCCGCTGCGGGTTCAGGCCTTATTGGGCGCGATGCCGGGGGCCTCTTCGCGAGAACGAGACATCATGGTGGAGAGAAGAGCGGGAATTCGGCACAGCCGTCACAAAATTCGCAGAAAGTAAAGCATCACTATCACCTAGGTCAAATATCCGCACCGCTTGGTGTGTCGTCCGATACAAAAGGTCCAAGGTGCTCCGGCCAAAATACCAGTGTGCTGAGGTGGAGATAGTTCAGGACGTTTTGCTCTTTCTAGTATACGAAGGCCACCCAGTGCCGGCGGATGTCCAACTGCCCAGGTAGACCGTCGACAAGCTGATAAAACGAATATCTGACGGGAACTGGGATGGCTGCTATTCTGGGCGCTGAAGGGAGAAACCGTAAGCCTCACTCTCGCCAACCATATAATGGGCACGCGGGTATCTTATTACGGCACTGCATACTCTTGTCAACCAGTGACCTACGTCTGCCAGCATTCTGAAAACTCTGTGTCGGAGATGTGGGTAAACATTGGACTTGGAGCTCGAATACAAGGTCCGCACAGGCTTAAACTGTACCGTGCGGCGGGGTCTTCCCCAAGTTGCCGAGACCCTTTAGATGCTAGGAAATACCGGGGGACCATTCACTGCTTTATTTAGCACTAAGGAAGCGATGCGTCTGTGTCGATACGACGTAGACCTCAACAGTAGCAACGTCTATGCGCCATCCATTGTGCGGGCGGCGTGGAGTGCGAGTGTCAGGATCATACAATTTTTGTTGCAGAAAGGTATGCGGGCCGATGGAACCCCAAGGAACTCCCGCCAGCATCTATACACAAGAAGGCAGCTTTTCATCTCCTCGCGGCTGGCCAGAAGATCGTCGAAAAGCAGCACACACCTAGTAGCAGAGTCTATCATCTGCTAACCAGAAGCGAATCTCTACTCATGTCTCAATGTATCTTGAGCTACATCGAGTTTATGCTGAAGTGCCACGTTCAGGCTGCTCCTCGGGTATGCCATCGAGTGGGAATCTCGACCATGTTTACGGATAGCCCCTTAGCAAGAAGTCTCGATATGACAAGGGCGGATCCGGACGGGCATCGTGTGTGCATCTCAACACCGCCGTTCGTCACGACAAGCCAGGGACACCACGAGGTGGCTAGGCCGTCTTTGCACGTATATCGAGACGACATCGTTGTGGACGGAGTATACTGCCCAGTGCCGTGTTCTACGGTGTTACTACCTTATACTGCAGCAGCCACGGATGGAAAGGACGCTGTGGACGTACTCCAAGTATCGGAGGTAGTGACTCATCGTGCCTCCTCACGTGCAGGTGCATGGCTCGTACATGCTATACATCCGGTCGTCCGCCCACAAAATTAGGCCTAGGAAAAACGGAACAATACACCCTCTTTTTTCCTAATCCGGAACAACCCAAGGTTGTGCCTCATACATATCACAAACCCTCTTTCTATCTATCACAATCAACTCGAAGCTATCCCGAGTCTCTAGAAGCTTCTGGACTTCAATTTTCGACGGATTACGCCCACGACGCGTGCACCCACGAGGGGACACGCGTTCGCTCCAATAGAGGGGAGAATTGCCCGCAGACTGGTAACTATCTCGTTCGATCCCTCTCTCCTCTCCCACCACCACAGCCGTCAAGATGGTGGACTATCGGGTGAATCCGGTCGAGATCCCAGAGTTGGAGGGATGGTCCAATTTCCGGGACTGGAAGCGCGCAGTAAGTGTTCACCTCCGCTTATCTGGCAACGCTGCCTTCATCTCCGCCAACCCTCCGACAAAGCCCGCCGGCGACGAAGACAGCGATGAAGTTATCGAGTGGCTTGCCCGCCGCACGCTGGCGTGGTGGTGTATCCGCGGCAGTATCGGCGAAGCCATAGGGTGCCTCGAGGTGGGCGGCTGGGATGGCATCAAGGACGACGAGAATCAAGATCCCAAGGCGCTTTGGGACAAGGTGGCAGCCACTTTTGGATCGTATCCGTATTAAAGCCGACGGCGCTCCCCTGTCCATGGGCCTCGTCCGCTGGTACCTCACCAGCCTCATGCGGAAGCTCGAGGAGCTGTGCATTAATCAGGGCCTGGCCGTCGCCTTCCTCGATGCCCGCCGGATCCACACCAGCGGCGCCATCCTCCCCCGGACCCAAAGTCATCTTCTCAACATCACCTTCACCGGCCGGCCACTCCCCTCCACCGCCCTGACGCTACCTGAGCTCCGCCATCACCCACTTCTGGATTCCGTGGAGTAATAGTCTTTAGGAAAGGGCTTGGTGTACAACTCATCAAGCTGTGACGGGGATACACTGGTCGTTTGTCATACGAATTACATTCATGTGGTTATTGGAATCGTAATGCTCTTTTTCTTGACTGTTCGCATATGGCAAGAGAAGGCGATATTGTTTCGGCAATAGACCGGACAGCGGTGACATCTCCACGGTTACATGTGCCAGTCATAATGTGGGTGATTCCCGCAACCTCTTGGCGCCACAGCTTGTAGAGCAGATCCATACAGTACATCCCTGCAGAAGTCCGCAATGCGAGAGCATTTTCCAGGAGAGTTCATGGAAGAGCATGTGGGAGTGATCATTCTGAGATGCCTTCAGCTGAGAAGCTTTGCCAGGCCTGTTCTGCAATGGTCCTGCTCAATTGAGTGCTGATTGCTGCTTATTGGGCAGACAGCTAGACGACCAACACAAGAACGTCAGCACCCCAGCGCCAACCTTCAATCGTCTCCTTCCTCCAAAACCAAACACCAAATCTTTCTTCCCCGCACAGCTAATAGACCAAACCTTACTAGATCCTAATCATGGCTACCGCGACGACCATGGAAAGGACCAACAAGCCCTCAGTCGAGGAGATCGAAAGCATCCGCCTCTCGACCCGCAACCTCGCCGTGCCTGAATATTACACGGAGCTCTTCACCAAGATGGGCGTGGCCTACTACTGCCAGCACCAGACCCGGACGACCTCGTACCTGCACCCAGCCAAATTCCGGGCCCTCCAGGCCGCCGGCGTCCTGCACCCAGCCACCTCGGACCTGCCCGCGTACGCGTTGCGGCTCTATTGCGACGATTACACCGTGCCCAGGCACCGGGAGCGGCGGCGCGACGACAAGGGCCGCGCCTACTACCTCAACCACGAGGCCAAAAAGACACAATGGGAGCACCCCGAGGCCGAGGCCGTGCTAGCGAAGGCGCGCGGGGAGGGCCGCGAAGGCGAGCCGTCGTGGTCGCTGTCGGCGGCGGTGGCGGGGGATGGCGACGCTCCGGTCACTGGCCACCGCAGGCTCCTGCGCAAGTGGGAGGAGGACTACACGGCCGAGGGGGTCCTGCCACCGTGGATCCTCGAGGAGACGGCGGCGCCGCCCGAGGGAGCGGGCTGGAGCCGCGTAAGTACTGGGTCAACTATAAAACGGGCAGCAAGAGCGAGACCCAAAGCCCGTTTGACGCTCGTGAGGCGCGCGCGCGCATCCGTAAGAGGAAGCAGCAGGGGCTGCCGGTGCACTGCACGCCCAAAGTCAAGATGTGAAGGCTGTATAGGGAGGCTTGTGATGAACAGCACAAGCCACTACCTCGATGCAGAAACCACTGGGCTGCTAGCCTAGCAAAATCCTATGTTACTAATACACAACAGAATTATTGCATGGGTATAGAAACGCTGGATACTGTAAAGCGTCCACACAACACAGCCTACCTACATGTATGCCGTAACTGGCCTTACAATGCCTCGCTCGCCCAGAGCAAAAAGAAATGGCAAAACGTACGACACCGAGGATTCCCCAGTGGTTACCCACATGAATACTAGTTCGGCCCTCATATGTTTTAGAACTGGGAGATTTTGAGAGCAAATGGGATCCCAGGCGTCTAGAAACGGGGTTTTCGCCTCCGAAAAAAGATGCCTCTGCTCTCCTTTGCTCCTAGCTAAGCGGCCGTTTGCTGCGCCCCACGTTACACACCGACTTGTATCCCCCCCCTAGACAGTGATACTAGTCAAAGTATGCCTTCTCAGAATGCAAACCAAGCACGTGGGTCCAAACCAGGGCGTTGGAGCTTAGTGTATAAAGCGGTCCCTCCTCCGAACCTTCGGTCCATTGCCTCACCATGTCCATGTTGCGGCACCCAATACCCTCACCAGACTGGATAGCTCCTTGTGGATGGACCCCCGTGAACTTGGCGCCCGAGTTGAGACGGATGCACCGTATGGCAGGGCCCGTATCGCTTTGGACCTTTACGAAGAAGCAGCCAGCCATGTTGAGCGCCTCAGTCCCGATGGGGATGTCAATGGCAAAGCCATTTTCGTCCCTGCGCGAAAAGATGGCCTCGAAAGGCCCGCGTTTGTTGAGCAACATGATGGGCTCTAGTCGCAGGAGGATGGCCAGCAACAGCTGCGGCTTGATCCAGCTGACAGCCACCACCTCGGAGACGGACTTGCACACGACGCGGCCGAGGAAGAAGTCGCGCCACGGCCACTCTTGCACGCGGATGGCCTTGAAAAAGAGGATCAGGAAGCCAGCTAGAGCCCAGCAGAAGACCGAGATGTTGAACGGGTCAACACCTTGGATTCGCTGCTCGATCGTGAAGCCCATCACCAGGCCTCCGACAACGAGCACGGCGCAGAAGCCGATAGTGCCCCAGCAATACCAACGGTACGGGATGATGATGGACTTCTCGTCGATAATCCAGCTGTCAAGCAGCCTGAGGCCGGCAGCGATCTCTTCGTTCGCCAACGACAGCTTGTGGCGCAGCGGGCTGTCGTCGGCGTCTTCGGCATCGCCGCCATCACTCACAGCCTCCTGGGCGCCGCCGCCGCCGTCGCCGCGGCGCACGGGCGTGTCGCGCGAGGCCGGCCATTTCGTCAGGGCCCTCTCCTGCGCGGTGGTGCTGTTGCAAACAGTCGTGATGGTGTCATCCCCAGCGAAGTGGTAGCTGCTGGTGCGCACCATGAAGGAGGCAAGCAGGCGTGTTTTCTCGCAGCTCATGATGGGCTTCCCCGGCGGCGCTATGAATTTTGTGATGTGGATCATGCTGCCCAGCTGGCTCGGGAAATCACCGCAGATCATGAGAAACGGGACTAGGGCGGTGATGACGGGCTTCATGGACGACAGATAGACGCGCCGGGCCCTCGACGTGCCCAAACGAATGGGAGGCGGCTCTTTCATGGAGCTGGCCGAGCTGGCCGAACCATCATCTTCAAGGGGGAGTATCTCGGTCCACTTCCAGTGGACCGCGGTGTATGACGCTGACGCTGGCTTCGTGGCTCCGTGTTCCGCCCTCAGCTTCGCCAGGACCTGCATAACGACCTCGACGGCGATGTCGGCGGAATGCAGCTCACTGTGGTGCGTGCTCCCGCAGATGGCACCCGACCGCTCCTGACAAAGCATGGCGCGCTGCTGCCGGAAGCCCGTGTCGTAGATTATGGAGCTTGCCTCAAAAGCGTCCGCCGCGGCTGTGGTGTCTGGGTCCGACATCAAGCCTCTACAAACGTGCAGCATCAAGACGCCGATGCACTGGTGGAAGCCGTCGAAAAGCCGGAAGTACTGATGTCCTTCATGTCCCATGTGCCTCTGGGCGGCTTCGAGCTGCCTGTCTCTGGGGGACTCGGATCCCTTGTTTGGCGGCGGAAAGTCCCGCTCTAGCGTCCGTCGCAGACGGCCCTCCCACCCCCCAGCCGTTGCGAGGCAGACCGCGGCCGACTTGGTGAGGTCGAGACCCACGACCTTGAGCTTTGCGGCCAGCTTCGCCAAAGAGATGATGACGTTCTGGTCCCAGAACTCACCGTCCATGGCACGCAAAAGGACCTGCGCGAGGGTTCCCGTGATGTAGTTCACCAGGGCCTGGTAACATCTGTCGTTCTCTTGTCCCAAACGGATAGAGCCCTTGGCTGTATGGATGGCGCCTTGAGGGCCGAAGTTGTCGAGTAGTCGACCGCTGGAAGCCCGGAAGTTGGCCGGGTTCGATACGATTGGGTAGTATTCCAGCAATATCAGCTCGTTATCCATGTAAGAGATTTCGGTAGCAAAGACAAGCTGCTGTGCCAGCTTGTTCAGTCGGCGGTATCCATCACCATCGGCTTCCCCGAACCATGCTTCGAGTCCTTCGAGCTCGATTGGTTGTCCGAGGTTTACAATGTCGACCAGTCGACGGGTTTCGAAGGCCCACAACTCGAGCTGCTCAGCGTCCGTGACCTGATACTGTCCCATATCGCTGAACCGGGGCAAGCGGGTAAGCTCGAAGTCATCCAGGATGGGAAATGACTCGTGAAAGCTAAGCTTCGGAATGATGTCGTCGGCTTTGAGAGCCCATGTTTTCCTTCCTGGCGCGAAGCCTTCCCGGCCCTTTGGTGTAGCTTCGGTGTTTTGTTCGTAACCCAATAGGGTCGACCGACGTCTGGGCTTTCCCTTAGCTTGGTCAGTGCTCCTTGACTTCCAGGACATGGTCAAATGCTTAGGCAGGTAGGTATCGAGCGCAGTTCAGAGGTTCGGGGTCGGGGTGGTTGGGGAGGGTCGATGCTAGACTGTGTCGGAACAACCATCGGAAGCCTTGGAAGGGCAGAACCAAACGGGACATAGGTAGCTCTTCTGTGTGAGAGTAAAGGTCCCTAGGCCACCATTATTGATGTCGGCCGCGACGGCCGCAGTGTTACCACGGAGGCCTCGTACTTCCAAATGTGGCCGAGAAAGCCTAGAATCTAGCCTGCTGGTGAACACGTCAGCATTGCCAACCAATATCGGCTGATCCGGACCAATATTGGGATGCCGAAAACGCCATGCAGCTATCACCGCAGCGCATCACGCCTGCGGGCAGGCAGACAGCCTTGGCACTGTGATATTGAACAGCCTGACCTGTGAGCCTGACTGCCTTGGACCCAGCCTTGGTCTAATACCTGCATTAGCGTTAGGCACCCAAATCGGGCATTCCGGAGCAATTTTGGCATACCGAAAACGCCATGCAGCTGTCTCCCACAGCACGATAGGTACCTATGCAGGCGGGCATGCAGGCAGCTTTGGTACCGTCACATTCTTAAAGGAAAGGCTACCTCACTGGCGCTGGGGCTTTCGGGGATTCACCATGGCATGCTGGTAACATGCTGGACCATCATTGCCTGTTTCTTGCGGCCTAGTGAACCTCGCTCACTCCAAGAACTACCTAACTCATCAGAAGTGGTTGATCCTTTGATTCGTTTCCCGACATCGCCCAACGACCAGCAAAAAATAGCAGCAACATCGAGTTAGCCAAAAATGGCCGAGTCTCCGGCTGGGTATGAGAGGTACATGAAAGCGGTCATCCGCGATGCTTCCGAGGACAAAGCTTCGGGTTCGGCAGACAAATCCTTCAATGGCAGATTCTTCGATGTGACGGAGCACTGGCTCTCGCCTAGCGAACCCGGCGAATGCGTCCCTACCGGCCAGCTCCCTGACACGGCCGTCTCGAGAAGCCGCTATGGAGAGAACTCCCTATTACTACGACGGATCCTGGTACCTCAGAATCAGCCAAAGCTCCAGCTCGAAATCCAGTCAACTTCGCTTCAGAAGGCCTTTAGCGACATCACCGACGATCTCGCGACTCTCAACGTCCATGCGAACCCCATTGTGATCCAGGCACCGTATCACGAGCTCTATCACTTCCGCAAGGAGCTCAAGGCTGCGTGTCACTCCGCGAAGTCTGAGAATCTAAGGCAGGAGCTGCAGCTTTTTCTCAACTTCGAGGACGAGCATATGGCTCGGGCATCAAATCTGAAAGAGATCGATAATCACTTACAGCTGTCGCACCCAACTATCCGGTTCGAGTATCTTTGGGCCCTGTTTAAGCCCCATGAACTCGTCCTCCTGAAAACGGTAGCCGCGGCGAGCTCGACCGTTCAGTCCTGCGCGGTGCTCGAAAGGTATTGGGTCGAGCAAGGGGGAGCCGGCTTTACCTGGCTCATCCAGGTCCGGCATATGGAATTTGACGGTGAAGGTTTTGGCGTTGTTCAGGAAACGTTCAGGTTCCCCGCGTTCAACGGGGTCCTCAACGTTGACTCTCTGCCGGCGTACCCGTTGTCTTTCTGCACTGACCAACACGGAGTGAGGAAGGCCCTCGCTGAGACGAGCAAGGCCTACATCAAGCTTTGTAAAGCGGATCCTGTCGGCTCATCCAAGACCCAAACCAAGGGCTGCCTCCGTGATTACCGCGGACCAGTGTGGGTCTCAAGGCCGAATGCTAGGTACAGCGGCGACTACAGGGAAGGCATGCGGCTTTTTGACTCACCCGAAGAAATGGTTAGTAGACCATCCTCAGACGCCAATGGACCGCGTCCTCGATTCTAGAGGTAGTAACCTAATTATTCGCTACCCCCTCTAGATATCTGGGCGCGTTCTCGTAGATCCGGCGGGCTTCATCCGCGAGAACCCCCACCTCCGCGTCCGCATCGTCGCCAGGATGTTGAAGAAAGTCGCGGGAGGCAAGGGCAAAGCCGCAGATTCGGTTACGAGCTTGGAAGAGCACCAACCCATACTTGACCCCGAGGCTCTCGAAGGAGAGGATTCAATCTGCTTCCCAGCCACGATTGCGGGCTACTCCCTCAGTACCAAGCACTGCGGAAATTTCCACGTTGGAAGCTTTCATGACGTCGCTTGGGAGGACGATGAATCCAAAAGCCTCCTAGACAGCTCGGAGAGGATGCGGCATGTGCACAGAATCGCCGCAAATTTCTCCTATCACTCCCACTCTTTCGGTTACTCCATCGGAGGGAAGGGGAGGGGGCTGGTCTACTTGTTTTATGGTCCATCTGGGACGGGCAAGACTTTGACTGCTGGTCAGGCTCCCAACAAACATCGAGCATCAAGATGAGAAGACGAATGCTGACAACTTCGCGGTCTAGAGTGCGTCGCGGAGCATCTTCACCGGCCACTGTACCGAGTGAGCGGTTCGGACCTGGGCTCAGACACATCCGACATCGAGGCCAGCCTGCAGCGAGCCTTCAACCGGATCGCCCGCTGGGAAGCCATCCTTCTCCTCGACGAGGCCGATGCCTTTATGGCGGAGCGTGGAGACGACAGCCTAGAGAGGAACTCGTTGGTTTCAAGTACTACTCGCCTCCCTGGATGGTCTCCAACTTCCAGAGCTGACATGCTGACAAAATTCCACGGCCAGTCTTACTTAGGCTGTTGGAATATCAGTCCGGCATCGTCATGTTGACGACGAACCGGGAGGATAAGTTCGACAAGGCTTTCCGCACGCGCATCCACGTCACAATCAGCTTCCCGCCAATCACCCAGAAAGACCGAGAAATCATCTGGCGCAGCCAACCGAAGAAGATGGGCGCCAGGGCCGCGGCCCTCTCTGACGAGGAATGGCTCTCGCTGAGTGAGCTGGAGCTCGATGGGCGAAGCATCAAGAACGTGTTCCACGTGGCAGGGCTGTGGGCGAGGTCAGATGGCGGCGAGGATAACCCGGTTTTGTTGGACGACATCAAGTCGGTGCTTCAGATCGCGCTTGGAAACGCATCTAAGGATGTCAAGCGACAGCTGGAAGATTTCGTGGGCCGTAAACTTTTGTCCTAAATAACTCAGCTCCTCCCTGATACCCAGTACCTAGATTGTGGAGAGAAAGCAAGGGCGAGGCAAATGCACAATGAGCCATACCCCGGAATTTAATGCCGAGATATTCAACAAGCAGCGCTATGGCTTGAGGAGCTCGCTCCCCGCATCCTGGCTGCAGAGTTTTGTCTGCTGACCAGACACCAGCCTCTAGCCTCCCAGATATAAAACGACACTCCTTTCCGCTCCTATTTGTGTGCCCCTACGTATCTTCAGAATAAGTAGGATTTCGAGGAAGCTAGAAGAACGGCTTAGGAGTCCTTAAAACTGCCTACCACCGATCCGCCTGTTTATTGTCTCTGCGAACAGCGCGTCCAGCTGGGCTACCCCCTACTACTATTCCCCTCAAGCACAAAAGCATCCAGGGAGCCCCTTCCATCATCCCCCAGGCCAGCAAAGGACAGCGACATCAACCGTACTTTCCTCACTGCACCAGGGAGCACAATCTGATCCTAACCATCAATCGTTACCATGGAGCTCTCGGCCGAGGAATGGCGGCTCTACTGCCAGCCCATCCCCAAAAAGTTCAAGCGGTGGCGTCTGTCCAACCCCGCTGCCGTGCTTGAGCGACTCTCCCGCACCACCGAGCAGTTCTGCTTGAGCGAGTTCAACGCAAGGGCCAACCTTCACAAGAATTTTTCTTCCATTTGCAGCCCCGACAAAACACTCACCGAGGCCTCCCTCATCTCCTGGATCGCTGCCAACCTCCCCGCCGACGTCGACATCGAAACCGTCCCGGGCCTCGCCGCTGCCATCCCGCTGCTATTTCGGGCCATCCAGAACCTTTCCACCTACCCTTTCACCCCTACCCAGTCTGACGCACCTACCGGCGTCACTTACGACGGCTTTTTGCGCGTAATTGCCTGGGTTGCCCTTGCCCTGGACGGCCCCAATGACCACCCAATGGCCCACGCGCGTAGGCGCTCACCCGCCGACCAACGCCGCGCCTTGTTTCAAGCCTTTGCTACACCAGCTCCGGGAAACGAGCTCCCATTCGATGAGGGTCGCTAGCGGCAAGAGGCGCGGCGCCGTGCCCTAGCTTTCTCCGCGCACGACATTGAGTTTCGAGGCGCCCGCGCGCGGTTGCAGAAGCTATCCCCATTAACCACGACGACGATGGAGACAAGATTTTTCACGATTTGGTGGATATGATTTATATATCTCAAGATCCGGTCGAAGTGGGGTCTGGACAAGTGCCACGAGCTGAATTTAAAGTGCCCGCCAGGGAGCTGATGAAAAAAGCAACTCCGCTCCGGGATTATGTAATAGGAGAGAAGGAGCTGAGGGTGTTAATCGCCGGGCTAGTACCGCTGCAGGGATGTTTTTGGTGCCCGGGGAGAACCTCCCGGTTTTCGTGGCCGATGGTGAAGGCGATAACACCCTGGCGCGTGCGTTCGAGCTGGGCGACAGCGAAGGCGAAAAACCGGGGCTTAACTACGAGATGTTTGACCGGGCTTTCGCCAAGGTCGCGGTAAGTCCCCCGTTCCTTCTTATCGCTATCCGCGAGCAAACAACCACGACTGCTGCTGACCCCTCCCTTATCAACAGCCGGCTCTTTTTGCGCCGGTTGAGCACCTCCTTGCACTTTTTATTAAGGAGCCCACCCAACAACAGAACCCGCCACCCGCCGAGGCTCTGGACAGTCGCCCCAAAGATGGTCTCCTCTCCCGGCGACGCCTGGCACAGCTTCGTACGCTGCTTCTAGCCAACGCTTGCGAACCCACTGAGGACCTAGAGCTCGGGTTCGAGTGGGTTCGGGCCGCCGTCGCTGGAGACAAAACCACGGCCGCTCTTATCGAAGCCTTGCGCGCTGAGGTCGGAGACTTTCACCAAGGCCTCCTTCTGATTCAAGGCCAGGCCGCCAACATGGAAAAGCCATACATATTCGGCTTCTACTCGTGTTGTCTTCCGACAGACGAGCATGGGATCCAGCATCCAAACCCCACCGGCAACGATCTCGTTCCCGCGCATCTTTTCCAACTCGGGCCGGTGCAGGACGGGTTCCCCGGCGTGCCGGGGCGGCCGGCGTGGGTGACCGAGGGTGAGGTTGGGGACGAGGCTGTCACGCTCCGGTTCGGCGACCCCCGGGCCGGCGCCTCGCTGTGCCTCGACCTGGCGGCCGGGCGGGCGACGTTCCGCCACAACGTTTTCCCCGCGGCGGACGGCAGCAGCGTAAGGCCGGAGCACGCCGTCGTTTACCAGTCCCCGGTTTGGCGGGGGAGCTGGGAGGTGGAGATGGAGGTTGAAAATGTTGAGCTGTGGCTCACAGATTTGTTGTGAACTGCAAGCATAACCCCGTGATATGGGCACTAGCCATGGGGGCTGATGTAATGAAGGGGAAGCACGTGCGTTGGACACGTCCGTGGTATTTGGGCGTATTTAGCCTACTTCCTTAACCTTTGGAGTACTTGATCCGGACAACAGATAAGCATAGGAGATCACAGTAGCAATTGGAGCACTGTTAGTGTTACAATCAGGCCTCTGCTCCTAAGGTAGGGCGCCTAGGGAGGTGTCTAGGAGTAGCACGTGACTTGAACAACTTAGGTAACTCGCAGGGATCTTAAGTGCGGTCTGAATGCTTGCTCTAAGGGATACTTGGAAGCTAGCTTAGGTTGACCAACGCCAAAGCCTCAGTCAAGAACTATCTAGGACAGTAGGAAGTCCTCCTTTTTATATCCTGGCCGGTTTGCTCCGAGGTACGTACACTAAGTCCTTGCTACGTTTGCTCACTTGGTAATCAAGGTAATTTGTTGTTGGAACAGGCTGGTGTGCGTGTTTAAGACTGGAGGAGGAAGGCCGGAAGGGGAGCACGTGGGTGCGGTCCCACAGCGCCCAACGATGACGGGATCGGTGGGATAGCCAAGCACCACCTGCTTTACCCCTGTCAGATGGATCTCTTCCTCCCTTGCACACGAATCAACGGTTTCCCCTCCCTACTAGAGACGATCGTCGTTTGCCATTTGACAGGCCTTCTCCGAGCTTACAAACAGGAGTACCAAGCTCCTAACAACATCTGTCTTGTTTTGTTCAAGATTGTGCTTGGCGCTTTAGCCAAGCTCGGAAAAAAATAGCAGAATCAGGAGAACGAACAGTAAGTAGGTAGGTTGCCAGCAGCCTGTGCTAGAATACTGCCAAGTATCTACCGAGTATTTTCCATCTCGGCCATCGCCAGGAACGGATGAGCCCACAGCTCATCGAGAGTCGGCCGTTCGTCGCTGCTTACGGTAAGGCACTGCTGCACAGGATCCAGCGCCTGCGGATCCTCAGGAAGGACGTCGCTGTAGTCGGGCAGTAGGAGCTCCAGCCCGGATCCGGTCCGGCCCTGCTTCAAAATCCTAGCCGCAACCGCCGCGGCCGCGGAAAAGTCAGGGACTAGCGGATCGAGCCTTTTCGACGACAAGATCTGAGCGGCAACGACGCCAAGTAGCCAAATGTCGGCCTTGCGCAGATCGCCGCCGACGGCCCGGCCAAAGATGATTTCGGGCACCGTCAAAGCGCTGGGCCGGAATGGCTGCTGGCCCGTGACGGCGGGATCGAGATAGGTAACGCCGATGCTGGCGACGGTGCGCATGTCTATCCAAATCTCTTCGGCATCGAGATAGACAACCGAAAGGCCCAGGTCGGTATACGATTCGCGAAGGCCTCGAACGACATCGCGAAGGACCTTTCGTGCCTCGGGAACTCTAAAATGTTCCCCAAAAATGCGCAGGACATCCTTTATCGGCTCATCGCTGATATACCGCGTGAGCAGGTAGGTGTGGCCCTCGTAGCGCCCTAGCCGACATAGTCCACGACGGCGTACGAACTCTGCCCGGTGCTAGGCCTCTAGTCTAGCACCGAGAGGGCCCTCTGCAGTGCCGGCTCTTCGAGATCGAGGCGCTCCGCCACCAGGTAGCTGCTGGAGGTCGCTGTACCTGACATGTCCCGAGCTCGGAAGACCGGGCCGTTGACGTCCATCCCAGAGTTTTTCGAAGCAGCTGAGTGCGAAAGTGGGGCCACTGCTTTTCTCCGTCGTTGATGGTGCTGGGGACATGTTGGCGAGTGGGTAGGTAGTGGATTGATGTTTGTTTCAATGCCTGATGTTGCCTTTGACAGCCGCCGCTCGGGAGATTGCCATGTCAGGAGTCAGAATTGGCTGCCACTTGGGATGGCCTGGGATGCCGCGGTAGGCAGGCAGATACATAGATTCATCGGTAGATAGAGTAACTTTTCACGCGTAGGCTGTTTTTGAGTTTTTGATGTTCAACGATGGAGACACAAGTCCAGGGATTAGAATTGTTAGTGCCATGGGTCGTGCTTCTTTTCCCTTCTTGATTTGTACCAAAAAGCGTCTTCCACTATGGAAAAACTGGCTCTAGATAAATGTACTACTTCTCTTCCTATTATTGTTGGTATTCAGACGAAGGACTATCCCACCGGACTAACAATACAATTTTGATTCCTGGGACCTGCATACGATGTGGGGGTGTTGAGCTTCGGTAGGACGCACCAGGAATCGAACAGAATTCGAACAACAACCGAATACGAATCGAACAAGAACATGACCAAGGCAGGGCTCGAGGTAGAAGCGCCACAGCCGCCGGTGCCGACAGAATGCTGGCCTCGACCCGGCCGCCATGGATCAGTTCAACAGCGCCGAGGCGCGGGCGCTCCTCGACACCATATACACCATCCGCGAGCTGCAGGCTGACGGCACTGCGGGCCTATCCCTGCCCCGGATCGTCGTTGTCGGCGACCGGTCGGCCGGCAAGAGCTCCGTGCTCGAGGCCATCTCGCGGGTGCGCTTTGGCCCCGTCGAGTCGGGGCATTCCACTCGCTTCGCCACAGAGCTGGTGCTTCGCAAGGCTGCGCACAGCAAGGTGTCTGTCCGCATCAGGTGGGCCGATGAGTTTTCGCCCGGTAGCAAGCCGCAGCCCAACCAGGACCGGACCAGGTTCGATAAGGACTCGCTGCCCAAAATCATCTCGCAGGCCGAGGAGATCATGAGGGTGGGCTCCGAGCCCGAGGACTTTCCAAAGAATATCCTTTGTGTTTAGATCGCAGGGCCCGACATTTACCCCCTCACGCTTGTCGACCTCCCGGGCTTTACCACAGCGAGACAGAGGGCCAGACGCTCGAGGAGAAGGCGATAGTGGACCAGCTGGCCGCGAGCTATATGGAGCGGAAAAGCAACATCGTCTTGGCTGTCGTGTCAGCCAACGAGCTGGCGAGCCAGACGGTACTCGAGCGCGCCAAGCCACGACCCGGCCGGAAAGCGTACCATCGACGTCGTTACCAAGCCCGACCTGGCCGGCCCGGGCACCACGGATAAAAAAAAACTGTCTGAGGCTCGTAAACGGCTACGACAAAACCTACAAGCTGGCTCTTGGCTGGCACGTCCTGCACAACCTCCCGCAGCAGGGTCAGAAGACCTCTGCCGACGACCGGGACGCCAAAAAAGACGCCTTCTTTAGAGAGGGCAGGTGGGGGTCCATCTCTCCCCCGCGCAGGGGCGCCGAAGAGCTGCGGAAAAAGCTTAGCAAGGTTTTGCTGGAACATATCCGACTGGGCCTGCCCAATGTCGTGTCCAAAATCGAAGAGAGCCTGCGCGACCGCGAAAAGCGGCTCGAGCGCGTGGGTAAAAGCTCGCGCGAAACCACGGACGAGGTTCGGTCCTACCTGCTCGACATCCCCGACCGGTTCCAAAGGCTGGGACGCGACGGTATCGAAGGCCGGTACGCCGATTCCTTCTTTGGCGACCTTTACGACGGCGGCCGCAAAATCAGGGCCCAGCTTCGGAATCTCAATTCCGCGTTCGGCGAGACGCTTTCGGGCAAGGGCGCCAAGTACAGCATCCTGTCGGACGCCGGCGGCCTGTTCGCGGCCCGGGAGAACGGCAGGCTCCCCGAAATGCTCCAGCCGTTTCTTGGTCTTTACTCGCGCTTTCCAGACCCCGAGCCCATCGCCGAGGAGGAACTTTGCCGCAGGCTCAACCTCCTGGCATCCATCAACGGCGGCATGGAGCTCCCCGGCGCTCCCAACTCGGGTCTTGTGGCGCAGCTCTTCAAAGAACAGGCCCAGCCATGGCGTGACATAGCTGCCCTTCATCTGGAGCTTGTTTCCAACTACACCAAGTCCTTTGTGGAGCAGCTGATTGGGCACGTCATCGCCGGCAGTTCCGGTTCCGAGCCGGCACTAGCGGATGGCGGCCCTGCTACCAACAGAACCGTCGTCGCCGTCCTGTGCGGGCTTGTTGATCCTTTTTTCGAAGCTAAAGCAGAGGTTCTTCGCGCTAAGCTCGACGAGCTGCTGAGGCCTTATACGACGGGATTTAATATCCCGCTTGAACTTAAGCCGGAAATGAGCGGGCAATATGGGATAGGTTGAATTTCATGTCCTATTACATACTATCGTCCAAGTTATTTTTTAAATACATAGCAGGTGATATAAGCCGTTGAACTCTACCAAAAGACAGCGTTAAATACGACGGAGGCCACGTAATGTAACGGTGGAATATAGCACGACTTAGGACACGGGAAAAAAAACCCTTAAACGTGGTGGTGGGAGAAATAAAGAGAAATTCAAAGTAAAAACCAATGGTTTAATGTAATAATGAAAATAAAAAAGCACAGTACGCCCGAAACGCTAATAAACAATGACAAAAACAAACCCAACGCTTAAAAACAAGCCGTTTAAAAAACAAAACAAACGAAAATGCAAAAAAAGAAAAAAAAAAAGAAAAAAAAAAAGAAAAAAAAAAGGGCAAACCAAAAGATGGGTTGAAAGAAAGCGATAAAAGCAAAGACTCCACGCTCCTACAAATTCCAACGCTAATAAAAATGAGAAAGCCGGGCAGCTTTATACGCCGCCGGCACGGAGGGCAGCGGCCGTCCGTTTAGCAGCCCGACCACATGCCCGTACCGCACACGGCGGCGGAAACCATGCCCCCACCGGCGCCCGTCGGATTCCCGACGGTGCGCCCGCCGGTGCGCCCGCCGGTGCGCCCGCCGGTGCGCCGGGCGGTCAGCCTCGGGGCGGTTTGCTCGGGCTCTTCGTCGGCGGCGGGGGCCTCGTCGGCCACCTCGTCGGCCACCTCGTCGCGGGCAACGAGCGGCTGCGCGGCGGCGCCCGCGGCGGACGCGGAGACGTCCCGATTGGCGATGCGGACGGCGGCCGCGTCGCTCCCGGTGACGGCCAGGGGCGCGGCGGCGACCTGGGTGGCGGCCAGGAGGGTGATAAGGGTAGCGGCGGAGAAGTGCATTTTTGCTTTGGTGATGTTTGATATGTGGGAGAGTGTTGATGGGCAACGCCTAGGTTATCGAGAAGGTGGGAGGCAATGCGAAACGCTGTAGCTAACAGATTCGAGTGGTTGGTGGTTTGTGGAGGAGAGGCTGGAAGGATCAGTAGTGGATGATGATGGAGAGGAGAAATTACAAAACTTGTTGAGGTTGGAGAGCAGCGCATTTATACTGTCGTTTTCGTCCTTTGAGTCTGTAGGTGCTTTTATTTCCGGGCTGGGGGAGCGTTCTCGATTGCTAAAAATGGACATCTGAGCTCGGGGCTTTGTGAGGGTAGCGTTAATGGCATCACCCGCGGCCACGAGTCGTGGCGTTGCTGCGGGTGGCCAGAGCGCTGGGATCGGCACATGGGTTGCGCGTGGAGAAACGCGTCAAAATAGAAACCAATGACGAGATTGGTCCCGATTTAGTGCTGTCAAAAGGAAAGAATGATGAAACCGCTGTGGCTGCGTTGGAAACAAAACATGCACGTGCGGAGTGCTACCGAAGGCTTGTTCCTAAAGGTCGATAGCAATTTATGCACGACGATACTCGGAGCCAGGAATGGGGGGTTATTTGGGCCCGTCCTCACCTGGATGCCCAGGAAGAGAACATGGAACCGACAAACTTTTTAGTGTTGGGTGCTTCCAGCGCACCTGGCTCATGCTTCCTCGGCCCACTCCCTTTCTTGAATTAACTTCTCTTCTTTTATAGCTTTCCCGGCGCCGTGCTCGCGCCCCTGTCTCTCGTCCCCGCCGCCTGGTCACTGAGGGGAGCACCGTCCCCGGGATGCCTGAAGGCTGCACGCCTCGGGCTATCCCGTGTGATGGTTACGTCCGTTCGTACCTCACGGGGTACCGTGAGCTCTGCTCCGACCGTCCGATACGCCGTAAGCGCACGGATGGCAAAGCCCCTCGGTGTTGGTAGTGCTCGGGGGGTTACTGTTGTGAGCCTCTTCCTACGGACGAGGTTTTCCGTAGCCGGGCTGTTCAGCTCGGGGAGGCTCTCGCCCGTGGCGGCGAGTTGGAGTGTCGGAGGCTCCGGACCGTCGTCCGTAACTTGCTCCGCGAGTATCCGCGCCAGCGGAATACTAGTCGGGTGGTCGCGAGGGAAAAGAGCGACGATGAGGAGGGGTCGGTGCGCAGGAAACGTCCTCGCAAATCCGGGGATGCTCCTCCTCCTCACGAGAAGGGGAGGAGGCGGGACGATGACGAGGACGATAAAGGAGGCGCGGTAGGGGATATGATGCTGGCCAGATATCGTCGTTTTGGCGACGATTTTCTGGCTGGCATCGCCTCCATGGGAGCTAACTACCGCAGCGAGCGCGGCTGTTAGTCCTCCGCGCTTCCAGCAGCTCGAGAAGGAGAAGGAGAGGGAGGATGATAACGAGGGGGACGACGAGGAGGATGGGGAGGAGGATAACAAGGAGGGCCCCGCCATTGCCCCTGCCCTTGTGTGGGCCGTGGTTGTTGGTCGTAACACATACCCGACGGCCAAATACTTTGTACCGTCCTGGTAAGTAATTGTTTGATCGGCCGCCTTGTAGTGCGTGGGAAAAGGGTTGGTTAGGTGCTTGGAAAAAGCTGCGGCTGCGCGTGCGACGTTTGGCCGGATTGTTACGGGGTGAGCCGAAGTCCGCAGAATGACACGCCGCTCCCGACTTCCCGCAAATTGGCCTACCAGGTGTCGAGTCGATGCTGTGCCCCTAGAGTGACGTTGAACATGTCGAGCCGACCAGGGTGGTTTGGGCTTCTCACCAATCAGAACAATCCAGTTTCTGGTGCCTTTGCTTCAGTGGGCTGCACACCACAAAACAGGTACATCGACAAACAACGGTGAGGTGCCGCCCGAGACCCTCTCTGCAGTCCGCGGGCCCCTGCTCACATTCTACCGGCAGCGTGGTTTCCGGGTGATACGATCCGTTAGCGTTGAGAGCGGATCCACAAGCGGGTCTTGGCAGCTAGTGCCATTGGCTGTAATTCCAGGGGGGCAACGGACCAACACAAGACACGCTGGATCGTGTAGATATTTACATGAGCCCAGCCTGCACCTGGATGGACCACGCCTGGCGCTCTTGGGCTTACGACCAACCCCGATCAAAAAGATCAATTGCCTCTGGGCCCGGCCGCTACATCTCGCATCATGCCGCTCGTGCAAGCCGGCCTCGTGCTCATCCCCCTGCTATGGATCGCCGCGTGGCTCCGAGTGCTCGCGCGCAACTACCGCGCAGCCCGCGCCACCGGCCTGCCCTTTGTCGTGTGCCCCTATGATCCGGAAGGCGTGAGTGGCTCATTCTCTCCCCGCCGTCACAGACAGGTCTCTAACCATTCGCCCCCATCCAGTTTGTTTTCGCCCTCATCCAGGAGCCCCTCCGCCCCGTGCTGCGCCGGCTCCTCCCTGCCGCTGCCTTTGACGTGTACGAACTCAGCCTGTGGGGATGGGAGTTCCGTGCAAAGGCCGCCGTCCACAAGCGCTACGGCCCGGCCTTCGTCGTCGTCACCACGGGCCTCAACCGGCTCGTCTGCGCCGACCCGGCCATGGCGCATGCCATCCTGGCCAGGCGGAAGGACTTTGTGCATCCGGACATCAACCTCAAAACCATGGGCTTCCTGGGAAGCAACATCATAACGGCACGTTACTGCCCCCTGTCTGTTTTGGTTTCTTGCTCTTCATGGTGTGCTAACTGTGGCCCGTTGCTCGAAGAATAACGACGAAGCCTGGTCCCGCCAGCGCCGCATCGTCGCCCCGGCTCTTAACGAGCGCGTTAGCCCAGACGTCTGGAAGGAGAGCATCGACCAGGCGTCATCTCTCGCTGGCCTTCTGTGCGCCTCCGACTCGACAGTCGAGACGATCGCTGGTCTGCGCGTGATAGCCATCGACGTGCTCACTCGTATCGCCTACGGCCGCCACAAGCCCCTCACCTTAGCCCTCCCGTCCCGCGACCCGTCCGCGGACATGTCCTACGTAGACGCTATACACCTCTGCACCGAGCAGATTCTTCTGGCTTCCTTTGTGCCCTCCTGGTTTCTGAGGTTGCCCTTCATGCCGCGGCTGCTGCGGACGGTGGGCGTCGCGCTGGAGCGGCTCCCCGGCCTTACGAGGGACATGCTCGACCAGGAGCGCCGGAGAAGCTCCTCCGCAGCTCTTGTCGCTGACGAGACAACGACCGCGGGTCTGAACAACAGCCCGGAAATTATCATGAGCACGCTCATCCGCCTCTCGGACCAGGAGAAGGAGCTGACCGAGAAGGGCACCCCCGACGAGAAGACGTCCATAGCCGGCGGCAACAGAACCAGCAAGTCCTACCTGACAGAGGAGGAGATCGCAGGGAACCTCTTCATCTTCACCGCCGCCGGCTTCGACACGACCGCGAACACGATGGCCTACGCCGTGACCCTCCTGGCGGCGTGCCCGGAGTGGCAGGCCTGGATCCAGGCCGAGATCGACGCCGTGCTGGGGGCTCCTACGCCGGGAGCTCCGGGACACGAGCTTCCTGTACCGGACTATGCGACCGCTTTTCCAAAACTGACGCGGTGCATGGCCGTCATGGTAAGCTAGCGCACTACCCTTGCCTACATATTAGGCATGTTCTGAAGGACAGCTCGTGATATGCGTGTGTGTGCGCGCGTGCGTGTGTGGCACAGAACCATGGCAAGCTGACAACTCGGGGACCATAGCTCGAAACCCTCCGCCTCTACCCGGCGGCGACCATGGTGATGCGCGCCACCGCGGCGACCCAGGTCGTGCCGCTTGGGCACTCGTCGTCACCGGCCTCCTCCTTCACCCTGCGCGGCCCGTGCGCCGTCCATGTCAACGTAATGGCCCTGCATACATCCCCCGCGAGCTGGGGGTCGGACGCGCTCGAGTTCAACCCGGCGCGCTGGATCCGCTCCGTCTCGGGCGCGCAAGGAGAGCCGGTAGAGGAGCTCGTGACCCCGCCGCGTGGCGTCTTCATGCCCTGGTCCGCCGGCCCTCGCGTGTGCCCCGGCCAGAAAATGTCGCAGGTGGAGTTTGTGGCCGTGATATCGACACTGTTCCGCAGCTACAGCGCCCAGCCGGTGCAAGTGGCCGGCGAGAGCGCGCAGCAAGCGAGGCGGCGGCTGTTGGACCTGACGCAGGACAGCCATGCCGTGCTGACGTTGCAGATAAGTAAGCCGAGAGATGCGCGTCTGAGGTGGACGAGGCGCGCCTGAGGTGGCGATACGGCGATACGCTTGTAGGAGGCGTGGCCCTAGGACCCAGATCGTTGTTCTCTAGACGACTGTGCCACCAGGGGGAAAAGAAGATGCGAACGCTTCCAATCGATATCCAACAAGCCCAACTGCCGAGGACGCCTCCAATGCAAGGCCCGGCCACGACACAATTGACATGGACGAAGCGAAAAGCAAAAGGCTGTAATAGTTGCTAAGAGCTAGGTAGAGTTCATCGAAGCCAGCCGAGCTTTGCAAGCTCCTGAGACCCCTGCCGCATGGCACCGCGTCAACTGCCACCCAACGCTGCGCTGAAGCATGGAAAGTAGTGCTCAGGCCCACTGTGTATTGCAAGGGCGAGGCCGAGATAGCAGAGACGTCGAGCTATCGTTTGACGACGGCCTGGTTCTGCTGTGTGCCCCGTTATCCACCCACCGACTCGACGTGCAGTTTCAAACGCAAAATCAGCTCGAGGCCAGTCAGGATGCCTTCCAAAAAGCCATCTCTCAAGCAACACCAGCAACAGCCGCCTTCCTCCGCCGGACCCGCACCGTCGCCTTCATTCCTGTTTTTGTTCCTGTTTTTGTTTTATTCTTTTTCTTTTCTTGTTATGCCGTTTGTGAAAAGGGCTGCCCCGCCGCATTACCAATTCTGATCCCTGGAACACATCCGTTTTGTGGGGAATCGGGGCTCTTCCCCGTGACTTCATTTCAAGATGCTGACGGCGACGGCGACGGCAACCGTAGATGTCCCTTTAGACCTTTATTGACAACGTCGTCAACCTAGCGGTTGAGAACTGCCTGGTGTGCGATCCCAAACATCCTAACCCCCAGCAGAGCGGATCGCATGAATGAGAAGGCTCCGAGGGATCTGGCCCAAGAGCCGGACGAGACCCGAGAGGAGCGCGGAAGGCTGCGCCGGGAGACGGAGCTCCTCCGACAAGCCCTTCAGAAATGCCGCCTGTATCAGCCCCGTGAGATCAGCGGTACGTGGCCCCCCTAGAGCTAAGCACCCCTTGCACAAAGAAGATGGCAGTTTTGTAGGGTTTAAATTTTTCTTCCTGATGGTGGACGTGCGAGGATGGAAACAAGACAAGCCATCTTACTATGGCTTATATCTACTAACATTCCCACGAAACTGCCAGTCTTGCCCGCCGAATTCCCCAGGGTGTCCGCCGTCGCGATGCCTCCATCGTCTCGTATGTCCCAGCCATGCAACGAACTGAAGCTTCTGTATGACTGACACTCGCACGGCGTACAGAACAAGCCTCGAGGGCGATCAAATCCGCCAAGAAGATAGTGGTGAGGCTCCCCACCGCTGAATTTAACTTTAGTGTCACGCCCACGCCACCTTTAAACCTCGGGTCCCAGTCAACCGATCCTGTCGCTGTCTCCCACGCAACCACTCCCAACTCGAGCTACAATTCTTCCGAAGTTTCGGCAATTGGGGGATCAAAGACTGCGGGAGCGGCAACGCCTCCGGCACCATGCTTGATTACCCCTCCCCGTCTCCCCGAGCCTGCTAGCAACCCTCCCGGAAATCCTCCCCCGGTGCCGAGTGCTGGGGCCCCCGGCGGTGGCTCCGGTTCGGCGGCCCCGAAAAGCACAGGTCTTTTTGGCTCCTCGCCCCTAAGTGGCAACAGTTCAGCGAGCGCAGCAACGGCGCCCAGCCTCCTTGGCGGTAAATCCGGCACCACCACAACCGCGCCTACGCCTTCCGGTGGCGGCCTTTTCAGCAGCGGAATCACCACAACCACCACAGCCACGCCTCTTGATAGCGGGCTCTTCGGTAGCGTGCCGGCGACCACAGCCGCGCCTTCTAGCAGCGGGGTTTTCGGCAGTAGAACCACCACGGCCACCACGACCGCGCCTGTTAGTGGCGGGCTTTTCGGCAGTTGAGGACGCTTGCGGCCGCAACGGCTTACACTGCCTGGCCGAGGTAATCCTCGGCGAGGATACGTTGCAGGAACGCCACAACTCCTTGAACTCGCGCAGACCGCCTAAGCGCAAGTACGACCAGCGAAGCGGGAACAAGACGGAAGGCGACAGTGGAACGAACGAGAACGACGGTGACGCCAGTGCCAATGTCCCCAGTGAAGAAGGGCAGCTGGCGCGCCGCCTCAACTTCCTCCGTGGTTTGTTGGCGTGCCCCGGTATGGACGCGAACCACTACGATCGGCGCGGCAGCACGGTGCTGATAGCCTTCATCGAGCACCTGACAGACCAGGACGAGGACCGGCACCGGAACCTGGCGGCCATCCTGCAGCTCCTGGTGTCAGACGGGCCCGGCGGCGGACGGGCGCGCGTGGGGGCGCGAAATCGCGAGGGCGAGACGGCGCGGCTGGGCCGCAAGACGGCGCTCAAGGTACTGCTGGAGCGGGGCGGCGCCAGCGTGCACGTGCGTGACACCAAGGGCAGGGGCGTGCTCGAAATCATCGACGAGCGGTGCTCGCGCGCGCGACACGACATCGCACTATACGGCCGGCTAGAGGCCTACAGGGTCCTGCTCACGGGCAGATACAAGGACGACTGGGTCGGCGGCGACCAGGTCTGCCAGAACCCTCGCGTTCTGGACGAGTGGCGGGTCCGGTCGACAAGTACCAGGCCGGTGGTGTTTCAGTAGACGTGGGCTCCGTCGAAGCGGAGCCTTTTTGGTCCTGCGCAGTTTCCCTGTTCTCACTGGCTACCTTTATAACCCTTCGCTTTCCTTTTCACATTTTCTCTATTACCTGTCAACCGCTCGCAGAAGGCGACGGCGTTTAGGCCACAGTTCCAAAAAAGAAAAAAAGAAAAAAAAAGAAACGCAAAGGCGGCCTACCAAAGGGGCGAGGTACTGGCTTGTCCGTACTGGAAGAAGGATCCGTCTGCCTATTCGCGATGCTACAAGCTGGACCTCACGGAGACCGAGCGCGTCAAGCAGCACTTGTACAGGAGCCACGGCGAACTGATCCGCTGCCCGCAATATCAGGAAGTATTTCCTGGTCCGTGTTCCTGCGACAGTCACATGACGGTTGTTAATTGCGCCCGCCAGATGGATGCCATCGAGGACATACATGGCGACCGGATGACCGAGCTGGCCAGGCCCGACCAAGTAGAGCAGTGGTACACCATTTGGTGCATCATCTTTCCCGGGGTTAGAGAGCCCCCATCCCCGTATATCGACGACAGTCTCTCAGAGGACATGAATCATACAGATACCCCTGCTTCTTAGGACAGTCTGCCCGACCCTCAGCAAACGCTACCGCTAACCTAAACCACCGTGACATCCCGCACGCTGAGCTTGTGCATCAAGACGCGCAGCATCGGGTTCTCTGTCTCCCGCTCATGCTCGATGCTGCCGATGCAGTCCAGTATCGCGGCCTCGAGTTCCCGAAGCCTGGCGAGCGTCGCCTCCATGACCCCGGCCTCCTTCAAGCATTTGACGACGTGCTTCTTGGCCTCCCGGGATAGAGCCGGGGGAGCAGAGCCAGAGGGGCCATGTGACATTGCGGCCTGCTGTCGGCGCAAGATGCCCATGGCCTGGTCTCTCAGTGTGCCCTGGTGCTTACTGCAAAGTTCCACTATCAGAAATGACACCTTTCCCTCGTCCAGGTCCTCGCAGAAACCCTTCTGGTTCGAGTAGTCGGCCGAGTTGAGGTTCATAAAGTCGTCGCGGACCTGGAAGAAGCGCCCAAACAGCTGACAGAGCCGCCCTAGGCTGCTAGCATCCACGGCCTTGGCGGACGTCCAGCCGCTCTGGCTTCGCTCGCTCATCAGCAGCCGCGCCAGCAGCCGGAACATGGCGCCCGTCTTGTTGTCTACCATTTCCATATACTGAGCCTCGGTCGGCATCTGGAGGTTGTGGCGCCAGTAGAGGTCCCAGCTCTGGCCGAGGAAGAGGCATTCGAGCTCCTCAAGCAGCAAGTCGAGCGATGAGTCGTTGCGTAGCCGCCGCACCAACTGCACCGCTTGCACAAACATGTACGTGGCGCTGTTGATTGCCTGCGCCTCCCCGTACACGACGTGGGTGGCGGGAAAGCTTCGTCGCAGCCCGGAGCCGTCCTCAATATCGTCCAGAATCAGAGAAGAGTTATGCAGCAGATCCACGATGCGCTGGATATGCGCGACCGACTCTTCCGACGTAGGAAACCACACCCGTAGACTTTGGATGAGCAGTGACCGGACACCCTTGGACGGCATCGAGCAGATGTAGTTGCACGGGTCCATAAGTGCTCGGCTGTCCGGTTTCTTGAAGCCGTCCGCGTCGACGGCAGCTCTGTCGCTCGTCGCGCATGTGTCTGCGGCCAAAGCCATATCTCGGCCCGTCTCCGCAGACTCACTAGCAGCAGTGGAATCCTGGAGGTCAGAAGTGGCTGTGGAGGAGGTCTGCGAAGCCGACCGAGTTTTGCTCGTGGGATCTCCGGATCCCGCAGAAGGTAGGCAAGAACTTGTGGCGCTGGTCCAGGAATCCAGCTCATTTTCGTGCTTTTGTGGGCTGCCCGGGAGCGCCAGCGCTTCCTGGCATTTGAAGGCCACTAGGCGCTCTCCGTAGCGTTCACCGTCCACCTGCTGGTGTTGATCCCGCACACTGCGGCGCCAGCCGTGGTGACGCGGGCAGTTGGCGCACCAGTAGTGGTTGCCGGCGATGATCAAGCCGCAGACATCCACGTAGGCCCGCAAGTGGTCAGGCACAGTTCGGTTCGTCGCGTAAAAGGCCTCGCGCCTGGCCGCATACTCACGCTCAAAGGCAATGATGTGCTCGCGGACGGTGGCCCGGGCATCTGCCATGGCGAGGCCGCGCGTGCGCATGAAGAGCTCGACGGCGTTCACGATTCTGCCGCATTTGCTCTGCTGCGCTGCGGCCCATTCGCGCTCCCAGCTCCAGTAGTCGTTGGTCAGCACGAGCGCCGCCTCGGCCGCGCGGAAGACGGGCCGGATCAGCTCCTCCTCCGCATCGGAGACGTCGATGGCCATGCCGTACTGGACCATGTGCCAGAAGGGCCTAGCGCCGACAGGTTCCCGTTAGACCGTGGGTAACCAGCCACCAAGCACGAGCCGGGAGGGCCTCCAACTGACCTCATGCCCCCGTTCAGGTTGCGGAAGACGAGATAGTCGTCAAGCGTCTGGATCTTCTGCGGGTCCCTGCTCTCCATGACATCGAGCCACTTCTCGCGGTACGAGTCCAGCATGCGGAGAGCCCGGGCCCGGTCCAGGTCGAGCGCCTCAAGCATACACTTGGCGAGAGAGAGCTGCAGCTTGTCTTTGCGGTCGCTCGACTTCTCCGAGTGATGGCGCTCCGGAGGCTCCACGTTCATGGCGTGGCTGAGCGTAGCATGCTCGGTGACGGCCTCGTCATAGTCCAGCTCATCACAGAGATCTGGAACATCATATTCACCGCTGTCAGACCACGGGCGATCCCACAGAGAGCCTGCGTGGCTTGAGCTCACCGTCATGGATATTGCCCATGTTGGCCAGGTACGTCAGTACGCCCAAGCGCTCGGGCACAGTCTCGGGAAAGATGAAGGCGCCCCAGTTGCCCACGGGGCTCCAGCATGACCCGGACTTTTGCTCCCATCCGTCTCCCACGTGGGAGCCCCAGTCGGCAATGGACCGGGCTGTGGCCTCGTCGGCTATGTCGTTGCGGCTGTGGATGCGGATGGGCAGCGAGGTGAAGCAGCCGGTCGAATGCGCCACATCCTCGTCCACCGGGACGGAGTAAATCCAATTCGACGTCATGTCTTAGAGCCGTAGTGCGTGGTGAGGAAGGCTCTCTGGCAGGGCACTTAGGCCCAGGTGTTCCCTCGGGATCGCGTTCCTAGCCTGATTTAAAATATCTATCCGACATACCTTCCCGACCAGCGCGTCATGAATCGCACGCTAAACTCTCTTACCTAGCTTGCTACCGATATTTCGTCGCCGTTCGTTTCCAGTTTGATCCTGGGCGTCCCAAACCTCGTTCCGCTATACCTTTTTACCTTTCTAGCCACATGCAACCAAGCTCGACCTCTTCGAACATAGCCATCAAAAAGCCAATGCAACGACCTGGTTACCCCTATCCGCAATTTTTTTCCGGGGTTACATTTTCCATGGTTCTGCGGGGAAGGTTTTGCGGGATATGCAGTTGAGTAAATGCGAGAACTTTCGATTTGAAATGTTCCCTTAAACACACCCCAAGGGGTTGGTTGATATTAGCTTTCCCCAGTTTAGGTAGTATCCCTTTCTTGAACTCTGACCTGACCCAAGCTCCTGGCAGCCGTCGGGTGAAGTTAAACTTTGCTTATGCTTGGAACCATGATCCATCGCCCTCGCTTTTATCCTGCTGCAAAAACCTGAATTTGACGACTTCGGCATTTGATATTAGCTTTCCGCAGTTTAGGTAGTATCCCTTTCTTGAACTCTGACTTGACCCAAACCCCTGGCAGCCGTCCGGTGAAGTTAACTTTGGGGCCAGTAAAAACTTGATACCATAACCGAACCTTTCGCTTAATCCTGTTGCAGAAACTTGAATTTTTCTCCTTTGGCATCCTTGTAGCGGCAGTTTCTATCTTCACTGACTCTCCGCTTACATACAACCACCCTTCTTTATGAAGCGACCTCAGAAACCCCGCATCCTATCCCAGAAAGCCGAATCCACGGGAAAGACCTGGGAGCAGAGCGGCAGCAGTAGCAGCACGTCCGCGGAGATCATGGTGATGGAAAGCTTCGAGATGGCGAAAGAGCCGATATCGGCCGGCAAGACCAGCTCGGCCAAACTTGTCGTTTTGGCGCTCCCTCTGGCCGGGTACGTCGGTTGCCCACTGGCGTATGTGCCACCATGGCCAAGGGAAAAGACCGGCTGACGTGATGAGAAGACTGCAAGCCTTTTTTGCCATCCTGACGTCCTATGGCACGGTAAGTAGGCTAGAGAAATACCCCTTCCCCCTTTCGTTATCCGGCCCTCGATGCTAATCAACAACTGGGCAAGCCGTATCTGCAAACCCTCGGCGTTAGCAAAACCGCGGCGGGGCTGCTCTGGCTCTCCGGGCCACTATTCGGCACCCTGCTGCAGCCGTGCGTTGGCCTCTGGAGCGATGCGAGTCGGACGCGCTGGGGCCGGCGCAAGCCGTTCATGGTTGTCGGCGCCTTCGGCTGTGCTCTGTCGCTGATGGCGCTCGTGCATGCCGACACGTTATCGGTATGGCTCACCAACAGCACAGGCAGGGCCGGGGCCGGTACTAGAACCGTCGCCCTGCTCGCCCTGTCCTTCCTCAACGCCTCGATCCAGCCGCTGCAGGGGGCGTCGCGCGCCTTTTTATTCGACAACACCTGCCCCAGCCGCCAGTCGGTTGCTGCGGCCTGGGCGTCGAGGGCGACCAGCTTCGTCAACATTTTGTTTTACTTTGTCGGAAACGTGGACCTGCCCCGTCTCCTGCCTTTCCTTGGTAATACTCAAGCGAAGGTCCTGGCTTTGCTGGCTGTGGCTGTCAACTTTGTCACCTTGGTCGTTGCATGCGTCGCTGTTAGCGAGCCTCCGAGTCCGGCCCTGGATGACCGGCCGGGCAAACGCCTCGCAGACGTAGTGCGGGACCTGGTCGACACGGCTCGAAATTTGCCTTGGCGGATCAAAGAGGTTATGGTGGTCCAGGCCTTGTCTTGGGTCGGCTGGACACCCTTTCTCTTTTATATGTCCATGTGGGTGTGCATATATCGATCGGGCCATATGGAAGAAAAGCTGCTAACAAGAGATGAGGCAGCCACATCAGCGAGATATGTGAGGATCCGGAATATCGTACGCTCCTTTGGAAATCCTCCGTTTGCTGACATAACTCCAGATATCGAACAGGAGCGCGCCCGGCTTCCCTCGTCACCCATTCCAAGCCCGTCGGACAAAGAAGCATTTGCGCAACTGACGGCAGCAAGTCACCGGAAGGCGTCGCTGGGCTTCCTCCTCTTTGCGCTGAGCACGGCCAGCTGGGTGCTGCTGCTGCCGCGACTGACGAGGCGGCTCAGCAAGGCTCAATCTGCACGTCAGGCGGGCTGCCCCCGCGCGGGTCCCGCCGAGGCGGTATTGCTGTCCCGCGTCTGGCTGGGGTCCCAGCTTTTGTTCTCGGTGTGCATGGTTTGTTTCGTTCTCGCCTCGACTCATCTGTTCGCACTGGCCCTGATGGCGCTGGTCGGGTGTCCCTGGGCTGTGACGGTGTGGGTCCCATTCGCGCTGATCGGCATGGACCTCAAGAGTGAAGCGAACGAACACAGCTGTTGGGCCGCCGGATCTGACGTGAATCGTGGCCTGGAGCGGCACGGGCTGCTCGAGGACGAGAATGGAGCGGAGATTGGCTATAACAGCTCGAGTGAAGATGATGAGGACGCTGTCCCTTCGGGTGCTCGTGCGCATGGCGGCGACACTTCTCGGGACCGTGGTGGCGCTGTGTTTGGGCTCCACAACATTGCCATGGCGGCGCCGCAGATCCTAGGCATCGCCGCTTGCAGCTTTGTGTTCGGCATGCTTGTTCCGCTCGACGAGGCGAATTCGGGTCCGGTCTTTGCTATCGGCGTCGTGTCTGGAATCCTAGCCGCTGGGCAGTTGCTGCGAGGAGGACTGTGCAAAGCATCGACGGAGATATGTGCCTCTTAGAAACCAGTGTTTACTGCCAGTCTGAGCTACAGGATAAGATACGAGCGACATAAAACCGCAACCACAGATGGGGAAACAAAACCTTGCGAATCTTGCTGCCACCCGCTAGCAGGTATCCAATGAGCTCGGTCACCATTTACACATCCTTCTCGTGCTCGGCGTATCCGATGTGTAGCGGAGACCCCTTCCACAGTCCCAGCAGCTTGGCATCGCGCACGAAGTCCTCAGCTGGATCCACCTGATGCCAGTCGAAGTTCCAGGCCAGCTTCGCCACGCAGATGCGGATCTCCATGTACGACAGGTTGATGCCGATGCAGGAGCGTGATCCGATAGAGAAGGGCTTGGAGGCGTCCTTGCGGTCGCCCTCGTAGACTGGATCATAGGCGGGGTGCTCGCGTGGCAACCACCGCTCCGGGCGGAACTCGCGCGCCTTGTAAAACCAGCGTGGGTCGCGCGACGTCACGTGGCCCGCCGCGGCCAAGATTGTCTTCCAAGCGGCCAAGTGCTGTCAGCGGGAGCGTTACAGTGTTAAAACTGGAACCGTAAGGAGAAACTCACTCCCTCGGGGACCCAGTGCCCCTGCACATGCGTGCCCGGACTCACGCGGGGCAGCCCAAACGCAGCCGGATTGAAGATGCGCAGGCCCTCTTCAACGACGGCACACAGGTACGGGCAGCCTCGCGTCGACTCGTCCGTGATCTCGGCGCTGGTGCCAAAGCGGGCCCGGACCTCGGCCTGCATCCGGGCCAGCTTTTCGGGGTTCTTGAGCAGGTAAAACGTTAGGCCCGTTAGGAACGTGGCCGTTGTCTCGGTGCCGGCCGCGACAAGAGTGCTGCCCTGGGCAGCGAGGAAGCCGACAGTGGCGTCGGGCGACTTCTCGCCCACCAGCGGGGTGAAAAAGTCGAAGCGGGACACGTCGGCGCCGCGGGCCAGCCGCTGGGCAGCCATGTTGCGTGCGTTGCTGACGTAGCTGTTGCGCATGCGCTTGCTCTTTTCGTTGGTGAGACAGAATCTGACAGCCTGCTGGAACAGCCGGGCGCGGCGGCGGACCACGAAGCCCAGGGCCACCTGGAAGCCGCTGTTGACCAACATCTCAAGCCACTCGTTGGAGCAGCCTGCGCGCGTGTGGAGTCAGCTTTGATGCTGGGGGTGAGATACCGACGGTAGGCGACGCACCATTCTCGACGCTCTGGAACGAGTCGCCAAAGGCCAGGTCCACGACGACGTCAAAGGCCAGCCAGGTGAACCAGTCGGTCATGTCCATACCACCGGGCTTGCTGCCGTGGACCTTGATCTGCTCTACCAGGAGGTCGATGTAGTGGAGAACCACATCCTCCTGCCGCTTCAGGGCCGAAGCGCTAAAGCCGGGTGCCAGCAGCTTGCGGATCTTCTGGTGGATGACTGGGTCGACCTCGGTGCCGACTGAGCGGCCAACGTCTGTCTGCTGGTAAAAGGTGCGGGACTTGGGGATGAACTTGGGGTGGTTGATGTTGACCTGGCCGTAGATGTCCTTCATGGAGTCAGGATGAGAGAAGGAGAGCTCGTTTGGTGCGATCCTGACGACGTCGCCTGACAGCAGTCAGGTCAGCACGGCTGACCAGAGCCCTGCGTGGTTTTGGGCAGAAAGGGCTGCACCCACCGTACTTCTCGTGCAGCTTCTCGACCTCGTGGGGCCACCTGCCGCCGACCCTGTGTCGTGTCTTTGTTAAATCCGTCTTTGCAATGCAGAGGCTTGTGCTGCCTTACCATTTGCGCGAAACCCAGATATCCTGGATGGCGCCGCTCAACGGGCCAGGGAAGCGCGCCAACGGGTGGAAATAGAGGTTGTATATGGAGGATGCAACGAAGTACACCAGGCCCTGCTTGCGATATTGGCCTTATTAATGTTGCTCGTGGCGTGTGTCCGAGAAAGGGAGGCGTGCTTACCGCAATGACACACAGACCTAGAGAGATCTGGATGAAGCTAGCAAGAATATAAAGTGCCATAGCTGCTGTTCCGTGCTCGTACCGGTGATGGCCTCAATGCTTCTTCCGCTGCTAATGCTGCCTCTGCTGGCGAGGTAAAGAGAAAAAGACAAAGGATGTAGCTCTGTACCTAGGCAAGCTGCGAACACGCTGGAGGTGCCATGAACACCAGGTAGCAACGGAGCCGGTAGCGGAAGCGGAGCCGGGCACTCGCCAACGGCAACCTGTTATCACCGCGTCAGAAGCAGGACCAATGGGTTTCCTTTTTGCGTTGCTGTTAAAAAGCCACCCAGACAGCTACCAAGGCACAGATAACTTTAATAAGGTTTCCGCGGTCGACGGCTGCAACGCTCAAGGTTGGAACCAAGGCACGCCTTGGCACCTCCTTGGCGAGCTGGGATCATTGACTCAGGTCCGGTCCAGGGTATTACACCGGTCTTACATGTGTATGCATCTCTGGATTTCCTAAACCGGCCCCATGCTATTTGCCGACGGAGTTTGTTCTGTGCGCGACGGGCAGCAGCCATCGGCCAGGCCGGTCCCGGGACCGAGGCCTAGCCGGTGAAGCAAACGGCCAGCAGGCACGTGTCGGGATCTCGCTGGAAAAGCAGATATAAAGTGAGACGGCCACCGAGCCAGAGCGCTCCTGGCTGATCCACTTGGCTCATCGCCTCCAGCGGTCTCAGACACCCAACTGGCGGCAAGTCCAGCACACCACCAGCCGCCATGTCATCCTTTCCACAGCAGCTCGCTTCCCATTTCAAGCGGGACCGGGTTTACATGCCAGTCGGCGGCTCCAAGTCCAGGTCCGAAATGCTCGACGAGCAGGACAGGGCCGGGAGCATTGACTCCGATATCCCTCTGATGGAAAGCCCCCATAGTATGCCGCGGCCGCAGTCCTGGTTCAAGCGCATGCTGGCCCGGCTGCGTGCTATCACCATGCCCTCGCGGCCTGTCATGATCAACTTGGTGCTCTCGCAGCTGCTGATTGCCTGCCTGTACCACGTGTGGCAGGAGAAGCACGAGATGAACGGCCGCCTCAAGGCCGTCTCTCTCCATTGTAAGCAGCACTCACCGCTAAGCTTCGCAGACTCGTGGTGAACGGCGACGCTAACTGCCGACGCGAACAAGCACCCCTGCTGGATCGTGTTAACGTTCCCCTCGTCCTTCGCCAGAGCTTTGCCCAGTACGGCATGGGCGGCAACGAGATCTGGCGCGCGGAGCCGAGCGAGGAAGTCGACAAGGCCTGGGAGGCGGTAACTGCCGAGCACATCATCCCGGTCAAGCATTCCGACATTGTGGCCATGCGCAAAGACCCCTCCGAGGTCGTACCCATGCCGCCCGGCTACGAGGTGGACGGGGAGCAGACCTATATGGCCAAGGCGGCGGCCTTCCACAACATCCACTGCCTGGACTGGCTGCGCAAGGCAGTGTACCGGCGGCACTACTATCCCAACGGCACCGACGAGGTCCCCTTTTACGACTACCACACGGCGCACTGCATCATGATTCTGTTTGAACATCTGACCTGCTACGGCGACTCGGGCGTCTACCTGTACCGCTGGATGGAGCGCTTCGACCGTCCCATCGCCGACACCAACATTTGGCGCAAGTGCTGGGATTTTGAAACCGTCCTGCAGGAGCACAACAACGCGGCGGTCAAGGACATGGTGGAGACTGACGTCAAGAAGCCTAAGGGCGCCAAGGAGGTCGAGGCGCCTTGGCAGATACTCAAAATCATCAGCGACTTCCAGCGGGACCACGACGCGAACTTCGACCCGCACTAAATTCGAGGGGTTCACATGTAAAAACGGGGTGGTCAAATCTAGGGAGAGGATGCTTGGTTATCCATAGTTGCTCGTGAAGTGCCAGAGTGGGTTTATCCTTTTCATGTCGAAGGCAACACGTTGGCATATAAAGATTGTACTGGTAAACATGCGAATAAATGCTCTCTACACTGTCTCAAGCTCCGACAGGGTCGCCTGGACGCGGTATCCAATCCACAAGTACGAGCTCTGCACATGCCTCTCCCACAGATACTCGGGCTCTGCGTCTGCGAGCTCGAAGGCGTAGACGACCTTGGCGATGGCGATCCGGAGCGCCTGCATGGCGACGGCCCGCCCGACGCACATGCGCGAGCCGAGAAGGAAAGGCCGCTGCGCCGACTTGTTGTCGCCGTCGAACTCGCCACCTTCGAACCAGCGCTCGGGCCGGTACTCGTCCGGGTGTCGCCAGTAGTCGGCGCTGCGCTGGATCGTGTACATGTCGGCGCTCACAAGGACGCCCGCCGGCACCTGCACACCGGCGATGGCGGCGCCTGGGCTGGTTCGGTTGGTGCCCTTGCCGTTGGCCGGAGGCAGCAGCCGCAGCGTCTCCTGTATGCAGCCGTTCAGCAGCGGCAACGTCGAGAGGCGTGAGTTGGTCATGTCGGCCGAGCAGCCAAACCGCGTGCGGAGCTCATCGCGCAGCCGAGAAAGGTACTCCGGATGCCGTAGCAAGAGGTGGAATGCGGCCGACAGGCTCGTTGCCGTCGTATCATAGCCGACCATTCTCCAGCCCGGTTAGCATTATTCCGCCGCCAGCCACAAAACACACATATACCCCGCTGCCTTGGCACACTTACACGAGTAGGGAGGCGTTGCTCTTCATCTCGAGATCGCTCAGCTGGACTCCCTTCTCTGCGCACTCGAGGATGGCGGTAATAAAGTCACGCTGGTTATCCTGGCGCTGGATGCGGCTGCATAAGGCACAGGGACATGATGCGATGTCAACATCTGGGCAATGCCTCTGGCCGCTAATCTGTCTGATCGCGACTCACTCTCGCAGCCGTGACGACGGAAGGACGTCTGAAGGCATCCACAGCACCTTGCAGAGGAGCACGACTGTGGTCCGCAGAATGAAGCCCAGCACAGGTATGGCAAGGACGCACTGCAGGCCTTCCAGGATGGGGCTCAACTTGCAAAACACGGTCTTGAGGAGCTCGAATTTTTCTGGTTTGAGAAACAGTGCTTCTTGTTAGCAGTGGCCGCAGCACAGTCCGACTCCGGGGTCATCTGAGGGCAAGCGAAGAGGTATCTCTGCCTGCGTACGTACCAAGCTGGTCTTGCAACATAGGCTCTCCGAACGAAAGGTCGCTAATGATGTGCCAAATTGCCCGCGACAGAAACGGACTCAGGTCGAGTGTGGTGCTGGCCCTCGCGGAGATCTCGTGCCGCAGCCGAGCCACCATATCGTCCACGTGCCGCTGCTGGATGGCTTCCTGGTCCGCGAGCGCGCGCTGCGTGAAGGCCGGCTGCAGCGCTCGTTTCAGCCGCGCGTGCTCTGCCGGGGCGGTCGTGGTGAGCAGGTTCGGTGCCGGCCAAACAATATCGCCCATTAGGGACTCGAGCGTCTCTGCCTTTGTAAAGTGGCGCCGCTGGCTGCTTTGGTGGCAGTGGATGTCCTCCTGGGCCCTGATGCTGGCGAACGAGAGCTCGCTGGGAGACAGGCGGACGACAGGCCCGTAGCGGTCGTGCAGGGATTTGATATCTTGGTTCAGGCGCCGCCTCCAGACCGCTCTCATCAGCCAGAGCTAGCACGGCGGAGGAGAAGCGGTCAGCTGGAAGGCATCGATACACGCACATCACCCGGGCATGGCAGCGCTCCGTATAGGCTTACCGGCGAGATTTTGGCCAGGAACGGACCCGGGATATTGGCCAGGGGCGACAGGAAACAGTTGTATACGACGCTAAAAGCCACTATGGCAGCCTACGCAGAATATCAGCAGCTGTTGCAAGTCCAAGGGGCACATCGCGGGGCCTCTTACAGCTCCAAGTACTACGGAAGTCATCCAATGCCATGGGCGAGGAGTTGCATACAACCCTGCCACCGAGTTTGGTGACATCTCGCTCCAGTTCACTTCCAACTGGACACGCTGGCTTCCAGCCCAGACCGGAAACTTGGGGAAGCTAAGGGTAGGCATGGTGTGCTGATGGTGGTTAGCTGCAGCTCTCCTGTTCAATGCGGCTCCAGCAATGATGGCCCCGAAACAGAGCACCTTGATATAGCAGCGGAGAACTCTCAAGAGCCCGTTTTAACTAGGTTACCACTTCGGCGCTTAGCTCGTCAGCTACCAGGGCACATTCGAAGTATACAAGCCGTCACAGCATATCGAGGTGCAGGGCCACCTAGCCAGGTGCCTGGATGAACTTAAACTTGGTGCCGTCGGCTCGCGGCTGCTGCCATGTTGAGGTAGGTTCAAAATCACCCTGAACATGATTCATGGTCCGTAACCTGTTGCATTGGGCCTGCATAGAGTTGATTGCTGCTGTACATAGATCCACCGAGCAGGGCTAAGGGCATCTGCACCAGGCGACTGCCCTTTGGTATCTGTTTTTTTTTTTTTTGGTCAAATGCCGAAGCGCGATGTCGGCAGCAAAGATGCGGCGACGTCGAGGAATGCCGCCATGCGAGCCTGGGAGTAAAAGGCTGCATTGTAGGAAAGGGAGTAGGTCATGCGGCCCCGGAGTGCGTGGCAGGAGACTATCATTGCCGCAGAGCATTTGTGCAGCGCGAACCAAACGTCCTCGACTCTCACACTGCTATCCTCGAAGCCGGCCGTTGCCGCAAGGACGGAGTCTAATACACCCACTCCACCGTACATGACTGGCCCGCCCGCCGCACCACCAGGGCCAGCGGCAGCCGCTCCCTCGCCACCCCCTCTCGCCGCGTTCCGCTCTGGATCCCTCTGTGGGCTAAGGAGCGCGGCCATGGGCTTGACAAATCCGAGATCCGACTCGCGCAAAAGCGCCTGGTTCTGTGCCCGTAGCTGAAATGCTGCGTCCCAAACGTCTTGGGGGTCCTCGACGCAGGCCAACATTGAGACAAAGTAGGCTGTAGCGGCGTGCGCGGGCGAGCCGAAGGGCGGGCGGCACAGGGGACGCACGTTGAGAGCGAGGCCGCCCAGCCAGGTGCCGTGAGCACTTGCCGAGTGCAGCTTGATGGCACAGACGATGGCGGCATGCGTGAGGTCGCGCATCGAGACGCCATGCTGCTTTGCCGCTCGGGCCATCTGCGCCGTCTCCCCGACGCTGAAGCGGCGTATCATCACGGCTGGCGACAGGGCCGGCAAGGACCTGTCTGGGAACAGGACAAGCGGGGTAGTGCGAGTGGCCTTGGCCTCCCATGCTTCGAGCTTGCTCCGTGCTTGCTTGATCGAGGCGTCTGTGGGGTCCGGAAGGTTGACGGCAAGCTCCAACGGCGGCGACAGGTTCTTGACATGGTTTCCCCACTGCAGCTCGCCCTCGGGCGGATGGTTAAGCCGTCGGCAGAAGTTGCCCACCAGAGTGGAGGCGCCGATACCATCCAGGATGGCGTGGCTGCCCCGCAGCAGGACCTCGTTGGTGTGGGAGAAGTATTCGAGCAGCACCCGTCGCGTCCCCGGCAGCTTCGTGTACCAGTCAAGGGCGGTACCTGAGTCATGGACGGTGAAGGTCTCGTCGGCCCAGGCCTCGACGGAGCGGCAGTCGACGGCTCGGTAGACCATGTTCTCGCCGACGGCCGTCATGGCCATGGAGGGATGGTCGTGGTGCAGAGCGATCCAGGCCTGGCGTAGCGCCAAGGCTGCGTCCGGGAAGTGGCGCGAATCGAGCAACAGCTTGGCGTGGATGCAGATGCATTCGTTGACCATATCGGTTCCAGGCGGCGTCTTGGCCTCCTGGAGCAGAATCATGCGCTCTCGGACGTCCTGGCGCCTTTGGTAGACTCCGGGGCTTGTCTGCCGCCAGCGGAGTTCCATCTCGGGAATGCCTCCGGTCATGGTAGTTGTTGGATTTGGCGTGGTTAACGGGAAATCGGCATGCGATAACATGTATTCAGTTGATGATCGGCTACAAGCTCTCAGGGTTACCGCAGGGATTATCAAGGCCATATGTTTATATGAGGGCAGCCGCCAGGGGTAGGCACTGACTGGGTGTGTGAATAGCGAGGGCGTGCAATCGACCATTTTGCCTTTATGCGATGCGACCTTCACAAAACCAAGGCTGCGGCCCCGCGGCCGTCTATCTGGCAAGGGCCGGGTCGTGGATCGTCCCCTCGCCGATCTGGCGGTTTAAACTTTAACATTCGTAAGCAGCCAAATCAAGGCAGCTCTGAACCTAATATGCGTTCCAGCATAAGGATCCCGGCTTATACGCGCCGGCAGAGGCGAGGCGAACTGGTGTTGCCTGTGGTGTTAAGGGTCCCCTCCCACTTCTGGCGACGACGGCGCAACTGTCATCCAACATACGTATTTGTAATGTCAGTGACAAATACGGCCTGAATCGCTACCCCTGCACCATCTAGCCAAAGGCTAGAGTTTTTGTATTGTGACATGGTAGCTCCTTAGCGTTAGTCATCGCCGGGTACGAGTATGCCCTAACCGGAAGCTTCATGGCTCTGCCGCGCTGTACAGGGGACTAGGATATTAAACGTTAAAAGTGCGGGGCCCTTCAGGGATCTCCAACTATACTTTTTCCCACAGAAAATCCTGCCAAATCAATGTATCGCAGACCCCCCTGGAGGGCTCCTGTAAAACGAACCAAACTTTCAAGCCTTCCGACTTGGACGGTGGAGGGCTAGCGGACGATGGTCAAGGCACCGAGGTAGGATTCACCTTTGCGAAGCTCAATACAACAGAGGGCTAGGCGAGACCTGATTCATGCGTGCACACCTGAAGATTTGGGTTTCGACAATCCAGGTCGAGCTCGTGGTTGCTGAGGCACTTCTGCGCGGCATTGCCATCGTCCCCGTCATAGGCCGGCTGGCAGCCGTCTTGGGGAGGGACGCGCTGCTGATCGTGAGCGGCACGGGTCACCCTCGGTACCGATATGGCTCTCTCGCTGCTGCGAGGGTGATTTCGACTAGCTGCCAACTGACACAGACCTGTGTCTGGCCTTGCTACCTAATGCTGGGCCAAATGTTCTGCTTCAATCCTTCGAGTCTTACAGCTTGGCGCGATTCCGCGTCCGCACAAACCAAGAGGGCGAGGGCTTTTATCGCCACATAAGGCAGACCATCGCTAGCCGTCCCATCAACTCCAGCTGGAAGTCGGGGCCATTCTCATCGGCACCTGCTGCCCTGTCCTCGTTTTGGGGCTGAGCCACCCACGCCAGCGACCCGCGGACGTATCGGCATACACTTCCATGGCCCAGCTGGAGCACCAGGAGATGTGTCAGGCCGTTGAGCGCGAGCGAGCTGGAAGCCTGGCCAACTGACTCCTGCTGGTCGGCGCACGGGCTGAGGTCCGGCGCATCCTCGCCATCGTCACCTCGGCCCTCACCAGGACCTGGGGCGGTGGCAGCGGTGGTCAACTTCTGCTTTGCGTCAGCCATACGCGGGGTCGACCTCGCGCAGCCGCTGCAGCAGATCGGCGTGGGTCTGGGCTTCGCGTCGCTGTCGCAGATGTACATCGCTGAACTTGGACCCTACCACGCGCTTGCCAGGAGCGCCTCGCTCTTGGAAGGCAGATTACAGGCCACCTCGACGATGGAGGCACAGGAGGAGCGAGCGGCAGCTGCTGCAGCGACGAATCTCGCTCGCCTGGGAAATGCAAGGAGCGAACAGCCTAACAGAAGCGATGGACTGGACAGCATAGCTGGAGACCACAGAGACTGATAGCTACCTACCAAGTAATTCAGAAATTCAGGTACCTAGTCCTGCTATTGGACTGACTGCTAGCACACAACCCCAATTATCACATGTGCCCGTACACATTGATGGGCTTGTAGAGCGCCTGCAGGTACTTCTCCTCCGTCTCGTCCAGCACGATTCCCACGGCGAGGATGGCCTCGTCGACGTGCTTTATTTTGGTCGCCCCGACGATGGGGCTAGTGGCGCGCCCGTTAAGCAGCCAGGCCAGCGCGACTTCCGCCATGCTGCACCCGTGACGCTGCGCGATCTCGTGCACCCGCTCCAGGATCCTGTCGTCGTTGTCGCCCTTGGGGCGGCCCCACGAAACGCTGGCGCGGTTGGTCTTTGTCCTCGCCGTGTCTTCTGCCTCGGTCGCGGCCGGAAGCCTGGCCAGGCGGCCTCCATCGAGCGGAGACCAGGGGATGATGGCGACGCCGGTTTCGCGACAGAACCGGTTCATCTCGCGCTCCTCCTCGCGGTAGAGCAGGTTGTAAAAGTTCTGCATGCTCACAAACCTGGTCCAGCCGTGCTTGTCGGCCACTGCCTGCAGGCGAGCAAACTGCGTCGCCCACATGCTGCTGGCGCCGATGTAGCGAACTTTGCCGCCGCGCACGAGGTCCTCCAGCGCCCGCATCGTCTCCTCGGGCGCCACCGCGGGATCGTACCGGTGGATCTGCAGCAGGTCGATATAGGACGTGTCGAGGCGGCGCAGCGAAGCGTCCACCTGGTTGAAAATGGCGGCGCGCGAGAGCCCAGCCTGGTTTTGGTACTCCAAGGCGGCCTCCGCGGCCGCCAGGCGTTCCCGGACAACGGGGCCGCCGCGCTCCTCGTCGACGTGCATGAAGCACTTTGTCATGATGACGACGCGGTGTCTCTGGATGCCGTACGTCTTGAGCGCCTTGCCGACGAGCTCCTCGGACATGCCATTGGAGTAGTTGTTGGCCGTGTCCCAGGTGTTGATGCCCCGGTCAAAGGCGGCCTTGAGGAGCGGCAGGGCCTGTAGTGGGCCTCACTAATCAGCGCCCATCGCTCTTGTTTCCCATCGGCCGCTTGCCTCTCTAACCACTAACCTTGTCTTCTGGCAGTGCCCAGGGCAGGAAGCCGGGATCGCCAAAACCCAGGCAGCCCAGGATCGGGACCGAGACCCGCAGCCCGCTCCGCCCCAGCTGCCGGTACTGGCATTTTGTCTCGGTCGTTGGTGCCATCTTATCTAGGAATAACCTAGTCCGTCGAGCTGGTTGCTGCTGGCTTTGAGGAAGAGATGTCAAGGCAGACGTGCTGGGGCCGGCCGAGCTGGACAGGCACTTCTGAACCGATTTTTCTACGCCTGCTTTCGCCGGTAGCGAGCCCTTGCCGGATGGACAAGCCGCCATCCGTGTCGTTGAAACTGAGGTAATTTACTTGATTAACTCAATTCGGCGTGTCCCATCGGATGGCCTCCCTGCTTGCCGGCCGTCTGCAAACCTAGAGAGTCTGCAAACCTAGAGACCGTTGAATTTACTGGAGCCAGGCTGCCCCTCACAGACACCCACCAACAGGCCCCTGATCCGCAGCAGTTAACTTTCCAGTTGTATGCACCTCCTGAGTTTAAACTGCCTGCTTATGTAGTTCTTCACCGGCAGCCAAGATCCCGTCGGGTTTGGGCAACCAGGGATGGACTTCCTCCTCCTCGTCTTGCTTCGCCGAGAGGCTGCCAACGGTATTTCGCAGTCGAAACTCTACGCTGTTTGCTAGCTGCAACTGCTGTAACCGTAGCAGCGGCAACATATTATAAAGCGCCCGTTTCCCTATGGGTACACGCTATCTCGGCCGAAACAAAGCAACGAGCTAGAGCTGCAGGAGTATTTGCCATGACCCCCCTTTCTGGCAACTGTCTGTTCTCATCATGAACCCCATTCCAGTCTTTTTCAGCACCATTTCGTTGTCCGGGAAATAGTTCGGAGGCTGCAACTGAGGCGTAACAGCGTCCGGTTTTCGGCTCCCAGTGCGCCTGCAGACGCCTGAAGAATTCTGTGCCCTGAACCTGCATCAGCAAAGATGGATGGGCAACGGTGGATGCCATCGTCCTCATGGCTGGCGGTGCCTGCAAATGTCCCTTCCCTTCTCCTCGGTATATCAGTGATCGCTGCCGTCCTTCTCCTTTCCCTTGCCAGGCTCCTCCACAGCAGGTCTGACAGCGCCCACATTCCGGTCCTGGGTTCTTTCAAGGACCCAGACTTTCGCAAGGCCCTAGAGGAGGCACACCTCACCGTGAGTAATCTACCGAGGCTTTCGGAAATGCATAGCCTGGAGTGCCATAAGCTTACTCGGGCTGAGCGACGCAGCATGGCGCGCAAGCCTACGCGCTTCCCACTGAGCCTCGTGTCGTAGCCTTGTCGGACTGCCTCCTCAACCGACTCAAGAGTGCGCCCGAAAGTCAACTCTCGGCTGGGCTCGAGGTCCAGAGGCGCGGGCTGGGCCAGTACACTGACCTAGGTACCCCCATGCCAGAGCTCTTCGCGGCCATCAAGGTCGACCTCACGCGGCACCTGCGAGATCTCGTGCCGCTCCTGCGGGAGGAGGTTGAGTATGCGTGCAACCTGCACCTGCCCGAGCGGCTGTCAGCAGCGGCTTCGGATGATGGCTGGCACGAGGTGACGGCGTTTGACTTTGTCAAACGTATCGTCATCGTCCTCAACGCGCTAGCCCTCGTTGGCAGGCGGCTGAGTCGAGACCGCGCCTGGCAGGACGCTTCGTTCGGGTACTCGGCCAGTCTGCGTGCAGCCTTTGACGCCCTTCACCGCTGGCCTCCGTGGCTACGCCCGCTAGTGCACCCCTTCATCTTTGAGCGGATTGGGCTCAGCAGCCGGCGCCGGGCCGTAGCCGACATGCTCACTCCGCTTCTGGCAGGGGAATCAGACGGGCAAGTGCGCGACAGCAGTCCGACGTTGCTCGGATACCTGCGCCAGCGGCTCGGTGCGAAACAAGGGAGCGACCCCAGGCGTATGGCCCGGATACAGCTTCGGGCAACCCTGGCCGGCGCCGACACGGTTTCGCATGTGGCCACAAACGCGCTCCTGGACCTGGCCGCGCGCCCCGAATGCGTAGCGGCGATCCGCGAGGAGCTCAAGCAGCTCGCGGCGCCCGGGTGTGGAGAACCAGTCTGGACCATGGCCATGGTACGCAGGATGAGCCGGCTCGACAGCTTTATCAAGGAGTCGGCAAGGCTGCATCCTATGTTTCTACGTATGGCCGGTACTCCCCTCGATCGATGCCGCTCGTTGAGCCCAGTGCTGACATGGCGGACGTTTTAACAGTGGCCATGGGACGCATGACGACATCTCCGCTGGTGCTGGACGACGGGACGGTGGTGCCCAAGGATGCAACCGTCTACTTCGACATGCACAACTCCAACAACTCGCCCGAGATGCAACCTGGCGGCGACCCGGCCTTGTTCGACGGCTTCCGGTACAGCCAGGCGCGCGAGGAAGAGGGGCTGTCCAACAAGTACCTGCTTGCGACCACGGGCGCAGACCACCTGCTGTTTGGGCACGGCAAGGAATCGTGTCCGGGCAGATTCTTTGCCGCGGCCGAGATCAAGGTGTTGCTGGCGTATTTACTGCTCAATTTCGACCTCGCCCTGCCTGGCCCGCGGCCGCAGCACCGATGGGTCGGGTTTGCCGGTGTTATGGACCGTGGCGCCACCGTATTAATGCAGAGGCGAAAAGGAGAGATCGGCATGTAGTTGTCTTTAACAGTGTTTGCAGCCTATGATATGAATAAGTTGATGTAAATGACAAAAATAATTAACTAACGTAGTTCATCAGTGAGTGGGCCACATTAGTCAGTGGGCCACAACACCCCGACCTCCAATTAATTGACGCGCATGCCAACCACCAACGCCAGGAATTCATTCAAACTACTCGGAACTGTATATATCGGACGTTTTTACTTCCTTTTGGCAAATGCGCGCATTGTATCCGGTTTTGCCGCAGGTGCCACATTGCCGACGAGTTATCGTTGCTTTCCTTTTTTAACCCCCATGGTTGCGCATTTTTTGCTGTAGCTGCTTATTTAGGTTTTGTTGGTTTAAACCATTTTATGTTTTTTTAATAATATATAACCCTTTTTATTGGAAACGTATTTTTTTTGGCTTTCCGGCGTTTATTTAATGCTTTGTTCGTTTTGCGTAACGAAATAATTTTAGCTTTAAAAAGAGCCATTTAATGCATTATCGAATTCGTTCCTTTTGCAAGCTGGTTTATAACCGTTCGTATGGGTAACGAAAAGCTACTTTAATAATTGGAAATCCGAATTTTAATGTATTTGGATTGCAAAGTTGCGTTTTTGGCTATTTGGGGCGTTTTGGAGGTTTAAAATTCGGCGTTGCTTAAAAGCTTTTTCGGGGGAGTTAAAGTTCGTAACTTTACATTTAGCTTTTCCAACCAAATTTGAATTAAAAGGAGCAAAGCTAGCCCTTTAAAACCCTGTTACAAAGTGGACAGTGTATACTGTTATAAAGAGGTTTCAAGCGTAAATATCAGCTGCTTAAGCTATCGAAAAAGCGGTTTGTCACGGCACAATCGCTTATAAGGACCTCGCATGAGTTGTAGCCCCAGCTACAACAACGTTCCTCTTTTGCCTTGGTGTAACGGGTACTACCTTGGTTTGGTCCCGTAACACGGTCCCTTTGCTTAAAAGCTTATAGCGCATCCAAGCATTAGGAAGGAAGCTTAATAAGCAAAAAGGATAAGGCATTACGTATATATAAAGGGCAAAGTTCCCTTCGGAACCTTGCACTTTATATCCTTTCTTCCTTAAAGCAAACTAACCAAAATAACCTCACACCGTGCTTATCCCATTTTTTTCTTTTAACAATTATAAGCCAGGCGATTTTTAAACCCTTTTACGTAAAGTAAAAGGCTTAGCAGTACGGTGTTAGGTTTAATCCTAAAAGCAATGAACGCCGTTGTAAGAAAACGAAGTTATTAATAAAGGTACAGAAAGGATCCAAATGGGACCCTTTTGTTGCAGTCAGGCCCCTGCTCTTAAGGCAAGGCACCAAAGGAGTATCGAACAGTAGCACGTGACTTGACAGATTGAGGGGATTCACCAGGTAACTTGGGTGCGGTCTAAATGCTTGCTCCAAGGGTTACTTGGAAGCTAACTAGAGTTTGACTGATGCCAGTGCATCTATCAAGAACTACCTAATTCAATGCACACCCTGTCGACGCACCCCCCCTGTCGACGCACTTTGTAGGCCCACAACATGGAATCTTCTAAAGTACTCCCGCCCTCATATTTCTGTCAATTCTGGTCCGTTTTCCTTACTTTTTTCTGCATTCTAATGCCCAAATGCCGGAAAAGCAATATACAAAAGAAGACGTCGAGCGAGCCTTTGCTGCGGTGCGCACAAGGGGCGGGATCCGAAGGGCTGCCTAACTTTATGGGATCCCAAAGGCTACCCTTAGGAAACGTATAAAAAGCGCCTTACCTATCCGATAATTACAAAAAAAATATCAGCGGATACCCTTTAAGCAAAAAAAGCGCTTGGCTAATTGGATTTTACTACAGGATTCCCTAAGCCTTTTACCAACGCATGCGGAAATCCGGTTTTTTGCAAAGGAAATATTCCGGTTTGGGGGTAATTCCCAGCCCTTCGGGAAGCACTGGATTCGTGCTTTTTTAAGCCAATATCCGGAAATCCGAACCGGAAAATTAAAGCGCATAAAAAACGCACGCGTTTAAAGGGTTACAATTGCAACGATAACGGAGTGGTAGCAGCGCTTGCAAATACTGGAAATGGCCCGGATTAAGCCGGAAAACACGTACAACGCCAACGAGGGAGGCCTGCAAGAGGGTAAAACCGGTAACGGGCTTGTTTTAAGCCTTGCTAGCACCCGGCCTTTACAACGTAAAGAGCTTGGTGTTAGGGGTTAATCGGTGCAGAAGCGGGTGGTTACCGGGTTACGGGCCGGATGCGGTGTTTTTTTTGTTAAGCTTCCGTAAATTTCTTACCAAAAGTGCTATTTCCAACAAAAATTGTTCTTTTTTTAACTTTCCCTTTTTTCGTACTTTTCCGGGCACGCGGGGTCGGTTTTATAAATTTTCCGCGCTTTATGCGCTTTTGTACAATTTAAACTTTATTTTATTTTTTAACTTTGCCGTTATGCTTTGGCCGCAATACCGGTAATTTGCCAGTATATTTCCGAAAAAGTTCGTGCCCGGTTAGTTATTAGCGCTTTTTTTTTTTTTTGCCGGGCGGTTTTGTTTATGCATTTAACGCTTCCCGCTTTTTACCGGGCGGTTTTGCCCGTGCTTTTAACATATTGCCCTTTCCCGATATGGCTTATTTTAAACCGCGTACGCCGCATAAAAGTATTTCGTAAATAACCGGTAATTAACGGTATTTCGTTAAACCGCCCCAATGCCCGGCAACGCTTAAAAAAACCAATTATAAAATTTTATAGCATTTGGAAAAGTAAGTTCGTACCGGTATATAAAAAGCTTTTTTTCCCGTTTAAAGCTGCAAACCCTTTTTTTTCCTTTTTATGCATTTAATAACCATTTCAAAAACTTTAATAACCGCAACCGTAAGTAATTGGTATTTAACCGCTTTTTTTAAATACTTAAATTTAACCGGTAATTGCAAATGTTATTTTTTATACCCAATTACGTAAAAAAGGTATTGTTTTTTCGGGTATTTGCTTTGGGTTTTTCGGTTTAAACCAACCCGTTAGCCCCCGTTAATTCCCCGGTTCCAGCCAGCCCGTTAACCCTTTTTAATTTTTTGGCCCTTTATAGCTAACTTAATATTTCGATCCGCCAAACCCCTTTTAACCTTTCGTTTTTTTATGCCCCGGCTTAACGTTTTATTATTAACCCCCCTGTATTTTTCCCGGCTATCGTAATGCCGTTAAATTCGAATTCGTTTAAATTTCCAATTTTTTAAATCCTTTACAATTGCTTTGCCGGTAACCTTCCGGTGGGCCTTTCGAATGCCGCGGGTTCATCGAACCCTTTTGCGCTTGTAACCCTTTAAACCTTTTACAAGCGTGCTGCCGATAACCCTCCGGCGGGCTTTAACCGTTGCGGCAAAAAAACCGCCGCCAAAAAAAAGCGTAAAGCGCGCAACGAGCGCCGCCGCGGCGCTTTCAACTTTTATAAATTTACCTTTAAAACGGATACCGCTTTTTTTTCGCTTTATATAAGTATTTGCAACGCGTTCCCGTTGCAAAAAATTTTTAATTTCCAATAAAATAATAAATATAACCTTATTTATTTGCTTTTTTTTAAAAATAATTATACGAAACGTACGGTATTTTATAGCCGCTATTTTAGTTATTAAGCATATTAAAATTATACCGTTAACCCCCGTATACCGATATGCTTTAATAACATTACGGAATTTTCCAAATGCATTTATTGCAAAAACGTGGTTAGCAACAAAATTTATATCGAATTTCCCAAATGGTTTTAAAAAATGGCCCAAAATTTTAACAAAATTTTAAACGTTATTTACAAGCGGTTTTTTAAAATAATACCGGAACTTTTCGAAAAATTTACTAAAATTTAATTTCGCGCTTGCAAAATTATCCAAAAAGCCAAATCCTTCCATACCATATCGGCCAAATAGCTTACGCGCTACAAGCGTTAAGCCGTTATTTAAAAGCGCATCGAATGCAAAATTGCCCGCATTGCAATATTAAAAATTACCCAAAAAATGTTTTAATACTTTCGTACCATTTCTTTTTAAACGAAAAAGCAAATTTAAGCTTTAATTGCTATTAAAACCCGTTTTAACAAAATAAAAGCGTTTTTTAAACGTTTTAAAAAAAGTATAGTTATTTTTTTGGTAACATTGCCGTTAATTTTGTTACGATTGCGGCTTATTTAAATATTTAAGCTTATAACCGTACGGTTTCCCGTAAAAATGCGGCGTTCGTATTAGCGCCGGAAAATGCCGCTTTCGGCGCTAACGATTTTAGCGGTAACAATTTTAGCGCTGGCAAAAAAAACGTGGTTTTCGAAAGTTTTGGTTCTTTTAAATACGGCATTTAATCGATTTTCCTTACATATTTTCTTAATTAATTATTAATATCCCCTTTTTAAAAAGTAATTAGTTTTAAGCTTTTTTCGTTAATTTATTACAATTAAAATTACAATTTCCTTTCGTTATATTGTTTTTACAGCATTGTAAAATTCCGGTATCCATATTTACTAGCTAAGCTTTAATGCTTTAATAAATAATTTTAAAATGCTTTTTTTTGCCCCCCAATGGGTTTAAATACCGTTAATATGCATTTACCGCTACCCAAACGTTTAAGCCCGTTTGCCGTACCATTTGGAAATTTTCCCATTTCCTTTTCGGGCAAGCAATAATGTTTTTTACCATAACGTACGTTTAAAATGCGGTAATTGCTTTGGCGTATTGCGCCAAGCATACCTTTTTAAAACTTTCCGAAATGTATTACATTTTGCATGTTTTTTGGGATTTAAATGTATTGCATTATTAATTTGGGGCGTTTCCCGTACTATACCGTTTTTATTTAACTTTTTATTTATAAAGCACAATATTTTACGGTTATTACAAACCGCTTACGGGTTTTTTTACGTTTTTTTCCGGTAACCAACCGGTTCGGCACGTTTAAAACATTTTTTTGGGCCATTTTTTTAATCCTTATTATTTTTTCCTATAATATTCCCGTCCTTTCCGGGTATTTACCCGCTAAAATCCAATATTTTCCTTATTTTATAAGCTCGTTTCCAATAAATTTGTTTTATACGCTTAAACAATTTTTTTCGTAATATCCTTTTTTGGAATTTACAAATTTTCCAATTCGTTGTAACTTATTTATTTAATTAAATATTTTCGTTTTTGCAAAAGCCTTTTGTATTTTAGCAAAGCTTTTACCTTAAAGCAATTTTTTTTTTTTTTCGTATTTT
>NW_008804546.1:4935037-4942864 GCF_000145635.1 Gaeumannomyces tritici R3-111a-1 | reverse complement strand
CCTTAAGCTAATTTTTTTTTTTTCGATTTTTGGGTTTTTTTTTTAATTTTTCGCCGGGCTTTTTTTTAAACGCCCGCAATAAATTTGCCGGAAATACGTTATATATTCGGTAATTTACCGAAAGCTTTAACCGGAACGCCAAACCAATTAACCCAACCATTTTTAAAATTTGGAAAGGTCCTAACCATTTGTTTAACAACTTTTTTAACGGCTTTTTTATTTTAATGTTTGTTGTATTTAGCAATATTTAATTGCTTACCCCGAAAAGCACCGGGGTTTTGCTTTTGTTATAGTACTTTTTGTACGTATTATTCGCTTTTTTTAGCAATTTTTTGGCTTGCTTTTTAATTATTTCCAGGGCCCCCGCTTTAATTTCGGCCGTTGCTAAAGGTTTTTTTTTAACCACCCAAAAATTATAAAGCCTTTGTAAGTAAAACCTTATTAATAAAAACGTTAAGGTTTTTTACAACCCCAAATGCACGTTTATATTGTACATTTACGTTACTAAATGCAATAACAACGTTTAATCGTTTTATTTTTCGCAATAAAAGCACCGGAAATAATGTTTTATTGTTTGGTTCGTTCGTTCCGTTTGCTTATTGGTTTAAAAATAATATGCTATCGATAGCCTTTTTGCAACCCTTAAATATCCAGCGAAAATTATCCAAAACCCGCTTATAAATAGCTTGTTTCGGTTTAATACAATCCTTTCGGGCGTTTTTAAAAGCTTTTAAACGTATGCAAATAAAAAATTCCCCAATTTTTTATTGGTTAATTTCGTAAACGTTGGGATAAAAAAACTGTATTTGGTAAACCGGTTAACCATTACCAATATTGCGTTGCGCTTTTTGCCGGTTTTATTTATTAATGTTAGGAATTTTCCGATAAAATTTATCGATAATTTTTATTCCGGGCGGTTTGGTACGGGCATAAATGCTAATAATTTATAAAGTGCTTATATTTTCGGTTTTATTTATTGGCATATTTAATACGTCCGTACGTATTTGCGTACGTTTTTAGCCATACCCGGCCATTTAAATTACCGTTTAAGCTTTTTTAAAGTTTTAGCCATGCTTTTGTAACCCCCCGTTGGGTTATCGTATTGTTTCCAAAGCATTGCCCGTTGCAACGGCGTTAAATTCGGGATTTAAATTTTTTTTTTGTACTTAAGCAAGCCGTTACTAATTTTCCAAACGTTAAGCTTGTTTTTTTAAATACCGCTTTAAATAAAATCGTCCTTTATTTGTGCTTTAAAAATGCGCTTTAATATCGTTTTGGTATCCCTTTTAATAATGGTTATCCTTACGTAAATTGCTTTTCGGAATTTAACCAATAAATTGCTTCGGAATTTTTCTTTTGCTATATTAACTTCCCCGTTTACGGGCATATTTTAAAAACGTTTTAATAAACCATTCGTAAGGTTCCGGTATTTTAGCTTCCATTTAATCGTAAAATCGTACTTTGCTAAATTTTTAAACCATTTTGCTTAACGCTTTATTACTTTTTCCTTTGTTAAAATATGGGTATGGTTTAAATGGTTGGTAATTATTTTAACAATTTTTTATAAATAAGCTAAATAATGCCGCCATTTTTCGAAAGCTTTTACGATCGCTAGCAATTTTAAATTAAAAATTGTATAGCGCAGCTTTTTTTATTGTAGCTTTTTTAACATGTAAGTTACCGGGTGCCAACGGCCGTTTTGCAATTGCAATAGCACCGCCCTTATTGCAAAAGCTAAAGCGTTAATCCGCACGCACAACGATTTCGAAAGGTTAAAATGCACTAATACCGGAGCTTTCGTAAACAATAGCTTTAATTTGCAAAAAGCCTTTTTCGCAACATTTTTTAAGTAAAACACGGTATTTTTGCTAAAAAGGTCCGTTAAAAGCACAATAATTTTTGCGTAACCCTTTACAAATTTCCGATAATATCCCGTAAAGCTTAAAAATACCTAAATATCCTTAACGCTTTTCGGTATTTTCCATTTTAAAATTGCAACAACCTTATCCAGCAAAATTTCGACCCCAAATTTGGTTATCCTAAATTTTAAAAAATCGATATTATCCGTTTTAAATTCGTATTTAACCGGGTTAACGTAAAGCTTAAACCGTTTAAATCGCTTTAGTACCGTTTTTATTACCTTACGGTGCTTTTTTTATATTTTCGAAAAAATAAGGATATCGTTTAAATATACAATGCAATTGCTATTAATTAATTCCCCAAACGCTATATTAATAAAGCTTTAAAACGTTGCTAAAGCGTTGGCCAAGCCAAAAAGCATTACTAAATATTCGTAATATCCATATTTGCAACGGAAAGCAATTTTCTATTCGTTTTTTTATCGGATCCGTATTTTGTAATAAGCGTTTTTTAAATCCAGTTTAATAAAATACTAATTTTTAAATACCCGGTTAAATATTTCGTAAATTAACGGAAATGTTAGCCGGTTTTTTTTAATAATTTTATTAAAACCCCGATAATTAATACAAAAGCAAAGCTTTCCGTTCTTTTTTAAAACAAATAAAATCCCGGCGCCGGCGAAATTGGTTAAATGCCAAATCTAACCTTTTGTTATAGCTTTGTCGAAATACCCCCGAAAAGTTTTTAATTCCTTTTTAAATAAAAAATAAATGTTTTCGTAAAGCGGCATCGTTTTTTCCTTTAATTTAATCGCGTAATTTTAGCTTATATATTTTAGCAAAAGGTTTAATTTATAAAATTGCGCATATTTTGCAATTATTTTTTTAACCCATTCCGGAAAAGCTTTTAGCCTTTTTTTAAAATTTTCCGGGGTTTCCGGGCGTATAACCGTTAGCACGGTTATCGTTTATCCCAATTAAATTAATTTTTTAATTGTTTCCGGCGAAATTATTTTAACCTTTTTGGTAATTACCGGAAATTTCCACTTTATATCCCCAAACCGGATTTTAATATCCTTTTGCTAAAGCTAAAGCATGCTTAACGTAATATTGTACCCGGCCCGGGGCATTACCACGTAAAATACTATTAACTTTCGGGTTATTTTTTAATTATTTATTACCCAAATTTTGTACTTTGTTACCCTTAGCGTAAATATGCGTTTTTTGGTATCGAATTACGCTAAATAGCCCCCGTTTAGCACCGGTATTTTTCTTGCCTTTACTAAAAAACGGTTATGCAACAAATTAACGTTGTTTTTATTATTAACCAACGCTTTTAATTTTACCTGGCAATTGTTAATCCGTAAATACATTTCGGTTTTTTAACGCGTTTTGGCCGCCGGGGCGCATTTTTAAGCCCCGGTGCTTAAACGGCCAAATAACGGTATCGAATTGGGTAACAATATTTTGCTTTTTTTAAAACACGCCGGCTAAATATAGCCTAACTTTTTATACCCGTAACACCGTACTTCGGGCCTTTTCCCTTTCGCTTTTTATATAATTGCTAAAACCAACGGGGTTTCCGGGTTATCCGTCCGTATTTTGCATATTGCAACGATATAATTTAATTGCCCGCATTTAAAGCAAATAACCGGCTTTTTAAAAGTTAAAACATTTATATCCCCCGGCATCCTTTTGTACAATTCCGATATTATTTTTGCTTTAAAAACTTTAATTTGCAATTTTTCCATAATGTGAAAAAGGCTTTTAAATATTACCCGTTTTTAAATTTTAAGGCGGAACCGGTTAAAAAGCAATGTCGTTTTTATCCATTTAAATATTAATTCGAAAAGGTCGTCCTTTACTAAATCCCAATAAATCCGGAACGTTTCGAATAATTTGTAATCCTTTTATTTAATAACGGTATTTCCCGCAAACTTTTTAATTGCCAGCCACATTTACGAATTAAGGTTTTTCGATTTTGCTTAAAATTACCGCAAAAAATCGGTTTAAATAAGCAATACCCCGGTATTTAAATAATGCATTTGCTTGTATTTTATCCATTGCGCTCGTTAATAATGGTTAAAAATGCTAAAAGCTATTTAAACCTTTACACGGTCCTTACCGTAACGTTCCTTTTCGTTTTCGAAAATGAATTTGTAATTATTAATGTAATGGGCAATATTTTACCAAATTGCTAACTTTTTAAATATAAAAGGTTTAAAAATAACTTTGCTTTATGTAAAACCTTTTCGTTGCTTAAAAGTATTTTTTTTATTTTTGTTTAAGCTTTTATGCGCATGCTTTAATCCTTTATTTTGGATTTTTTAAATTAAGCGGGCGCGCTTGCTTTAAACTTTTAACGCGTTATTTATTTTTTGCAATTCCTTTACGAAAAGGTTTTCGAAATCGTTAAAAATTTGCAAAGCTTTTTTGGTATTTTGTTTTAATAACCTAACGGCCCTTTCCAACGTGTTTAACGTAGCGTCGGGCGTTATCGTAAACGGTGCGAAATTGCAAATGCTTTTTTTAAATTTGCTTAATCCCTTTTGGTAATTACCCGGGCTTGCTCCTTTAAATAAAAAAGGTATAAAAAAAAATAATATATTAAAGGTTAATTAGTACAAAAGCGGGTAATTACCGGGTTACGGGCCGGATACGGTATTTTTTTTATTAAACCTCCGTAAATTTTTTACCAAAAGTATTATTTTTAACAAAAATTATTCCTTTTTTAACCTTTCTTTTTTTCGTACTTTTTTGGGTACGCGGGATCGGTTTTATAAATTTTCCGCGTTTTATACGCTTTCGTGCAATTTAAGCTTTACCTTATTTTTTAACTTTGCCGTTATGCTTTAGCTGCAATACCGGTAATTTGCCGGTATATTCCCGAAAAGGTTCGTGCCCGGTTGGTTGCTAGCGCCTTTTCCTTCCTTTTTTACCGGGCGGTTTCGTTTGTGCATTTAACGCTTCCCGCTTTTTGCCGGGCGGTTTTGCCCGTGCTTTTAACACTTGGGTTTCGTACGTAAACTTCGTTTATCGAATGCATTTCGGCCACGGGGGTATCGCTGCTTTGTTAAGGGTTAATCGGTGCAAAGGCGGGTGGTTACCGGGTTACGGGCCGGATGCGGTATTTCTTTTGTTAAGCTTCCGTAAATCTTTTACCAAAAGTGCTATCGTTAATAAAAATTGTTCCTTTTTTAACCTCCCTTTCCTTTGTGCCCTTTTAAGCACCCGGGGTTGGTTTTTTAAATTTTCCGCGCTCCAAACGCTTTCGTACAATTTAAACTTTACTTTATTTTTTAATTTCGCTATTATGCTTTGGCCGCGATACCGGTAATTTGCCGGCATATTTTTGGGGGGTTTGTGCTTGGTTAATTGCTAACGCTTTTTTTTTTTTTTTACCGGGCGGTTTTGCCCGTACATTTAACGCTTTCCGTTTTTTGCCGGGCGGTTTCGCCCGTACTTTTAACATATTGCCTTTTCCCGATACGGTTTATTCCAAGCCGTTTATGCCGCGCGTACAACCTTATAAGTAGCCGGTAGCTTACGGTATTTCGTTAAACCGCTTCGATGCCCGGCAATGCTTGGGGAAACCGGTTATAAAGCTTTGTAGCATTTAAAAAAATGGGTTCGTACCGGCATATAAAAAGCTTTTTTTCCCGTTCGAAATTACAAACCCTTTTTTTTCCTTTTTGTACATTTAATAACCATTTTAACAATTTTAACGATTGTAACCGTAAGTAATCGGTATTTGGCCGTTTTTTTTAAACATTTAAATTTAACCGGTAGCTATAAATGTTATTTTTCGTACCCAATTACGTAAGGAAAATAATGTTCTTTTGGGTATTTGTTTCGGGTTTTTCGGTTCCAACCGGCCCGTTAACCTTTTTTAGCAACCCCCCGGTATTTTTTTTAGCTATCGTAATTTAATTGGATTTGGATTCGGTTTTGCCGAAACTTTTAATTTTTTAAATCCTTAACGATCGTTTTGCCGGTAACCTTTTGGTAAGCTTTTTAAATATTGCGGGTCCATTGGGCCCTTTTGCGCTTGCAGCTTTTTAAGATTCCCGCAAACGTTTTACCGGTAACCCCCCGGCGGGTTTTAACCGTTGCAATAAAAAAACTTTCGCCGAAAAAAAACGTAAAGCGCGCAACAAACGCCGCCGTAACGCTTTTAATTTTAATGGATTTGCTCCCAAAACGAACATTGCTTTTTTTTTGCTTTATATAAGTATTTGCAACGCGTTCCCGTTGCGGAAAGTTATCGATTTCCAATAAAGCAATAATTAGGACTTTATTTATTTGCCCTTTTTTAAAAACAATTATACGGAGCGTACGGTATTTTGTAACCGTTATTTTGGTCGTTAAGCATATTAAAATTATGCCGTTAACCCCCGTGTACCGATATGCTCCGATAATTGTACGGGGTTTTTTAAATATATTTATTGCAAGGACGTGGTTAGTAACAAAGCTTGCGTTAAGCTTTTCGAATGGTTTTGGGAAATGGCTTAAAACCTTTACAAAATTTTAAATACCGTTTACAAACGGTTGCCCAAAGCGATACCGAAGCTTTTCGAAAAGCTTACCAAAATTTAATTTCGCGCTCGCAAGGCTATTTAAAAGGTTAAATCCTTTTATACCATATTGGTTAAACAATTTGCGCGTTATAAACGTTAAGCCGTTATTTAAAAGCGCATTTAGCGCAAAATTGCTAACGTTACGATATTAAAAATTATTTAAAATATTTTTTAATAGCTTTACGTTATTGCCGTTTAAACGAAAAGGCAAGCTTAAGCTTTGGTTGGCATCGGTAATTTTTTTAACGAGGTAAAAGCGTTTTTTAAACGTTTCGAGGAAAGTGTGGTTGCTTTTTTTGGTAGCATTGCCGTTAGCTTTGTTACGATTGCGGCGCATTTAAATACTTAAGCTTATAATTGCGCGGCTTCCCGTAAGGGTGCGGCGTTCGTATTGGCGCCGGAAAGTGCCGCTTTCGGCGCCGACGATTTTAATGGTAACGATTGTAACGCTAGCAAAAAAAACGTGGTTTTCGGAGGTTTTGGTTCTTTTAAATACGGCATTTAATCGATTTTCTTTACATGTTTTTTTAATTAGTTATTGGTATTCCCTTTTCGAAAGGTAATTAATTTTAAATTTTTTTCGTTAATTTGTTATAGCTAAAACTTTTAAAACCATAATTTCCTTTCGTTATGCTGCTTTTGCAATATTGCGAAGTCCTAATGTCTTTAATTACCAATTGGGTTTTAATGCTTTAGTAAATAGTTTTAAAATGCTTTTTTTTCGCCCTTCCAATGGGTTTAAATCCCGCCGACATGCATTTGCCGTTACCCGAACGCTTAAGCCCGTCCGCCGTACTATCCGGAGGTTTTTCCATTTCCTTTCCGGGCAAGCAATAATGTTTTTTACCATAACGTACGTTTAAAATGCGGTAATTATTTTAACGTGTTGCGCTAAACATGCCCTTTACGGGCTTTTCGAAGTATGCTATACCTTGTATGTCCTTCGGGATTTAAATATATCGTACCATTAATTTGGGGCGTTCCCCGTACTATACCGTCCTTATTTAACTTTTTGTTTATAGGGCACGATATTTTACGGTTATTACAAGCCGCTTACGGGTTTTTTTACGTTTTTTTTCGGTAGCCAGCCGGTTTGGCACGTTAAAACATTTTTTTGGGCCATTCCTTTGGCTTTTGTTATTTTTTTCCTGTAATACCCCCGTCTTTTCCGGGTATTTACCCGCTAAAGTCCGGTATTTTCCTTATCCTATAAGCTCGTTTCCAATAAATTTGCTTTATACGCTTAAACAATTTTTTTCGTAATATCCTTTTTTAAAATTTACGAATTTTCCGATTCGTTGTAATTTATTTATTTAACTAAATATTTTCGTTTTCGCAAAAGCCCTTTATATTTTAGCAAGGCTTTTACTTCGAAGCGATTTTTTTTTTTT
>NW_008804546.1:4903894-4921581 GCF_000145635.1 Gaeumannomyces tritici R3-111a-1 | reverse complement strand
AAAGCGAATAATATGTACAAAAAGTATTATAATAAAGGCAGGACCCCGGTGCTTTTCGGGGTAAGCAATTAAGTATTGCTAAATACGGCGAACATTAAAATAAAAAGGCCGTCGAAAAAGCTATCGAACAAATGGTTAAAACCTTTTTAAATTTTAAAAATAATTGGGTTAGCCGGTTTAGCGTTCCGGTTAAAGCTCCCGGTAAATTACCGGATATATAACGTATTTCCGGCAAATTTATTGCGGGCGTTTAAAAAAAAGCCCGGCGAAAAACCAAAAAATAAAAATTAAAAATCGAAAAAAAGGAAAAGGATCGTTTTAAAATAAAGGCTTTGCTAAAATATAAAGGGCTTTTGCGGAAACGAAAATACTTAGTTAAATGGATAAATTACGACGAATTAAAAAATTTGTAAATTTTAAAAAGGAATATTACGAAAAAAATTGTTTAAGCATATAAAGCAAGCTTATTGTAAACGAGCTTATAAAATAGGGAAAATACCGAACCTTAGCGGGTAAATACCCGAAAAAAACGGGGGTATTATAGGAAAGGAATGATAAGGGCTAAAAAAATAGCCCAAAAAAATGTTTTAAACGTGCCAAACCGATTGGTTACCGGGAAAAAACGTAAAAAAATTTGTAAACGGTTTGTAATAGCCGTAAAATATCGTACTTTATAAACAAAAAGTTAAATAAAAACGGTATAGTACGGGAAACGCCCCAAATTAATGGTACGATATATTTAAATTTTAAAAAACATGCAAAGTGTAGCACATTTCGGAAAGCCCGTAAAGGGCATGCTTAACGCAATACGCTAAAGCAATTACCGTATTTTAAACGTACGTTGTAATAAAAAACATTATTATTTGCCCGAAAAAAAATAAAAAAATTTCCGAATGGTATAACGAACGGGCCTAAGCGTTCAGGTAGCGGCAAATGCATATTAGCAATATTTAAACCCATTAAAAGGGCGAAAAAAAAGCATTTTAAAATTATTTATTGGGGCATTAAAGCTTAATTAGTAAATATGGATACCGGAATTTCGCAATGCTGCAAAAGCAGCATAACGAAAGGAAATTGTAATTTTAATTATAATAAATTAACGAAAAAAATTTAAAATTAACCACTTTTCGAAAAAGGGATATTAATAATTAATTAAAAAAATATGTAAAAAAAATTAATTAAATGCCGTATTTAAAAAAACCAAAATTTCCGGAAATTACGTTTTTTTTGCTAGCGCTATAATCGTTGCCGCCAAAATCGTTAGCGCTAAAGGCGGCACTTTCCGGCGCCAATATAAACGCCGTACCCTTACGGGAAGCCGCGCGATTGTAAGTTTAAATATCCGAATGCGCCGCAATTGTAACAAAATTAGCGGCAATGCTACCAAAAAAAGCAACCATACCGTTTTCGAAACGTTTAAAAAACGCTTTTATTTTGTTAAAAAAATTACCGATACTAACCGAAGCTTAAGCTTACTTTTTTATTTAAACGGCGATAGCGTAAAATTGTTGGAAAATGTTTTGGGTAATTTTTAATATTGTAGCGCTAGCAATTTTGCGCTAAATGCGTTTTTAAATAACGGTTTAACGTTTATAGCGCGCAAATTGTTTGGCCGATATGGTATAAAAAGATTTAGCTTTTTAAATAGCTTTACGGGCGCGAAATTAAACTTTGGTAAGCTTTTCGAAAAGCTTCGGTATCGTTTTAAGCAACCGTTTGTAAACGGTATTTAAAATTTTGTAAAGGTTTTGGGCCATTTTCCAAAACCATTTGGAAAGCTTAACGCAAGTTTTATTGCTAACCACGTTTTTGCAATAAATACATTTAAAAAACCCCGTACAATTATCGAAGCATATCGGTATACGGGGGTTAACGGCATAATCCTAATATGCTTAACAACCAAAATAACGGTTACAAAATACCGTACGCTCCGTATAATTATTTTTAAAAAAAGGCAAATAAATAAGGTTTTAATTATTGCTTTATTAAAAATCGATAATTTTTTGCAACGAAAACGCGTTATAAATACTTATATAAAACGAAGAAAAAGCAATGTTCGTTTTGGGGGCAAATTTATTAAAATCGAAAGCGTTGCGGCGGCGTTCGTTGCGCGCTTTACGCTTTTTTTTAGCGAAAGTTTTTTTTGCCGCAGCGGTTAAAGCCCGCCGGGGGGTTACCGGCAAAACGTTTGCGGGAATTTTAAAAGGTTGCAAGCGCAAAAAGGCTTAATAAACCCGTAATATTTAAAAGGTTTACCGGAAAGTTACCGGCAAAGCAATCGTTAAAAATTTAAAGGATTAAAGGTTTCGGCGAAACCGAATCCGAATTTAATTAAATTACAATAATTAAAAAAAATACCGAAAAGTTATTAAAAAAGGCTAACGGGCCGGTTGGAATCGAAAAACCCGAAGCGGATACCCGAAAAAATATTACCTTTTTTACGTAATTAAATACGAAGGATAACATTTGCAACTACCGGTTAAGTCCAAATGTTTAAAAGGAACGGCCAAATACCAATTATTTACGGTTACGATCGTTAAAATTGTTAAAATGGTTATTAAATGCACAAAAAGGAAAAAAAAAGGTTTGTAATTTCGAACGGGAAAAAAAGCCTTTTATATGCCGGTACAAACCCATTTTTCCAAATGCTACAAAATTTTATAGCCGGTTTTTTTAAGCGTTGCCGGGCATTAAAACGGTTTAACGGAATACCGTAAACTACCAATTACTTACGGGGTCGCACGCGCGGTACAAGCGGTTTGGGATAAGCCGTATCGGAAAAGGGCAATATGTTAAAAATACGGGCAAAACCGCTTGGCAAAAAGCGAAAAGCGTTAAATGCACGGGCAAAACCGCCCGGTAAAAAAAAAAGGGGGCGCTAGCAATTAACCGGGCACGAATTTCCCGGAAATATGCCGGTAAATTACCGGTATTGCGGCCAAAGCATAATAGCAAAATTAAAAAATAGGGTAAAACTTAAATTGCACGAAAGCGCTTGGAACGCAAAGGATTTAAAAAACCGACCCCGGGTGCCCGAAAGGGTACGAAAAAAGGGAAGGTTAAAAAAGGAACAATCTTTGTTAGCGATAGCACTTTTGGTAGGAGATTTACGGAAACCTAATAAAGGAAACACCGCATCCGGCCCGTAACCCGGTAACCACCCGCCTTTGTACCGATTAACCCCTAACATAGTGCTCCCCATGTGCTATACAGCTCGAACGGGGTAAATAAATTTATATATACGGAATAACGTTTTCTTTTTATATTTGCCCGCCTATACTTTGTACGTATTGCAACCCTTCGACTTATCGATCTTTAGCCCTTTCAAACAGGCTTACCGCCAAAAAATCGGTTTCCAAGCTTTATTTACCTGCTTAACAATGGTAAAAAACGTTAATTTTTAACGGCTTATGCCCACGCACGATTAAAAGCTTTTATTGCCCTTAATATAAAGGCGGGGTAGCGGGCGTCCGGCCTCTGGCCTCGCAATATAACCAAACCCTTTATAAACCGCTTTATCTTTAACAATTTTAGCCTGGACAGCCAACAATCCGAAATTTAACAAACTGCAAAGGATAATAAGGCTAAATAACGTTTAACAATCCTTTCCCAAGCATCCCAAGTACCTTGGGAAACCCCTAAACGATTAAAAAAGTTGGTTACCCAAATTAGCTTTATACAAGCCCGGATACCTGCAAGCCTTACAACCCGGCTTTTCTTTAAAAAGCTTTAAAAAAGCTACAGCACCCGCAAATACGACTTGGCTACCGCCCATCAAAAAATTAAGCAATTAAAGGCCCAATTGGAAATACAACGGCCTTGCAAAAAGAAAAGGGTAGCCACAAATCCCAACAAAACCTTTATGGATATCCGGCGCGTTGCAAAAACGAAGGGTACAGTTAAAAAAGAAATGGATGCAGCGTTTGAAAGCCCGGAAAATTCTAATCAGGAATTAGCTTTATTTTGCATCGAGGTTGCTTAAATAAAGGTAGAAATTTGCAGTTGAATGTAGTAGGTTTGGTGTTAATCGGATCCCTACAGAGTGCGTCGACAGGGGGGGTGCGTCGACAGGGTGTGCATTAACTTAAAACAGTAAGAAACCGTTCCTTCTTATACCCCAAGCGTTCTTCCTTAACGGGTTGATATGTAGGATATGTTCATATCCTTTATATCATCCTTGTCACTTAATATGTTGTCCCTCGTCATATCACCTGCTGGGGTCACGTGACCAAAGGTTGACCCCGCTCGGGGCTCTCTCCCATGCCTCCTTCTGTGGCCTGGTGACAGCCCTGCTGCTGGGTCGTAACACCTTTCCCGTAATCGCCGAAGGCATTATATATTGTGTAGCCACAGCCATACAAGCCACCAAAGCGGTGCAGGCCAAAAGCCATGCGCCGATTTATTACATATCCCCTTTTTCCCAAGTCGCTTCCGCTTCGAAGGCCCGGACCGAAAAAGGCTAGCATTTGCACGTTAAAAACTAAAAACCGGCTTTTTTTATAACATTTTAACAACCCAAGGATTTTAACGAAGCCTTTCCGGCTTGTTAAAGCCAAAACCTTAAAAATCCAACCTTTGCTTTGCGTGCGCGTGTGCAAAGCTTATCCCGCCTTTTTACCACTGTCGATACTGCACCGCCACGGGAAATCCAGCTTTTTTCCGCATACTTTGCTAACGAAAAAAAATCTTTATAGCGTTTTTTGGGGTAACCCGTTTTTTTCGCTTTTAGCGAAGCTTAAACTACGGAAGCGGCCGCTTCGAGCTAACTTTAAACCGGGTTTACAAATTGTACTTTTTAATAACGCACACAAAACGCAAACAACGGGTTTTCGCTACCCCGTATATTAATTAACGGCCGGGTTTAAACTGGGTTCGGCGGGTGCCAGCTACGGGATTGCTGAAGGAATGGGGTTATTCGATGCTACTACGTTTTTAAAGTTTCCTGAACCCCCCCCCCCCCCCCCCAAATTCCTGGGAAGAGCTTAAGCCTGCACTTTTTTAACTTTATTTTAATTCCCCGTTAAAGTTCGCAAAAGCTACGGATTAAATGCCCGTAATGCTTTGCTTTCCGCTTTTTTTAAAAAATAATTACGCTTGTAATAGCTTATTTTTTTGCAATAAAAAGTACCGGGCAACGGAAGTAACGAAAACATTTATTTAATGTTACAAAGAAGACAGTATATACTGTAAAGGAGAGGTTTTAAGCGTAAATAGCAAATGCTTAAAGCATCGGAAGAGCAGTCCCTTTGCTTGAAAGCGTATAACGCTTTCAAGCATTAAGAAGGAAGCTTAGTAAGCAAAAAAGACACGGGAGTTACGTGTATACAAAGGGCAAAAGCTTTTACGAAGCCTTGCACTTTAAATCCTTTCCTTTTTAAAGCAATCCAACCGGAATAGCTTTATACCGTGCTTATACCTTTTTTTTGCAACAATTATAAACCCGGCGATTTTTAAACCCTTTTTTGCAAAGTAAAAGGTTTAATAGCACAAATTTATTCCTTTTTCATTACCTTTATTAAATCGTTTTTAAACGCGCTTTTCCAAGCGCGTTTATTTTCCTTTTCCTTTTTTTTTCCGCAATTTTTTTACGCTTTTAAACCCTTTTTTAACAAATTTTTTTTTGCTAAAGCAAGCTTTGTTATTAATCCTAAACCTTGCCGAAAACCTTTACCAAATCCTACTTTTTTAATTTACGTTTTTACGCTTTTAAAGCTTCCAGCCTTTTGCTTTTTTCCAATTCGGCCTTACCGAAAAGCCCCCGGCTGCTACAGTCCCACAAAAGTAGTTTGGATAAAAACGCAATTTCTTACCAAAACTCACCATATTTAAATGCAAATAAAACAGCAAAATAAAATTGTAAAAATAAACGAAAAAATAAAACTTTATAATAATTTACAAAATCTTTAACATATATTCTTTCTGCATTTCTTAACCTGCTGTAAGCTGTTAAGGATTTTTTTTAAATTTGGCATTGCAATTGTTAAAGGTCGATCGGTGCAAAGGCGGGTGGTTACCAAGTTACGGGCCGGATGCGGTATTTCCTTTGTTAAATTTCCGTAAATTTCTTACCAAAAATGCTATTTCCAACAAAAATTGTTCCTTTTTTAACCTTCCTTTTTTTCGTGCCCTTTCGGGCACGCAAAGTTGGTTTTATAAATTTTTTGCGCTCCATGCGCTTTCGTGCAATTTAAGCTTTATTTTATTTTTTAACTTTACCATTATTAAGGGTTAATCGGTGCAAAGGCGGGTAATTACCGGGTTACGGGCCGGATGCGGTGTTTTTTTTGTTAAACTTCCGTAAATTTCTTACTAAAAGTGCTATCGCCAATAAAAATTGTTCCTTTTTTAACCTCCCCCTTTTTCGTGCCCTTTCGGGCACGCGGGGTCGGTTTTTTAAATTTTTCGCGTTCCATGCGCTTTCGTACAATTTAAACTTTATTTTATTTTTTAGCTTCGCTATTATGCTTTGGCCGCAATACCGGTAATTTGCCGGCATGTTTTTGGAAAAGTTCGTATTTGGTTGGTTGCTAGCGCCCTTTTTTTTTTTTACCGGGCGGTTTTGCCCGTTTTTTTAACGCCCCCCGCTTTTGCCGGGCGGTTTCGCCCGTGCTTTTAACATATTGCCCTTTCCCGATACGGCTTGTTTTAAACCGCTTGTACCGCGCGTGCAACCCCGTAAGTAACCGGTAGCCTACGGTATCCCGCCAAACCGCTTTAATACCCGGCGGCGCTTAAAGAAACCGGCTGTAAGGCTTTACCTTACCTTAAAAAGTGGGTTCGTACCAATATAAAAGGGCTTTTCCTTCTTTTTCGCGGCCGCGGGCCTTTTTTTTTTTTGCATTCCCAATAACCATTTTAACAATTTTAACGATCGTAACCGTAAGTAAGTAATATTTAACCGTTCTTTTTAAATACTAAAACTTAACCGGTAGCTATAAATGTTATCCTTTGTACTTAATTACGTAAAAAAAGTAATATTTTTTTAGGTATTTGCTTCGGGTTTTTCGGTTTAAACCAACCCGTTGGCCCCCGTTAGCTTCCCGGTTTTAGCTAACCCGCTGGCCCTTTTTGGTTTTTCGATTCCCCATGGCTAATTTGGCATTTTGGTTTGCCAAGCCTTTTTTAGCTTTTCGTTCCTTTATATTTCGGCTTAACGCTTTGCTAATAGCCCCCCGGTGTTTTTCCCGGTTATTATGGTGCCGTTAAATTCGGATTTGCTTAAATTTCCAATCCTTTAAATTTTTTACAATCGCTTTACCGGTAACTTTCCGGTAAGCCCTTCGAATGCCGCAGGTTTATTAAACCCTTTTGCGCTTGCAACCTTTTAAACTTTTTACAAACGTACTGTTAATAACCCCCCGGCGGGCTTTAACCGCCGCGGCAAAAAAACCGCCGCCGAAAAAAAGCGTAAAACGCGCAACAAACGCCGCCGCGGCGCTTTTAACTTTTATAAATTTACTTTTAAAGCGAACACCGCTTTTTTTTTGCTTTATATAAATATTTACAATGCAATTCCGCCGCCGGAAATTGTTAATGCCCAATAAAATAACAAATATAACTTTATTTGCTTGCTTTTTTTTAAAAATAATTATACGGAGCGTGCGGTATTTTGTAACCGCTGTTTTAATTGTTAAGCATATTAAAATTATGCCGTTAACCCCCGTATACCGATATGCTTTAATAACATTACGGGGTTTTTTAAATGCATTTATTGCAAAAACGTAATTAATAATAAAATTTGTATTAAATTTTCCAAATAATTGTAAAAAATAGCCCAAAATTTTAACAAAATTTTAAACGTTATTTACAAACGATTTCCTAAAGCAATACCGAAGCTTTTCGAAAGATTTACCAAAATTTAATTTTGCGCCCGCAAAGTTATCCAAAAAACTAAATCTTTCCATACCATATTGGCCAAACAATTTGCGCGTTACAAGCGTTAAATCGTTGTTTAAAAGCGCATCGAACGCAAAATTGCCCGCATTGCAATATTGGAAATTATTTAAAAAATGTTTTAATATTTTCGTACCATTTTTTTTTAAATAAAAAAGCAAATTTAAGCTTTGGTTATTATTAAAAACCGTTTTAATAAAATAAAAGCGTTTTTTAAACGTTTCGGAAAAAATATGGTTGCTTTTTTTGGTAATATTGCCGCTAGTTTTGTTACGATTGCAGCGTATTCGGATACCCAAGCTTACAACCGCGCGGTTTCCCGTTAAAGTGCGGCGTTCGTATTAGCGCCGGAAAGTGCCGCTTTCGGCGCTAACGATTTTACCGGCAATAATTTTAGCGCCGGCGAAAAAAACGTAATTTCCGGAAATTTTAATTTTTTTGGATACGGCATTTAATTAATTTTTTTATATATTTTTTTAATTAATTATTGGTATTTCTTTTTTAAAAAATGGTTAATTTTAAATTTTTTCGTTAATTTATTATAGCTAAAATTACAATTTCCTTTTGTTATATTGCTTTTGCAACATTGCAAAATTTTAATGTTTTTAATTACTAATTAAGCTTTAATGCTTTAATAAATAATTTTAAAATGCTTTTTTTTCGTTCCCCAATAAATTCGAATGCCGCCGATATGCATTTGCCGCTATCCAAACGCTTAAGCCCGTTTGCTATGCCATTTAAAGGTTTTTTTACTTTTTTTCGAGCAAATAATGGTATTTTTTACCATAACGTACGTTTAAAATGCGGTAATTGCTTTAGCGTATTGCGTTAATGTTGCAAGCAGAAGGGATAGGCACGGTGTGAGGCTATTCCGGTTGATATGCTTTAAGGAGGAAAGGATTTGAAGTACAGGGTCCCGTAAGGGCCTCTGCCCTTTATATATACGTAACTCCCTGTCCTCCTTGCTTATTAAGCTTCCTTTTTAACGCTTGGAAGCGTTATACGCTTTTAAGCAAAGGGACCGCTCTTCCGATGCCTTAAGCATTTGATATTTATGCTTAAAACTTTTTTATAACAATATATACTGTTTATTTTGTAATACACCCCTTAAGCGAACTTTTTGGGTTGTTTGTAAATAAAATAAAGGGAAATTGGTTGCTATGTTAATAGCGTAGGATTTAAAAGTTTACCGCGCTTTTAAAGGTTAATTGTAAAAGCGCATTAGCTTTAAAAAGTAACGAAGCAAGCGTTTTTCGCTTTTAAAGGGTAACCGTAAAAGCGCATTAGCTTCGAAAAGTAACGAAGCAAACGCTCCCCGTTGCTAAAGGCAACGAAGCAAATGCTTTAATTACAAAAGGTAACGAAGCAAATGCTTTAATTATTACTGGGAAAAGGTAGGCGTAGCAATTAAAACCTTTTTTTTTTTTATTTCGTTCCGGTTTTCCTTTTTTTTCCTTTTTACCATTATTTTTTTACCAATCCGTAAATCCTTACGCTTTCGTTTTTATCGTTTAAGCTTTTGTTAATACAAAAATTTTTGTAAAAGCAAAAGCAAGCAATTATAAGTGCTTTACGCGGCGGCGTAATGTTTTGAAAGCGTCGTGCGGTGCTAACAAATTGGCTGGAAAATGGGTATTGCCGGTAACAAAACAATGCGTACAACCGTTCGAAAGCGCGCTAAACGCAAAAAATTTAACCGGGTTTAAGCCCAAAAAGAATAAATCGTAGCTTTTTGCTTTTTTACCAATTTATTGCTTTTTTGTTAATTTCGTTTTGTACGCGTATAGTGCGGATTTGCAAACGGTTATAGCTATTTTAGCAATTAAAGCTAAGCAAACGAAAAAAGCATTGTTTAAAAAAAAAAAAAGTTTAGCAAATTAAAAAAAATAAGCAAAAAAAAAGTAAATTCCCTGCGAAAAAGGATAAATAACGGGATATAAAAAACGCGCGGGAGCAGCAAATTGCCCGCGAAAAGGCTTAGAATAACGCCCAAACGATTAAAGCGATAAAAGCGCGTGCGTTTGCCGAAAGCGCTAAGCGGGTTAAAGCTAATCGGGCTCGTTACGTTAAACGGATAAAAGCTTTGCGCCGTTTTTTAATTTAAACCCCGATTAATATTGCCGTAACCGTTTTCGAACTTTCGGTTATTTTTGTTACTTTTTGCACTTTTCGTTTTAATCCCCGACCCGACCTAACCGGTGCTTTTTAAGCTCCGGCTAAACCAAACAAAAGCTTTGGGCCCGATTGGCCTATTCGTTAAACGATTAAAATTAATTTTAATTTTGATAAATTCGTTAATCGGTTTATTTAAAAAAATAACGATAATAACGATAAGCCCGTTGTTTTCCTTAATACCCGGAAGCGCAAAGCGGGTAAAAAAACGAGGGTAAATAGCTAGGTTAATTCGTTCCTAACCGTTTTTGCGGGTTTTATATTAACTACCCCTTTCTTTTCCGTTTTAATCCTTAAAAAAAATGCTATTTGGCCTTTTTTTTTAGCGAAACCGTTAACCTTTTTTTAACGGGAACGTTTTAATTGGCTTTTCCGATAATACCATTCCCCGCGCGGTTTTATGCGATAAATGCATTAAAAGCTTTTTAATAAGGTTTCGGGGCCTTTGTAGCAATAGGCCCATAGCGCGTTCCTTTTGGGATGGTCGTACTTTACGGTGTGTTTAATGTGCTTAAAGCAATTACCGTTGCAACCCTTTCCCCTTTTTGCCTTAGCTGCGCATTGTAATTGCTTTATTTTAAAAAAAGCTTTTGGGTGGTTTTCGCCCTAAAATTAAAAAGTTTAAAAAAGTGGTAAGCCATTTTTTCGAGCTTTACCCGAAACCGGGCAGCAAGCAAAAGGATAAAGCCAAAAAGGGAAATAAAAAGGCTCCCCGTCGAAGTAATTCTGCTTTTCGTAGCCCGATTTTAAAAAAAAAGGAAAATGGTAATAATAACGAAGGAGGTTAAGGAAATGGCATTAAAACCGCAATAATTTAGGGCTATTCCTTTTATGGAAATGCTTTTATTTATTAAATAATGGGTAAGGGTTAAGGTTAGGATGGAAAGGAAAAATGGACAAAAAAAAGGTGCAGCGCTTTTGGAAATTGTACGCGTTATAATTAAGTGCCGTTTTATTATTTAAAACCGGCATGCTTTATATTTATTAATAAAAAAGGAATTTGCGTTGTGCTTTTATGCAAACGTTATACGCTTTTAGTATTTGCTTCGAGGTTTTTGGCTGCGTGTTAAGCTTGCCGACCCGTTTTTAAAGGAATTGTGCAATTTTAAAGCAGCTTTAAATATTTTAAATTTGTAAAGCGGGAGGTTTTTGGTAAGCCTATTTGTTAGCATAAGGGCGGTTTTAAAATATATTACGTCGAACGTTCCTTTTTGGTACTTTTGGCGTAGCCATATATTTATAATATTTACGTGCTTTAAGGCCGTATTAATACGGGTGCCTTTTTTAATTACTAATCGGATCGTTTGTATGTTATTATAGCAAAGCTTTTAAAAAATATTAATTTCCAAACGCAGGTTTCGGAAAAGCCTTTGCATGGCGATGGTTTTTTTTCCGAGCTTTATAAGCGCTAAAAGCTTTGCTTTTGTAATGGACGTTGTAACGGTAGCTTATTTTTTTGCTTTTTACGCTACGGGCTTTTCGAATAGGAATATAACGTATTTTTTAAACGACCTTTTCGTTTTTTTATCGTCGGCGAAAAAGGCGTTTAAAGCGAGGAGCAAATGGTTGGATTTTGGGACGTTCCTTAACCGGATGCAATAGGATTTTAACCTTTTTAAATATAAAAGGGTATGGTTTGCCGCTTTTAAGTGCTTTTTATTTGGGTTTGTAAGGTATTTGGAAAGTTTTGCGCTTGCAAAAGCAACGTTTGGGCGGATAGTAATGGCCGTATAAAGTATAAACCCGATTTTTTTTTGCATGGCTAGGATTTCGGCGGGTATCGTTACCCCCGAATTTTTTTTAAGCGTTTGGTTGGGCAAAAGGGAGCGTTTTACGCTTTTATTCCCGAAGTTAAAGGTATTAACGATTTTGTCGATGTAAAAGTCGTGGTGCAGGGTTATTGTTCGTACCTTTTTATCCTTTACGATTTGGACCCCGAGGAAAATTTTAAGTGGTTCCTTTTTTATTTTGTACTTTTTTTTAAAACCGTTTAATACTTTCGTTGTTATTTTTAAATGCGTAATACGGTTAAGGATAATTATATCGTTAACGTACAAAAGGAAAAAAACCTTACGTTTTGTGCTTATAAATAAATAAGGCTTTTTCGTTAACGGGGTAAGCTTTAATTTTTTAAGGGTTTTTTTAAAAGCTAGGTATTATAACTTCGGTAAATCCCGTAGCCCGTATAAGGCTTTTTTAAGCCGGGTTACGAACCTTTTTCGGTAATACCCAAAGGGGAACTTTACGTAAACGGGTATATAATTATTGCTAATTTTTGCGTAAAAAAAGGCTTTGCTAACGTTAATTTAATACGTTTCGAAGTCGAAATAAGCTATAATTGCCATTATAATTTTAAAGCTTTTGGTTACAAGCGTAGCAGCGTAAGTTTTTTCCAAACCGTTGGGCTATTAATTACTTTTAGTTACCGCGCGGGATTTATAGTCCGTAACGTAACCGTTTTCGTCGAATTTGTAAATAAATACCCAAATAATGTCGATAGCTTTGTTACCAAGCAAATTTTTCGGAATTTCCTTTTAAACTTTTTTTTTTAATAATTTGTTAATTTTCCCGAAAACAAATTGTTTAAATTTTTTTCCATGCGGGTGCGTATTAAGCTTTCGCTAAAATTTTGGAATTTATTGTAATTCGTTTTAATGCAACCGTTTATTTTTTTAAAGGCTATTGCGCTTTAATGTTTTCGTTACGGTAATTATAATTATTTTATAAACCGGGCGATGGCCAAAATTATTTTTTTTAATCGCCGTTTGTTAATTAAGCAAATACGTATCGAAAAAGGCTCGCTAACTTTCGTTTATTAAATTTGTTCCAAAGGTAGCGTTTTTAATTTTCGATTTGGAAGCGTTAAACGCTATCGCTAAACCGTAATAAAAAATGGCGCTGTTAAAGTTATTGCGTTATTTGCTTTCCTTTTTTTTTTTTTTTTTTTTTTTTTCCTTTGCGGCCGCACGCGTTGCGGCGCGGATTGCTTTAAACGTAATTATCGGCGAATTCGGTAAAAGCGCGTTGGAAAAAAAAGCTTTGGGCGAAAGCAAAAGGCCCGTCCTTTTGCGGGGTTGGCCTTTGCCTTTTTTAACCGGAAAAGGAAAGGAAGGCGGCGCTTTTTGCTTGTTTGGGTTTGCTTCGAATAAACTTTTAAAAGTTTTAAACGCTTTTGGTATCGCGATTAGGGGCGCCGCAAAGGTGCCGCTTATGGTTGCAATTGGCATATCCGGTTTTAAGGTAAGCAAAAACCGGCTTGTTGCTTTATAAGGTAAAGCCAGCCCTAACGGTTTTAAAAGTTGTTTTTCGGGCTCGTTGTTACCTTTACCCCTTACCAACGGGAAGTTATTGCTTTTCCCGGGCCGTATAAAGCCGTAATACGAATTGCCCATACGTAAAAAGCCCGTATTACGCATTTGTTTTGCTTTATAGCCATTTTTTAAAGCATTTGGAATTAAAAATTTGTGCGCGTTTGGATCCGGCCCGTTGGCCGAATCCTTTGCGGCTTTAGCTTTTATGGTTACAATAAAACCTGGCTTTTTTACCCCCGATTTTTAACCTTAATATTTGGTAACGGAAATAAGTGCTTAAAGCTTTTCCGGTTGGAAAAGCTTTAGCGCATTAGTAATTCCTTTTCGGGTTGCAAGCGGGTTTTTCGTTTCGTTGTATTTAACCAGCAAATTGTAAGTAGCTACGTCGATCGGGTCCTTTTTTTGTTTGCTTTTAAAAAAGCTTTTTTTATTAAATTTAACGTTTTTTGTAATTATTACTTTTTTTTTAACGGGACCCAAATCCGGTAAATGTTAAAGGTTTAATAACTTATTAAATATCCAACCCCAGCACAAAGGTTAATTTTAAAATGCTTAAAATTCGCGTTGTAGGACCTTTTTACGTTTAAAGGATAAACTTTGCACCCGTAAGCGTAAATGCCGTCCCAATCCGGTTTTAAATCGGTTGTTAAACCCGTAAAAAGCTTTAAAGCGTAATGCCGGAATTACCCCCGAAATTAATTTAAAAAAATATTGTTAGGAACGCGCATGCTTTTTAACGGTAAAGGATTTATATTTTTTAGCCAAACGGCAGCGTAAACCGTTTCCGGCTATAAATGCTTAGGAAGTTTTGCGCTTTCGCGCATGCGTATCCCCTTTGTAACAACGTTTTATCCCGTACGCTCGATTATCCCGTTGGGTTCGTAAATGTATAACGGTAAGGTTTCGATAACAATGCTTTTAATTTAAGCCCATTTTTCGTATTCCAAAAACCTTTTTATAAATATAATGGACTTTTTTTGGTTGTATTTAAAAATAGCAATAAATAGTTCGTACTATTTTTTTACTTACGTTTTCCATTTTTTTAAAACTTTGGTAACCATTGGTCCTTTTTTGTTTAAAAGTGTAAAGCTTTAGGTTTTGCCGTTATATTCGTTTATTAACAGCAAAATCCAGTTTATCCTTAATTTCGATTTAAGGTAATTAAATAAGTTAAACCAAACCTTCCAAAAAGGGCGCATGGCCTTTTTTATAAAGCGCTTGGAAACGACGGTTATAGCATAAATTGTTGCGCATGCTTCGTATTTAATCCGTTTAGGTCCTTTAATTTTAACGTTTCGGGCGTTCCAAACGAAAGCTTCCAGCGCTTGTAATCCCAAATAACCATTGCGCAAATGCTAAAGGTCGGCGGTATTTTTTTGCGGTTTTGTAAAATTCGAAAATGGACGTTACGTATGCGTAGCACGTTTGCGGCGTAAAAATTCTTTAATCGCAAAGGTTAAAACCGTATTTTTTGGGAAAAATTGCAACGTGGTTAATACAAAGTAAATAGCAATAGGTTTGTATTTATAAAACATTACGTTGTTTTTGCGCTAAAAGCGTTTAATTACTTTCCCGTCGGTAACTTTTTTAATGCGCAAAATCGCGTTTTTCCCGCAAAATTATACCTTTTTGGCGTTTAAGCGGGCTTTCGAAATAATATTAATATAAAAGCCTTTTACTAAAACGACGTTGTAAAGCTTAAGGTTTCCGCTTCCGTTTAAAGAGCTAAAAAGCGTACGAATGCTACGTCCCAAAATCGGAAGGTATTAAATGCCGTATTGGACCGTTTCGGTACCGTTTAACGATTAAAATAACCTTTTATTAAAGCGCTTTTTATCGTTAACGATGTAAAGCAAACCGCAATTATTAAATAGCGTGCTTTCGAAATAAGTATTTTTTATAATATTAAGGGCCGAAAAAACGCTTTAAAACAAAAGCATTTTAAGTACGGCCGCGTTTAAGTCCCACTTTTTTTTTAAAGCTTAAAAATTGGAATTTAACGCGCTTTCGGCTTGCTTTTTTTAAGCGGAATTTTTAAATTTGCTTTTGGAAAGGAAGGATTTTTTAAGTAATTTTTAACGGTTTTTTTCCAGGGACTTTTTAATTTTTTTGCATTTTTCGTTGTTTAGCTTGTTGCGAAAGCGTTCGGAGTTGCCGGTAAGTACGTAAACGAACTTTTAACAATCCTCCGGCTTTTAGGAATGGTTTTAAATGCAAACCGGGCATCCGTACGTTGTTGCGTTATTTTGCTAAATGCTTTTAACTTTTTCGTTTTTGTTTTTAAGTACGCCCCCGAAAGTTAAAAACGCGAGCTTTTTTTTAGTGCCCAAATTATTAATGCGGTACTAAAAAAAAATCGTTAAAAATTTAGTAACCAAAATATTTATTTTTCCCGTAAAGTTGCCCGTAGCTATTTTTTAACGGTAGCGCTTTGCCCAAAAAGGGTTAAAGCGCTTTATATATTTAAAAAAGTTAAGCATAAGCGTAAGGCCTTGTATTTTAAAAACGTTTTTAATTTTGGCTTAAATAAAGATCGTTTGGAATTTCGGAAACCATTAGTTAATATTTGTAGTGCTGGCGGCCTTTTTAAACGTATTGCGGTATTTTTAAAAAATTATTTAAATTTTTATTATGGAAGTGGGAGCGTAAAGCGCTTTTAAACAAATAATAATGCTACGGAAAGTAACGTAATTGTTGGTTTAAACTTTTAATTGCGCGTTTGCAAGCGCGATAAAGTTTACGGAAAAATTAATCCATTTAAAAAGGGTTGTAATTTTTTTCGAAGCGGTTTTGCTTGCGGTATCCTTTGCTTTAAGCGCTTTTTTGTATTTGGCTTTAAAATTACCTTTAGTAAAAACCGAAAGGGCTTGGGAAAGTTCGGGATTAAATCTTTGCGTGGCTTTGCTTTTGCTTTGCTAGGCTTTTAGGCAAGCTTTTTTTTTTTCGGTCGAAAGGATCGTTTGTTAAGCCAGGCGTTTGAATTTATGGTTTTTAACGTGCTTGGCCCGGGCTTTTATTGCAAAAAAGTTAAAATTTAGGGTTTCGTTGGCCTATACGTCGTTCGGGGACTTTAAATTAAAGTTAATTTGGTTTTAAATCCTTAAAATTAATGCGTTTTAACGGAGCGCCGTAAATTACGTAAGCCATTATTTTTAATTTTTAAGCAGCGCTATTACGAAAAAATCGTTATCCGTGCTATTTATAACTGGTAATAACCGGAAGCTTGTAAAAGTAAAGCGGTAAAGGATAAGGGGTTGGAAGCTTTAAAAGCGTAAAAACGTAAAAGTTAAAAAAGTAAAATTTAATAAAGGTTTTTGGCAACGTTCGGGATTAATAACGGAATTTGTTTCGGTAAAAAAAACTTTGTCGAAAAAGGTTTTAAAAGCGTAGGAATTTTTTCGTAAAAGAATTGCGGAAAGGAAAAGGAGGATAAACGCGCTTAAAGGAGCGCGTTTGGGAACGATTTGATAAAGGTAATAAAAGGGAAATAAATCCGTGCTGTTAAGCCTTTTACTTTACGTTAAAGGGTTTAAAAGTTGCCGGGCTTATAATTATTGCAAGCAAAAGGGATAGGCACGGTGTAAGGCTATTTCGGTTGATATGCTTTAAAAAGGAAAGGATTTGAAGTGCAGGGTCCCGTAAGGGCCTTTGCCCTTTATATACACGTAACTCCCTGTCCTCCTTGCTTACTAAGCTTCCCTTTTGACGCTTGGAAGCGTTATACGCTTTTAGGCAGGGGGACCGCTCTTCCGATGCCTTAGGCATCTGATATTTATGCCTAAGGCTTCCTTATGACAGTATATACTGTTTACTTTGTGATAGTTAAGCATGCTTTTTATAAGCTTTCCGAAATGTGCTACACTTTGCATATTTTTTGGAATTTAAATATATCGCACCATTAATTTAAAGCGTTCCCCATATTATACCGTTTTTATTTAACTTTTTATTTATAAAGTACGATATTTTACGGTTATTGCAAACCGCTTACGGGTTTTTTTACGTTTTTCCCCGGTAGCTAACCGGTTCGGCACGTTTAAAATATTTTTTTGGGTTATTTTTTTGGCTTTTGTTATTTTATTCCTGTAATACCCCCGTTTTTTCCGGGTATTTACCCGCTAAAGTTCGGTATTTTCTTTATTTTATAAATTTGCTTCCAATAAGCTTGCTTTATACATTTAAACAATTTTTTTCGTAATATCCCTTTTTAAAATCTACGAATTTTCCGATTCGTTATAACTTATTTATTTAATTAAATATTTTCGTTTCCGCAAAAGCCCTTTATATTTTAGCAAAGCTTTTACTTTAAAGCAA
>NW_008804546.1:4884107-4903147 GCF_000145635.1 Gaeumannomyces tritici R3-111a-1 | reverse complement strand
TTTTGGCTTTTTGCCGGGTTTTTTTTTTAAACGCTTGCAATAAATTCGCCGGGAATACGTTATGTATCCGGTAATTTACAAAAAGTTTTAACCGAAACGCTAGCCCGGCTAACCTAACCATTTTTAAAATTTAAAAAGGTTCCAACCATTTATTTAATAACTTTTTTAACGGCTTTTTTATTTTAATGTTTGCCGTATTTAGCAATACCCAATCGTTTACCCCGAAAAGCACCGGGGTTTTGCTTTTATTATAGTATTTTTTGTACGTATTATTTGCTTTTTTTAGCAATTTTTTAATTTGCTTTTTAATTGTTTCCAAAGCCCCCGTTTTAATTTTAACCGTTACCGAAGGTTTTTTTTTAACCACCCGAAAGTTATAAAGCTTTTGTAAGTAAAACTTTATTAACAAAAACGCCGGGGTTTTTTTGCAACCCCAAATGCACGCTTGTATTATGCATTTACGTTGCTAAATGCAATAGCAACGCTTAATCGTTTTGCCTTTTGCAGCAAAAACACCAAAAATAATGCTTTATTGTTTGGTTTGTTCGTTCCGTTTGCCCGTTAGTTTAAAAATGGTATATTATCGATAGCTTTTTTGCAATTTTTAAATATTTAGCAAAGGTTATTTAAAATTTATTTGTAAATAATTTGTTTTGGTTCGATATAATCCTTTCGGGCATTTTTAATAATTCCCAAACGTATACAAATAAAAAGTTTTCCAATCCTTTATTAATTAATTTTGTAAACGTTAGGATAAAAAAGCTATATTTAATAAACCGGTTAATTATTACCAATATTGCGTTGCGTTTTTTTCCGGCTTTATTTATTAACGTTAAAAGCTTTCCGATAAAATTTATTAACAATTTTTGTTTTAAGCGGTTTAATACGGGCAAAAATGCTAGCAACCCGTAAAGTGCTTGTATTTTCGGCTTTATTTGCTAGCATATTTAATACGTCCGTACGTATTTACGTACGTTTTTAGCTATACCCGGCCATTTAAATTACCGTTTAAACTTTTTTAAAATTTTGGTTATGCTTTTGTAACCCCCCGTTGGGCTATTGTATTGTTTTTAAAGCATTGCCCGTTGCAACGGCGCTAAATTCGGAATTTAAACTTTTTTTTTGTGCTTAAATAAACCGTTGCTAATTTTTTAAACGTTGGGTTTGTTTTTTTAAATGCCGCTTTAAACGAAATCGTTTTTTATTTATATTTTAAAAATGCGCTTTAATATCGTTTTAATATCCTTTTTAATAATGGTTATTTTTACGTAAGTTGCTTTTCGGAATTTGGCTAACAAATTGCTTTGGAATTTTTCCCTTGCTATATTGGCCTTCCCGTTTACGGGCATATTTTAAAAACGTTTTAACAAGCTATTTGCAAAGTTCCGGTATTTTAGCTTCCATTTAATTGTAAAATCGTACTTTGCTAAATTTTTAAGCCATTTTGTTTAACGCTTTATTACTTTTTTTTATTAAAATATGGGTATAGTTTAAATGGTTGGTAATTATTTTAACAATTTTTTGTAAATAAGCTAAATAATGCCGCTATTTTTCGAAAGCTTTTACGATTGCTAATAGCTTTAAATCGGGGATTGCGTAACGCAGCTCCTTTTGCCGCAGCTTTTTTAACAAATAAGTTACCGGGTGCTAACGGCCGTTTTGCAATTGCATTAGTACTGCTTTTATCGCAAAGGCCGAAGCATTGGTCCTTACGCACAGCGGTTTCGATAAGTTAAAATGTATTAGCACCGAAATTTGTATAAATAATAACTTTAGCTTGCAAAAAGCCTTTTTCGCAATGCTTTTTAAGTAAAACGCCGTATTTTTTTTAAAAAAATCCGTTAAAAGCGCGGTAATTTTCGCGTAATTTTTTACAAATTTCCGGTAATAACCCGTAAAGCCCAAAAACATTTGCACGTTTTTAATGCTTTTTGGTATCCTCCATTTTTAAATTGTAACGATTTTATTCGGCAGGATTTTAACCCCGAATTTAGTTATTTTAAAATTTAAAAAGTTGATGCTATTCGTTTCGAACTTGCATTTGGCCGGGCTAACGTAAAGCTTGTACTTTTTAAATCGTTTTAGCACCGTTTTTATTGCTTTACGGTGCTTTTCCCGTATTTTGGAAAAAATAAGGATATCGTTTAAATATATAATGCAAATGCTATTAATTAATTCCTTAAATGCTATATTAATAAAGCTTTAAAACGTTGCCGGTGCATTGGCTAAGCCGAATAGCATTATTAAGTATTTGTAATGTCCATATTTGCAACGGAAAGCAATTTTTTATTTATTTCCTTATTAAATTTGTATTTTGTAATAAGCGTTTTTTAAATCCAATTTGGTAAAGTACTAGTTTTTAAATACCCGGTTAAATATTTTGTAAATTAATAAAAATGTTAACCGGTTTTTCCTGGTAATTTTATTAAAACCCCAATAATTAATACAAAAGCAAAGCTTTCCGTCCTTTTTTAAAACGAATAGGATTTCGGCGTTAGCGGGATTGGTTAAATGCCGGATTTAACCTTTCGTTATTGCTTTATCGAAATACTTTTAAAATTTTTTTAATTCCTTTTCGAATAAGGGATAAATGCTTTCGTAAAGCGGCATCGTTTTTTTTTCAATTTAATTGCGTAATTTTACTTTGTATATTTTAGCAAAGGGTTTAATTTATAAAGCTGCGCATGTTTTGCAACCATTTTTTTAATTTATTCCGGAAAAATTCCTAGCTTTTCCCTAGGGTTTTCCGGGGTTTCCGGGCGTACAACCGTTAGCACGGTTATTGCTTATTCCAATTAAACCAATTTTTTAACTATTTCCAACGAAATTATTTTAACTTTTTTGGTGGTTACCGGAAACCTTTACTTTATATTTCCAAATTGGATTTTAATGTTTTTTTGCTAAAGTTAAAGCATGCTTAACGTAATGTTATACCCGGCCCAAAACATTATTACGTAAAATACCATTAACTTTCGGGTTATTCCTTAGCTATCCGTTACCCAAATTTTGTATTTTTTTACCTTTAGCGTAAGCACGCGTTTTTTAATATCGAATTACGCTAAATGGCCCCCGTTTAGCACCGGTATTTTTTTGCTTTTATTAAAAAACGGTTATGCAGCAAATTAGCGTTATTCCTATTATTAACCAGCGCTTTTAACTTTACCCGGCAACCGTTAATTTGTAAATACATTTCGGTTTTCCAGCGCGTTTTAGCCGCCGGGGCGCATTTTTAAGCCCCGGTGCTTAAACGGCCGGATAACGATATCGAATTGGGTAGCGATATTTTGCTTTTTTTAAAGCACGCTGGCCGGATATGGCCCAATTTCCCACACCCGTAACACCGTACTTTAAGCTTTTTTTTTCGCCTTTTATATAATTGCTAAAGCCGACGGGGTTTTCGGGTTATTCGTTCGTATTTTGCATGTTGCAGCGATATAGCTTAATTGCCCGTATTTAAAGCAATTAACCGGCTTTTCAACGGTTAAAGCACCGGTATCCCCCGGCATCCTTTTGTACGGTTTCGATATTATTTTTGCTTTAAAAGCTTTGGCTTGCAATTTTTCCATAGTATAAAAAAAGCTTTTAAATATTACCCGTTTTTGGATTTCGGGGCGAAACCGGTTAAAAAGCAATATCGTTTTTATCCATTCGGGTGCTAATTCGAAAAGGTTATCCTTTATTAAATTTTAATAAATCCGGAACGCTTTAAACAATTTATAATTTTTTTGTTTAATAGCAATATTTCCCGCAAGCTTTTTAATTGTTAGCTACATTTGCGAATCGGGGTTTTTCGATTTTGCTTAAAGCCATTGCAAAAAATTGGCTTAAATAAGCAATACCCCGGTATTTAAATAATGCATTTATTTATATTTTGTCCATTACGCCCGTTAATAATAATCGAAAATGTTAAAAATTATTTAAACCTTTATACGGTTTTTATCGTAACGTTCCTTTTTGCTTTCGAAAATAAATTTATAATTGTTAATATAATAAGCAATATTTTGCTAAATTGCCAATTTTTTAAGCATAAAAGGTTTAAAAATAACTTTGCTTTACGTAAAACCTTTCCGTTGCTTAAAAGTATTTTTTTTATTTTCGTTTAAATTTTTATGCGCATGTTTCGACCTTTTGTTTTGGATTTTTTAAATTAAACGGGCGCGTTTGCTTTAAACCTTTAGCGCGTTGTTTATTTTTTGCAGCTTTTTTACGGAAAGGTTTTTAATATCGTTGGAAATTTGCGGGGCTTTTTTGGTATTTTATTCCGGTAATTTAACGGCTTTTTCCAACGTGCTTAACGTAACGTTAAGCGTTATTATAAACGGTGCAAAATCGCAAATGCCTTTTTTAAATTTGCTCGATCCTTTCCGGTAATTATCCGGGCTTGCTCCTTAAATAAAAAAGGTGTAAAAAAAAAACAATATGTTAAAGGTTAATTGGTGCAAAAGCGGGTGGTTACCGGGTTACGGGCTGGATACGGTATTTTTTTGTTAAACTTCCGTAAATTTTTTACCAAAAATGCTATTGCCAATAAAAATTGTTCCTTTTTTAACTTCCCCCTTTTTCGTGCCTTTTTAAATACGTAAAGTTGGTTTTTTAAATTTTTCGCGCTTTATGCGCCTTTATACAATTTAAGCTTTACTTTATTTTTTAGCTTTGCTATTATGCTTTAACCGCGATACCGGTAATTCGCCGGCATGTCCCCGGAAAGGTTCGTGCCCGGCTGGCTGCTAGCGCCCCTTTTTTCCTTTTTTGCCGGGCGGTTTCGCCTTTTTTTTTAACGCCCCCCGCTTTTTGCCGGGCGGTTTTGCCCGTGCTTTTAACAACCATTATGCTTTGGCCGCAATACCGGCATTTTGCTGGTACGTTACCGAAAAAGTCCGTACCGGGCCAATTATACCAATACTTTTTTTTTTTTGCCAAACGGTTTTGCCCGTACATTTAACGCTTTCCGCTTTTTGCAAAGCGGTTTTGCCTGTATTTTTAACATATTGCCCTTTTTCGATACGGCTTGTCCCAAACCGCGTACGCCGCACGGGGGTGTTCCGTAAGTAACCAGTAATTAACGGTATCCCGCTAAACCGCTCCAATGCCCGGCAACGCTTAAAAAAACCGGTTATAAAGCTTTATAGCATTTGGAAAAGTAAATTCGTACCGGCATATAAAAGGCTTTTTTTCCGTTTAAAACCGCAAACCTTTTTCCTTTCCTTTTTATGCATTTAATAACCATTTCAAAAATTTCGATAACCGTAATTGTAAATAATTAGTATTTAACCGCTTTTTTTAAATTTTTAAATTTAACCGGTAATTGCAAATATCGTTTAATATAACCGCCGCGGTAAAAAATTGGGTTCCCGTTAAATGCTTGCTTCGGGTTTTTCGGTTTTAATTAGCCCGTTAGCCCTTTTTAACCCCCCGGTTCTTTAAACCCCGGCTTAACGCCTTTTTGGTAATTTTTTGGTATTTTTTTTAGCTATCGTAATTTAATCGAATTTGGATTCGTTAAAGCTTCCAATTTTTTAAATTTTTAATAATTGCTTTGCCGGTAACTTTCCGGTAAGCTTTTTAAATGTTTTAGGTTTATCGGGCCTTTTTGCGCTTGCAACCTTTTAAAATTCCCGCAAACGTTTTGCCGGTAACCTTTCGGCGGGCTTTAACCGCCGCGGCAAAAAAACCGCCGCTGAAAAAAAGCGTAAAATGCGCAACAAACGCCGCCGCAACGCTTTCGATTTTAATAAATTTGCCCCCGAAACGGATATTGCCTTTTTTTCGTTTTATATAAATATTCGCAACGCGTTCCCGTTGCAAAAGGTTATTAATTTTTAATAAAGCAATAATTAAATTTTTATTTATTTGCTTTTTTTTAAAAATAATTATACGGAACGTACGGTATTTTGTAACCGTTATTTTAATTATTAAGCAAATTAAAATTATGCCGTTAACCCCCGTATGCCGATATGCTCCATTAATTGTACGGGGTTTTCCAAATGCATTTATTGCAAAAACGTGGTTAGCAATAAAACTTGCGTTAAATTTTTTAAATAATTTTGGAAAATAGCCCAAAACCTTTACAAAATTTTAAATACCGTTTACAAGCGGTATTTTAAAGCAATACCGGAACTTTTTAAAAAGCTTATTAAAATTTAATTTCGCGCCCGCAAAGCCATTTAAAAAGTTAAATCCTTTTATACCATATCGGCCGAGCAATTTGCGCGTTACAAACGTTAAACCGTTATTTAAAAGCGCATCCAGCGCAAAATTGCCAACGTTACAATATTAAAAGCTATTTAAAACATTTTCCAATAGCTTTACGCTATTGCCGTTTAAACGAAAAAATAAATTTAAATTTTAGCTAGCATTAATAATTTTTTAATAAAATAACGGCGTTTTTTAACCGTTTTAAAAAAAGTATGGTTGTTTTTTTTAAACGTTTCGAAAAAGGTGTAATTGTTTTTTTTAATAGCATTGCCGCTAGCTTTATTACAATTGCGGCGCATTTGGATACTTAAGCTTATAACCGCGCGGTTTCCCGTAAAAATGCGGCGTTCGTATTAACGCCGGAAAGTGCCGCTTTCGGCGCTAACAACTTTAACGGCAACGATTTTAACGCTAACGAAAAAAACGTAATTTCCGGAAATTTTGGTTTTTTTAAATACGGCATTTAATTATTTTTTTTTATATATTTTTTTAATTAATTATTAATATTCCTTTTTTAAAAAGTAATTAATTTTAATTTTTTTGTTAATTTGTTATAATTAAAACCATAATTTTTTTTTATTATATTGCTTTTGTAATATTGCAAAATTCCAATATTTTTAATTATTAATTAAATTTTAATGCTTTAATAAATAATTTCCAAATGCTTTTTTTCGTTTTTTAATTGGTTCGAATATCGCCGATATGCATTTGCCGCTACCCAAACGTTTAAGCCCGTTCGTTATGCCATCCGGAAATTTTCCCATTTCCTTTTTAGGCAAACAATAGTATTTTACCATAACGTACGTTTAAAATGCAGTAATTACTTTGGCATATTGCGCTAAGCATGCTTTTTACAAGCTTTTTAAAATGTATTACATTTTGCATATTTTTTGGGATTTAAATATATCGCACCATTAATTTAAAGCGTTTTTTATACTATACCGTTTTTATTTAATTTTTTATTTATAAAGCACGATATTTTACGGCTATTACAAACCGCTTACGGGTTTTTTTACGTTTTTTCCCGGTAGCCAACCGGTTTAGCACGTTTAAACCATTTTTTTGGGCCATTTTTTGGCTTTTATTATTTTTTTCCTGTAATACTTCCGTTTTTTCCGGGTATTTACCCGTTAAAGTTCGGTATTTTCCTTATTTTATAAATTTGCTTTTAATAAATTTGCTTTATACGTTTAAACAATTTTTTTCGTAATATTCTTTTTAAAAACTTACGAATTTTCCAATTCGTTATAATTTATCCATTTAACAAAGTATTTTTGCTTTTGCAAAGGCTTTTTGTATTTTAGCAAAGCTTTTACTTTAAAACGGTTTTTTTTTCCGTTTCGATTTTTGGTTTTTTATCTTTTGGTTTTTTGCCGGGTTTTTTTTTAAACGTTTGCAATAAGCTTGCCGGATGTTACAACCACCCGGCCGGCACGGGAGGCCAGAAAGGCGAAGGGTAAGCAAGCGCTTACCCCTTACCACAAAGAAGCTTAGGTAAGCCGCCCGTAATTTGTTGATAGGGTTACAAATTACTTAAATAATTTGTAACCTATCGACAAAATTACAAATTACTACTTTGGGAAGGATAAAAATAGCATAAAGGACGGGCTATAAAAAAGGAGGGTTTTTTACTGTCCTAGGTAGTTTTTAATTGGGGCTTCGGCATTAGTTAAACTTTAGTTAGCTTCCAAATAACCTTTAAAGCAAGCATTTAAATTTACACCCAAATTACTTTGTAAATCCCTTTAATTTATTAAATTACGTGCTATTGTTCGATACTTTTTTAGTGCTTTACCTTAGGAGCAAAGGCTTAATTGTAACATTTTAATTAATTTTGTTTAGCACCCGGACCGGTACCGAGCAATAGCAATGGCAATTAAAAGCGGCGAATCCTTTACAAAAAAAAACGACGAGCATTTTAGTTACGCAAGCAGAATTTACGATATAACAAAAGTAACGAAGGTTAAAGCCGCGTTTATGGTTATAACCGCAAACCTTATTTAATTTAAGCAATAAGCTAGCGTTCCGCAAACGGCGGTTCGAATTTACAAATTTTTTACCCCCAATTGGTACAACGGTAAAAAAAGCACTTTTAAAGCTTTTTTAATCGAATATTAAAAGTATTTCGCTTTTTATTAAATTTAATTTACGATTAAAAAATAAAAGGTTGCTTACGTAATTATTTGCTTTAAAAGCAAAATAAAAAAATGGTTCGAGCCCGTATGGGCAAATTTTTTTAAAAGTTACAACGAAAGCAAAGAAAAAACCAAAATTACTTTTGTTAGTTTTACCCGATTCGAAAAAAAGGTTATTAACGTATTTAGCTAGGTTAATAAATAGCAAATTGCTAAAAAAAAAATATTTTAATTTCGATAAAAAAGCGCGGCGTTAGGGTACGTTTCCAATTTTTAACGCTTTGCTAACAAATTTAATTGGACCAACCAAACCAGGATGGCCCATTTGTACAATGGGCTTCGAAATAACGTAAAAAATAAAGTTTTAAAGGTTAACCAACCCGATTTTTTTGCCGAATACGTTATTATTGTGGTTAAAACCAGCGATAGGCTATATAAGCGCCGTTTAAAAAAAAAAGGCCAAAAAATTAAGCTTATGGTATAAAGCAACTAACCGCAACGATAGGTTAACCGCAACAAATTTATAGCTTATGGTTGTTACTTTAGCTTTATGGATTTTAACGCCGGCGCTACGCATTAAAAGCAAAAAAAGCGCAAATTCCAAAACTTTAAGGATGGCAAGTGCTTTTAATATAAATAACCTGGGTACATTAAAAAAGATTGCTTTTAAAAAAAAAAGCAAAAAAAAGTATTTTGGGGCAATAAACCCAAAATAGCAGCGGTAACCAAGAAGGTAGCGATAAAACCAAAGGATAACGGTTGTTTTAGCCCGGCGTTTTTTTGGACCGTATGCATTAATAACCGTTGCGTTGCCCATTATTCCGATAAAAATGCAATAAAGTGGTTTTTTTGCAAGCAATTGGCCATAACCAAACGGGGAAACCTTATAATAATTTGCAACAACAATTTAACCAATTCCGATAATAAAAATAACCAGGTTTGGATTAATAAAAACTTTCGAAAAAATTTTAAATTACGAAACGAAATATTTTAAAAGTAGCTTTTGCGTATTGCCGAATAAAAAAAAATGTTAAATGCTTTTGTTAAAAACCAAAACTTTAAAAACGAAACAATTTAATAAAGGCTTAATTTAAAATTTTGGGCCAAACTTAATTTATTTCTCGATTTCGAATTAAAAAGCAACGAGGAAAAAAATAAGCTAATTATAAAAAATATTGTAAAAATTTTTTAAAACCCGAACTTTGCTATCCTTAAACCAGTTAAAGCTTAAATAGCAAGCAAAAGTTTTTACGGATAAATAACGTTCGAAAGCAGCAAATCCGGAAAAAAAAGCAATAAAAAAAGTTTAAGCAGCTTTTGCCGGTACGCCAAAAACGCCCGCGTTTTGCAAAAATACATACGGGCGGCGTACCAAAAACGGTATTAACAAAGGTACAAGTTGGAATGCAATTAAAGCATTAACTTATAGGACTTTTAAATATAAATTAAGCGTTAGCCAAAAAAAAGAACGAGCCAAACCGCGATTAACTTATTGCGGTTAAAACTAACGGTTTAACGTACGCATGCGCAGCAATGTTGGACCAAGCTAGCTACAAAACGTTCCGTTAGGGCGGGTTTGCTATGCAAAAGCAGGAAAAAGGTTTGCACCCGGTACGTTTAAAAGCCGTAATCGAATAGTTCCAAAAAAGCAAAAAAGCTTAAAGCAAAGCCGAAATTTAATAATGCTTTTGGAACGTTAATTTGCTAAATAAGGATGGTACTTTTTACGAAGCCATATTAGCTAAAAACGATTTTAAACGCTTTATTAATTAGCTTGATAGCAACCATCCAATTACGTACCGAAAGTACACCCGGTTGCAAGCATATAGCTAAAAATGGGCCGAAAAGCTGCAAAATAGCATTAAAAAAAAATTACAATAGCTTTATGCCCAATTACCAAAAGCATTTATGGTTATTTTGGGGAAAATGATTCGTTACGGATTATGCAATACATTTAGTTTAAAAGCTTTGAAATAATTTTTTTTTTATTAATAAACCAACGAGCCCATTACCAAATTTAAAATGGCATAGCAATTATTTAAATGGTTTATTACCAAAAAGTACGGAAAATTGGCAATGTTTTAATCCAACTTTTAATAGCCCATGCTTTGCGTTGCTAAAATTTTGGAATGGCAAAAATGCAAAAAATTAAAATACCAAATTTATATTATGCAAAAAGCCGAAGCATAGCAAATAAGATACAAGCTTTTATATATACCAATACGGTATAACAAAGACGTGGAAAGCTTGTATAAATTTTTTAGCAACCCCAACGATTTAGGGTACGTAAGGGTACGCAAAGAATAGGAAATAAGCTTATCCAAGCTTTAAATAAAGCATTTCGAAACAAAAAATTAAGGAATTTATTTGTATTAAGGCTATAAAAAGGATAATTATTTACAATAAAGATTTTAGCAGCAACGATTAGCCCAAACGAGCAATATTTCCATATACGGGTGCGATAAAGCCTTTATTGCTTAAAAACCTTAATTAATTGCGGAGCTTAAAGTAGTTACGTATCGTTACAAGCAATGTTACAATACGGTATTTTTATACGCAAAAAGAACAAGCTATACTTTTTTATAACAATAAAAAAAAGGCCAATTAAATATAACAATGGATAGATCGATATTAAAACCGATTATTTTAGCTTTTAATACCAAAGCAAAACCTTTTAAGTAATGCTAAACGCGTTGGAAATACGGAACGAGGATATGGTTTTTGGGATTCCGTAATTACGAAAGCATAATCCAAAAATTAATTAAAAAAATAACGATTTTTAATGGAAGTTTTTATTAGCAATTAAAAAAGCTTAATAGTTACGGGCCGTAAATAGTGCAAAGATAAAGCCGAAAAAAGGTATTCCAACGGGGATAAAGCAAAGTAGTAACTTTCGAACCTTATTATAAAAAACCATAACGACGTTTTACGATGGATTTAAACAAGGGTTACAATAATTAGCTAACGTATTTTCGGAGTATTATAAGTATTGGAGGTTGTTTTAAGAAGATTTAAAAACGGTGCTTTTAAAATACGGGCCGTTTAATTACGAAATTAAATTAAAGCTAAATGCGCAATTTAAATACCAAAAGCTGTACCAATTTAACTTTAAGCAACAAAAAGGGTTAAAAAAGCAATTACAAAAGGATTTGAAAAAGGGGGTAATTAAACTTTTAACATTTTTAATAAAATACGGAATTTTATTTGTGCTTAAAAAAAATGGAAAGGAATAAATATGTATCGATTACCAATTATTAAATAAGGTTATAATAAAGGATCGATATTTTTTGCTTTTTATCGACGAATTGCGCGATAAATTCGGTAAAGCCAGGTATTTTACGGTTTTGGACCTTCGAAAAGCATATGGATTGCTTTGGATTAAGGAAGGATAAAAATGGATAATAACCTTTTAAATACGGTTTAGCGTGTACGAATTGTTGGTTATAACTTTTGGATTTACTAACGCGCTAGCTACGTTTTAACGGATAATTAATTACGTGCTTCGAAAGCATTTCGACATTTTCGTTTTAACGTATTTAAATAACATTTTAATATATTTAAAAACGCTAAAGGAGCATAAATAATAAATACATTAGGTATTGTAAAAGTTGCAAAACGCAAAGCTTTTAATTAATCCGGACAAGTGCGTATGGCACGCCCAGGAAATGGTTTTTTTCGGGTTCGTTATTACGCTAGGAAAGGTTAAAATGGACCCCGCTAAAGTATAGGAAGTGGCCAATTAGCCAGCGCTTATTAACGTACGAAAGGTACGGGCGTTTTTGGGGTTTTTTAATTTTTATCGACGGTTTATGCAAAGGTTTAATGGCAACGCTACGCCATTTACAAACCTTATTAAAAACGATACCCAATTTTATTGGGGGGCTTGAAAATAAGCTGTTTTCGAATAGCTTAAAAGCGTTGTTTTACGGGAGTTAATATTGGTTATTCCGGACCTTAACAAACCATTTAAAGTTAAAACCAACGCGTTAAATTACGCAATTAAAGGATAATTAGGTTAACGAAATAAAAAAGGAAGGTTGTACTTTTGCGCTTTTTTTTTGCAAAAATTTAAAGGACTTAAGTTAAATTACTAAATTTATAATAAAAAGCTTTTCGTTATTATTAAGGTTTTGGAAAAATGGAAGGTATATTTGTATGGAGCAAACCACCAAATTACGATATATACCGATTATAAAAATTTAGCACATTTTATTACGAATTAAAACTTTAACAAGCGTTAAATCCGTTGGAGCTAGTATTTCCAAAATTACAACCTTTAGATTTTGTACCGAAAAGGATCGGAAAACGGGAGGGCAAACGCTTTAAGCAAAAGGAGCAACTACGAAATCGCTATTTTAAAAAAAACCAAAACGCTTTTGGCTTATAAGCCAAAAGGAGCGTTGGTTTTAGCTTAACAAACAATGGCTTCGATAACCAAAAAGCAAAATTGGACTTTAAAAAGGATTTTGGAAATCCATAGGTTGCTAGCTTATAGCCATTTAAAGGCTACCAAAATATGGAAAAAGTTTCGATAGCATTACGGGTTTACCGGAATTTGGGCAACAATGCTGGAAATAATAAGGAATTGCTAAATGTGCGCTAAGGATAAGCCCAACAAGCACCTTTTTTATGGGCTGCTTTAACCATTGCCAATGCTTAAAAAGGCATGGCAAAAAATTACTATAAATTTTATCGTTAAATTTTTTAAATTTAAAAAGCTTTTAATAAAAATATAATATAATAGCATATTGGTAGTAATGAATAGGCTTACAAAGTATGCTTTGTATTTACTATACAAAAAAAGTAGCAACGCGTTTATTTTGGTTTACGCTTTTTTTCGGTACGTAATAGCGGATTACGGGATGCCGCGGAAATTAATTACGAACCGAAACAAGCTATTTACAAGCAAGTTTTAAAAAACGCTTACGGCGCTTTTCGGAGCAAAATACGCTTTATTAATAACGTATTACCCCTAAACGGACGGATAAATAAAACGAACCAATAAAACGATAAAGCAATATTTGCGCTATTATGTTATTTATAAATAAAATAATTGGGTTTAATTGTTATTAATTGCCCAATTCGCTTACAATAGCGCTATGCACGAAAGCATAAAAGAAACGCCGTTTTACGCTAATTATAGGTACACCTTTACGGCGTACAACGAACTTAAGGCCGGATTTAAGGCTTTAATAACGGAAATTTAAGTAACGGAGTTTACCAAATTGCACCAAAACCTTTAGGATAAATTGGAAGCATTGCGTTATCGAATGGCAAAATAAGCCAATAAAAAAAAAATTGAAGGATTAACTTTTAAGGAAAAGGATAACGTTTACCTTTTGCGTGCTAATATTAAAATAAAAAGGCCAAACGATAAGCTGGATAAAAAAAAATGGGAACCTTTTTGGGTTACCCGTGTTATTTTTCCGGTTAATTATAAATTTTAGCTATTACCAACCATACGTATCCATTTAGTTTTTTACGTTTTTTTGTTAAAACCAGCGCTTCCGGGCTTTAAAAGCACCAAATTAATGGAAATCGACCTTAACCAAAAGTAAGAAGTTAAGGCTATTTTTAACGAGCGAACGCGTTACCGCAAAAAGCAATACTTTATTAAGTGGGAAGGATGGGGGGATAAGCACAATACGTGGAAAAATACAATAAATTTTGGGAATTGCCAAAAGGCTTTGCAAAAGTATTATTTAAAAAAAAGTTAGCAATAGCTTTGGAGCTTGTAAAACGCCCCAAATTCGGAGGAATTTGGTGGGCAAAAGAGGGAGGATTTTATAGCATATTTAAAGGATAAGCTAGCAGGTTTAAGCAAAAAATGATGAAACCGATGGCCCCGACCAGGGGTTGAAATACATCGATTTTATAAGGTTGCACCGGAAGTTAAACCCAAAACCTCCCGTTACAAGAACAAGTGCGCTATTATTGCGCTATACAACCTGTGGAAATTGTTGAAAAAGTTACAATTTACCGGATTAAAAAAGCGCAAGCAATTTAGGATCGATACCAAACCTTAGGCTTTCGGGATTAGCAAAAAAAAAAAAGAAAGAATTAAATCGACGACCCCGGTTGGGGAAACCGACATTGTTGATTTAACCAGGTTGCACCGGGAGTTAAACCTAAAACTTCCCGTTACAAGAGCGAGCGCGCTACCATTGCGCTATACAACCAAAAGGAGTTGTTAAGGAAGTTACAACTTATTCGATTAAAAAAGGGCCAGCGGGTTAAGGTTAGGATTAACCTTTAACGTTGCCCAATTAAAAAATAAAGGAAGGAAGTTGGCCTGGAAAAAGGAAAAGGGGCTAACCGTTGCTAAAGCGGCTTTTTCCCGTTCCGCCCGTTCCATTTGTTCCAACTTTTCCACGGTTTTAATACTTTAAAATAACGTTTGCAATTGCTTTTTAAGCTAAAGGTTTTTTTATTTGCGAAAACGCTCGAAACGGTTATTTAAAGCATAACGTTTAACTTTAATAACCCGCATTTTGGCTTTAATTTTTTGGTATTAAAAACCAATGGAATGCAATTGTTTAAATAAAAAACCCAAAATGTTATAGCTAAAACGGTTGCAAGCAAAATACTTTACGCAACGAAAAGAATTTTGCGGAAAAACAAAATAAGTATTTTTTTTAAAAGCGTTTCGATAAAAAAAATAGGAATTTATATCGGTAGCCAATGCAAAAACCAAAGCAAAAAGGTTTTTGCGCCGGAAAGTTAAGCGCGCAAAGCGTTTTTGTATTTAACCCGACATTGTTAAAAGAAGGGGACGGTTAAACAGTAAGGAAGAATAGTACTTACGATTAGCAATGGGAGGAACGGATAAAGGCAGGCCAAAAGGGCTTGGCCGGTGGAAAGGGGACTTAATGTTACAACCACCCGGCCGGCACGGGAAGCCAGAAAGGCGAAGGGTAAGCAAGCGCTTACCCCTTACCACAAGGAAGCTTAAGTAAACCGCCCGTAATTTGTTAATGGGGTTACAAATTATTTAGGTAATTTGTAACCTATCGACAAAATTACAAATTATTACCTTGGAAAGGATAAAAATAGCATAAAGGACGGGCTATAAAAAAGGAGGGTTTTTTATTGTTTTAGGTAGTTTTTGATTGGGGCTTCGGCATTAGTTAAACTTCAGTTAGCTTCCAAGTAACCTTTAAAGCAAGCATTTAAACCTGCACCCAAGTTACTTTGTAAATCCCCTTAATTTGTTAAGTTACGTGCTATTGTTCGATACTTTTTTGGTGCTTTACCTTAAAAGCAGAAGCTTAACTGTAACACCGGAAATACGTTATATATTCGATAATTTATAAAAAGTTTTAACCGGAACGCTAACCCGGCCAACCCAATTATTTTTAGGATTTGGAAAGGTTTTAACCATTTATTTAATAGCTTTTTTAACAGCCTTTTTATTTTAATGTTTGCTATATTTAGCAATATTTAATTGCCTACCCCAAAAAGCACCGGGGTTTTGCTTTTGTTATAATATTTTTTGTACGTATTATTTGCTTTTTTTAGCAATTTTTTAGCTTGCTTTTTAATTGCTTCCAAAGCTTCCGCTTTAATTTCGGCCGTTACTAAAAGTTTTTTTTTAATTACCCGAAAATTATAAAGCTTTCGTAAGTAAAACTTTATTAATAAAAACGCCGGGGTTTTTTGCAATTTTAAATGCACGTTCGTATTGTGCATTTACGTTGCTAAATGCAACAATAACGCTTAATCGTTTTGTTTTTTGCAATAAAAGCACCGGAAATAATGCTTTATTATTTGGTTTATCCGTTTTGTTTGCTTGTTAATTTGCGGGTGGTACGCCGTTAAAAGCTTTCCCGTAACCTTTAAATGTCCGGCAAAAATTGTTTAAAACCCGTTTATAAATAGGTTATTTCGGTTCGATATAATTTTTTCGGGTATATTTAACAATTTTTAAACGTATACGAATAAAAAATTTTCCAATTTTTTATTGGTTAATTTCGTAAACGTTGGAATAAAAAAGCTATATTTAATAAACCGGTTTACCATTACCAATATTGCGTTGCGCTTTTTGCCGGTTCCATTTACTAACGTTAAAAGCTTTTTAATAAAATTTATTAATACTTTTTTTTTCGGGCGGTTTGGTACGGGCAGCAATGTTAATAACCCGTAAAATGCTTATGTTTTTGGCTTCGTTTGCTAGCATATTTAATACGTCCGTACGTATTTGCATACGTTTTTAACCATACCCGGCCATTTAAACTGCCGTTTAAATTTTTTTAAAATTTGGCCATGCTTTTGTGGCCCCCCGTCGGGTTATTGTATTGTTTTTAAAGCATTGCCCGTTGTAACGGCGCTAAATTTAAAACCCAAATTTTTTTTTATGCTTAAATAAACCGTTGCTAATTTCTTAAACGTTGGGTTTAATTTTTTGTTGCAAGTAAAAGGGATAAGCACGGTGTAAGGTTATTCCGGTTAATATGCTTTAAAAAGGAAAGGATTTAAAGTGCAGGGCCCCGTAAAGGCCTCTGCCCTTTATATATACGTAACTCCTTGTCCTTTTTGCTTATTAAGCTTCTTTTTTAACGCTTGGAAGCGTTATACGCTTCCAAACAAAGGGACCGCTTTTCCAATGCTTTAAGCATTTAATATTTATGCTTAAAGCTTTTTTATAACAATATATACTATTTACTTTGTAACATACCCTTTAAGCAAGCCTTTTGGGTTGTTTGTAAATAAAATAAAAAAAATTAATTGCTATGTTAATAGCGTGGGATTTAAAAGCTTATCGCGCTTTTAAAGGTTAATTGTAAAAGCGCATTAATTTTAAAAAGTAACAAAGCAAGCGTTTTTTTTTTAAAAAGTAATCGTAAAAACGCATTACCTTTAAAAAATAACGAAGCAAACGCTTCCAATTGCTAAAAGCAACGAAGCAAATATTTTAACTACAAAAAATAACGAAACAAATGCTTTAACCATTACCGGAAAAAAATGGGCGTAATAAATTAAAACCCTTTTTTTTCCATTTCGTTTCGGCCTTTTTTTTTTCCTTTTTACCACCATTTTTTTATTAATTCGTAAATTTTTACGCTTTTATCCTTATCGTTTAAGCCTTTGTTAATGTAAACATTTTTGCAAAAGCAAAAGCAAGCAATTGTAAGTACTTTGCGCAACGGCGTAATGTTTTAAAAACGTTGTACGGTACTAACAAATTGGCTGGAAAATAAGTATTGCCGGTAATAAAGCAACGCGTACAACCGTTCGAAAGCGCGCTAAGCGCGAAAAATTTAAACGGGTTTAAACCCAAAAAAAATAAATCGTAGCTTTTTGCTTTTTTACCAATTTATTGCTTTTTCGCTAATTTTGCTTTGTGCGCGTATAATGCAAATTTGCAAACGGTTATAGCTATTTTAACAATTAAAATTAAGCAAACGGAAAAAGCATTATTTAAAAAAAAAAAATTTAACAAACCGAAAAAAATAAATAAAGGAAAAGTAAGTTTTTTGCGGAAAAAAACAAGCAACGAAATATAAAAAACGTGCGAAAGCAATAAATTGCCCGCAAAAAGGCTTAAAATAACGCTTAAGCAATTAAAGCGATAAAAACGTATGCGTTTGCTAAAAGCGCTAAGCGGGTTAAAACTAATCGGGCTCGTTACGTTAAACGGATGGAAATTTTGCGCCGTTTTTTAATTTGGACCCCGATTAATATTAACGTAACCGTTTTCGAACTTTCGGTTATTCCTATTACTTTTTGCACCTTTCGTTTTAATTTTTAACCCAATTTAACCAATGCTTTTTAAGTTCCGGCTAAACCAAATAAAAGTTCCGGGCTTAATTGGCTTATTTGTTAAACGATTAAAATCGATTTTAATTCCGATAAATTCGTTAATCGGTTTATTTAAAAAAATAACGATAATAACGATAAGCTCGTCGTTTTTTTTAATACCCGGAAGCGCAAAGCGGGTAAAAAAACGAAGGTAAATAACCAAATTAATTCGTTTTTAACCGTTTTCGCGGGTTTTATGCTAACCACCCCTTTTTTTCCGTTTTAATCCTTAAAAAAAATGCTATTTAGCCTTTTTTTTTAACAAAACCGTTAACCTTTTTTTAACGGGAACGTTTTAGTTAGCTTTTCCGATAATACCATTTCCCGCGCGGTTCCATGCAATGGGTATACCAAAAGCTTTTTAATAAAATTCCGGGGCCTTTGCAATAATAAGCTTATAATGCGCTTTTTTCGAAATGGTTATATTTTACGGTATATTTAATGTGCTTAAAGCAATTACCGTTGCAACCTTTTCTTTTTTTGCCCAAATTGCGCATTGCAACCGCTTTATTCCAAAACGAGCTTTTAAACGGCTTTTGCTTTAAAATTAAAAAGCTTAAAGGAATGGTAAGCCATTTTTTTAAGCTTTACCCAAAGCCAAGCAGCAAGCAAAAAATAAGGTTAAAAAAGGGAATAAAAAGGCTTCCCGTTAAAATAACCTTGCCTTTCGTAGCTTAACCCCAAAAAAAAGGGAAATGGTAATAATAACGAAAAAAGTTAAAAAAATAGCATTAAAACCGCAATAACTCGGGGTTACTCCTTTTATGGAAATGCTTTTATTTACCAAATAATAAGTAAGGGTTAAAGCTAAAATAAAAAGGAAAAATGGATAAAGGAAAGGTGCAACGCTTTTGGAAATTGCACGCGTTATAATTAAATGCCGTTTTATTATTTAAAACCGGCATGCTTTAT
>NW_008804546.1:4880760-4883545 GCF_000145635.1 Gaeumannomyces tritici R3-111a-1 | reverse complement strand
GGAATTTTGCGTTGTGCTTTTATGCAAACGTTACACGCTTTTGGTATTTGCTTTAAAGTTTTTAATTGCGTGTTAAATTTGCCGACCCGTTTTTAAAGGAATTGTGCAATTTTAAAGCAGCTTTAATGTTTTAAATTTGTAAAGCGGTAAGTTTTTAATAAGCCCGTTTGCTAGTATAAAAGCGGTTTTAAAATATACCACGTTAAACGTTCCTTTTTGGTATTTTTAGCGTAGCTACATATTTATAATATCCACGTGCTTTAAAGCCGTATTAATGCGGGTGCCTTTTTTAATTACCAATTGGATCGTTTGTATGTTATTATAGCAAAGCTTTTAAAAAGTATTAATTTTTAAGCGCAAATTTCGAAAAAGCCTTTGCATAGCGATGGTTTTTTTTCCAAATTTTATAAGCGCCAAAAGCTTTGCTTTTGTAATAAACGTTGTAACGGTAGCTTGTTTTTTTGCTTTTTATGCTACGAATTTTTTAAATAAAAACATAACGTATCCTTTAAACGATTTTTTCGTTTTTTTATCGTTAGCAAAGGAAACGTTTAAAACGAAAAGCAAATGGTTAAATTTTAAAACGTTCCTTAACCGGATGCAATAAAATTTTAACCCTTTTAAATATAAAAAGGTATGGTTTGCCACTTTTAAATGCTTTTTATTTGGATTTGTAAAATATTTAAAAAATTTTGCGTTTGCAAAAGCAACGTTTAAGCGGATAGTAATAACCGTATAAAGTATAAATTTAACTTTTTTTTGCATGGCTAGAATTTCGGCGGGTATTGCTACCCCCAAATTTTTTTTAAGCGTTTGGCTAAGCAAAAAGGAACGTTTTACGCTTTTGTTTCCGAAATTAAAAGTGTTAACGATTTTGTCGATATAAAAGTTATAATGTAAAGTTATTATTTGTGCTTTTTTATTCCTTACGATTTAAACCCCGAAATTTTTTTTAAATGGTCCTTTTTTTATTTTGTACTTTTTTTAAAACCGTTTAATACTTTCGCTGCCATTTTTAAATGCGTAGCACGGTTAAGGATAATTATATCGTTAACGTACAAAAAAAAAAACTTTACGTTTTATGCTTATAAATAAATAAAGCTTTTTTATTAACGGGGTAAGCTTTAACTTTTTAAAGGTTTTTTTAAAAGCTAAATATTACAATTTTAGTAAATTTCGTAACCCGTACAAAGCTTTTTTAAACCGGGCCACGAACCTTTTTTAGTAATACCCAAAAAAAAACTTTACGTAAACGGGTATATAATTATTGCTAATTTTTGCGTAAAAAAAAGCTTTGCTAACGTTAATTTAATACGTTTCGAAATCGAAATAAGCTATAATTGCTATTATAATTTTAAAGCTTTTGGTTGCAAACGTAGCAACGTAAATTTTTTTAAAACCGTTAAATTATTAATTACTTTTAATTATTGCGCGGAATTTATAATTCGTAACGTAATCGTTTTCGTTAAATTTATAAATAAATACCTAAATAATATCGATAACTTTGCTACTAAATAAATTTTTCGGAATTTTTTTCCAATTTTTTTTTTAATAGCTTATTAATTTTTTTAAAAGCAAATTGTTTAAACTTTTTTTTATACGGGTGCGTATTAAACTTTTGTTAAAATTTCGAAATTTATTATAATTTATTTCGGTATAACCGTTTGTTTTTTTAAGCGTTATTTCGTTTTAATATTTTCGTTATAACAATTGCAATTATTTTGTAAACCGGGCAATGGCCAAAATTACTTTTTTTAATTGCCGTTTATTAATTAAGCAAATACGTATCGAAAAAAGCTTGTTAATTTTCGTTTATTAAATTTGCTCCAAAAGCAGCGTTTTTAATTTCCGGTTTAAAAGCGTTAAACGTTATTGCTAAGCCGTAATGGAAAATAGCGCTATTAAAGTTATTGCGTTGTTTGCTTTTCCTTTTTTTTTTTGCGGCCGCACATATTGCGGCGCGGATTGCTTTAAACGTAATTATCGGCAAATTTGGTAAAAGCGCGTTAAAAAAAAAGGCTTTGGGTAAAAGTAAAAGGTTTATCCTTTTGCGGGGTTGGCCTTTGCCTTTTTTAACCGGAAAAGGAAAAGAAAACGGCGCTTTTTGCTCGTTTGGGTTTGCTTCGAACAAATTTTTAAAAGCTTTAAACGCTTTTGGTATTGCAATTAAAAGCGCCGCAAAAGTGCCGCTTGTAGTTGCAATTAGTATATCCGGTCCTAAAGTAAGCAAGGACCGGTTTGTTGCTTTATAAAATAAAGCAAGCCTTAACGGTTTTAAAGGTTATTTTTTAGGTTTATCGTTATTTTTACCCTTTACCGGCGGGAAATTGTTGCTTTTCCCGGGCCGTATAAAGCCGTAAAACGAATTGCTTATACGTAAAAAGCCTGTATTACGCATTTGCTTTGCTTTATAGCTATTTTTTAAAGCATTTGGAATTAAAAATTTGTGCGCATTTGGATCCGGCCCGTTGGCCGAATCCTTTGCGGCTTTAACCTTTGTAGTTACAATAAAACCTGGCTTTTTTACCTTTAATTTTTAATTTTAATGCTTAGTAACGGAAATGGGTGCTTAAAACTTTTCCGGTTAAAAATGTTTTAGCGCATTAGCAATTCCTTTTCGGGTTGCAAGCGGGTTTTCCGTTTCGTTGTATTTAATTAGCAAGTTGTAAGTAACCACATTAATCGGGTCCTTTTTTTGCTTGCCTTTAAAAAAGCTTTTTTATTAAATTTAACGTTTTTTGTAATTATTACTTTTTTTTAACGGAATTTAAATCCGGTAAATGTT